>NC_092044.1:89351573-89951573 GCF_003086295.3 Arachis hypogaea | reverse complement strand
CGCGTGGGTTACGCGTACGTGTGATGCGGCTTGTGCTTCCAGCATGCTTCCAGCGCTACTCCCGCTCAACTCTCTGTCAAATTTTATTTGTCACGCACATGCATATGACACGTACGCATCAGCGACGCTTGTGCGTCATGTGCTCCTCTTCTTTTTTTTATCTTTTTATCCGGTTCCTGTTCTAAAATAGCTGCAAGATCAGAAAATTAGTAAAAACTCAATAAAAATCAAATAAGTTAGAAAACTACTACTACAAAAAACAACTAAGAATGAAAAGGAACGATCATACCCCGGTGGGTTGTCTCCCACCAAGCATTTTTAGTTAAAGTCCTTAAGTTGGACATGTGGTGAGCTCCTTGTCATGGTGGCTTGTGCTTGTACTGATCCAGGAATCTCCACCAATGTTTGTAATTCCAATGGCTACCAGGATCCCAAACTAGGTGCCTAACGCCTTCGAGCAAGTTGAAGCAAGTGACAAGGCCCCAAGAGAGTTGATTGTGGGAATGAATTCCAGGGTCCCAAACCTTGCTTTTACATCCGTCTTCTTGTGGATCACCATTGTTCCCACCGGGTGGCAAGCAATCTGTATTCTCATAGAGACATCCAAACAATCTTCTAGGTCCATTCAGTTGAGCTATAAACCAATCCTTGCCCTTTAATTTGGAGCATGCAACCATATTGAACCTTGCTTGACAACTCTTGCTACTAACCATCTTCCTTTTACTCTTAATGCCACAAAGAGCTCTAAGTTGACCATCCGTCTCTAGTAGCCCATATTCAAGTGGGAAAGTAAGGGTTAAGGATAGTAATTTTACCCACTTGAATGTTGTATTGGATGGTGATAGCTTTGAAAGAGGTCTTGCAAGCTCCACTCCCTTGTGTTCTTCTTTGAATTCTTCTACCTCTTTGCAAGCTTCCTCAATTTCAACCTCTTCCTCTTGGTAGCTTTCTTCTAATTCAATCTCTTATTCATTGCTTACCAAGGGCATGGGAGGTTGGACATCTTCCTCTTCTTCCATATTTGAGGGTGGAAAGTTCTCTAATTCACTGGAGTATAAACTCCTTTGATTGGTTTCCTCACTTTCTTCCATAGGATCTTGCATTGTATCTTTTGGGAAAGAATTTGCCTGTTTATCTTCCTGGTTCTTGATCATCGTCTGCACATATTTCTCTATATTTTTGACACTCATCTTTATATCATGTAGGCATTCTTTCATGAGAAGCTCAAGATCAGATGGTATTTGCGATGAATAAAAAGATGGTGGCTCTTAATATGCATAAGAAGCAGATGATGGTTCTTGATAAGTGTAAAAAGAGGATGGTTCTTGGTATGAATAGGGAGATGATGGCTCTTGATATGGGTAGAAGGATGATGATTCTTGATATGGATAGAGAGGTGGTAGTTCTTGGTATGAATATGGAGATGGTGGTTCTTGATATGAATATAGAGGTGGTGGCTCTAGATAGTTGGAACGTGGAGCATTGAAGTTTCTTTGGTTTTGACTTTGCCAACCAAAATTTGGATAGTTCCTCCATCCACCATAATATGAATCACTACTCGGGTGTGAGTAGTAACCCATGTGATCTCTCTCCATTATTTTTCCTTTGCACAAAACACCAAAAAGGATTAAACGCACAATGTGGTAAATAGGAAAGTAAAGAAGAAAGAACAGAATTCTAAGAATTAAAATAAAACTAACTAGGAAACACCAAACTTAATTTCAGAAATTAAGAAAAATATTGGTGCTTGGTGGACGAAATTGTGATCACTATTCTTTTGTTGTTATATGAAATCATTATTGTGGCACCAGTTGAATTCACAACTCCGTTCAACTAACCAGTAAGTGTACTGGGTCGTCCAAGTAATAAACCTTACGTGAGTAAGGGTCGATCCCACAGAGATTGTTGGTATGAAGCAAGCTATGGTCACCTTGTAAATCTCAGTTAGGCAGATTTAAATTGGTTTATGGGTTTTTGAAAATAGAAAATAAAAGGGATAGAAATACTTATGCAGATTCATTGGTGGGAATTTCAGATAAGCATATGGAGATACTGTATGGCTCAAGGACGCCTGCTCTCCCACTGCTTCAACTCAATCCTTCTTACTCATTTCCATGGCAAGCTGTGTATAGGGGTTCACCATCAGCGGTGGCTACTTTCAATCCTCTCGGGAAAATGATCCTCTGCGGCTGTCACTCGCATGGCTAATCGTCTGGAGGCATCACCCATGGTTGATGGCTACATCCCATCCTCGCAGTGAAAACTACGCTCACGCGCTCTGTCACAGCACGGCTAATCACTGGTTGGTTCCCGCTCCTACTGGAATAGAATCCCTTGATTCTTTTGCGTCTGTCACTAACGCCCAGCACTTGCGAGTCTGAAGCACGTCACAGTCATTCATTACCGGAATCCTACTCGGAATACCACAGACAAGGTTAGACTTTCCGGATTCCCAGGATCCTACTCGAAATACCACAGACAAGGTGAGACTTTCCGGATCCTCATAAATGCCGCCATCTATCTAGCTTATACCACGAAGATTCTGTTGGGGAATCTAAGAGATACACATTCAAGCTCGGTTGCATGTAGAACGGAAGTGGTTGTCAATCACGTGCGTTCATAAGTGAGAATGATAATGAGGGTTACTTATCATCACATTCATCATGTTCTTGGGTACGAATGAATATCTTGGAATAAGAATAAGAGAGATTTGAATAAAAGAAAATAGAATTGCATTAATACTTGAGGTACAGCAGAGCTCCACACCCTTAATCTATGGTGTGCAGAAACTCCACCGTTGAAAATACATAAGTAAAAGGTTCAGGCATGGCCGAATGGCCAGCCCCCAAAACGTGATCACAGGATTCAAAATACAATCCAGGATGATAATATGATAGTAAAAAGTTCTATTTATAATAAACTAGCTCCTAGGGTTTACATGAGTAAGTAATTGATGCATAAATCCACTTCCAGGGCCCACTTGGTGTATGTTTGGGTTGAGCTTGATCAATCCACGAGCTGAGGCTTCTCTTGGAGTTGAACTCCGAGTTATGACGTGTTTTGGGCGTTCAACTCCGGATCATGACGTTTTTCTGGCGTTTAACTCCAGACAGCAGCATGAACTTGGCGTTCAACGCCAAGTTACGTCGTCAATCTCCAAATAAAGTATGGACTATTATATATTGCTGGAAAGCCCTGGATGTCTACGTTCCAACGCCGTTGAGAGCGCGCCAATTGAAGTTCTGTAGCTCCAGAAAATTCATTTCGAGTGCAGGGAGGTCAGATTCCAACAGCATCAGCAGTCCTTTTGTCAGCCTTCTTCAGAGTTTTGCTCAAGTCCCTCAATTTCAGCCAGAATTTACCTGAAATCACAGAAAAACACACAAACTCATAGTAAAGTCCAGAAATGTGAATTTAACCTAAAAACTAATGAAAACATCCCTAAAAGTAGCTCAAACTTACTAAAAACTACCTAAAAACAATGCCAAAAAGCGTATAAATTATCCGCTCATTACAACACCAAACTTAAATTGTTGCTTGTCCCCAAGCAACTGAAAATAAAATAGGATAAAAAGAAGAGAATATACTATAAATTCCAGAATATCAATGAATATTAATTTAATTAGATGAGTAGGACTTGTAGCTTTTTGCTTCTGAACAGTTTTGGCATCTCACTTTTTCCTTTGAAGTTCAGAGTGATTGGCTTCTCTAGGAACTTAGAATTTCGGATAGTGTTATTGACTTTCCTAGTTAGGCATGTTGATTCTTGAACACAGCTACTTATGAGTCTTGGCCGTGGCCCTAAGCATTTTGTTTTCCAGTATTACCACCGGATACACAAATGCCACAGACACATGACTGGGTGAACCTTTTCAGATTGTAACTCAGCTTTGCTAGAGTCCCCAGTTAGAGGTGTCCAGAGCTCTTAAGCACACTCTTTTGCTTTGGATCACGACTTTAACCACTCAGTCTCAAGCTTTTCACTTGGACCTTCATGACACAAGCACATGGTTAGGGACAGCTTGATTTAGCCGCTTAGGCCTGGATTTAATTTCCTTGGGCCCTCCTATCCATTGATGCTCAAAGCCTTGGATCCTTTTTACCCTTGCCTTTTGGTTTTAAGGGCTATTGGCTTTTTCTACTGCTCCTTCTTTTTTTCTTTCTAAAATTTTTTCGCCATTTTTTTTTCGCACAAGCTTTTTGCTTTTCACTACTTTTTCTTGCTTCAAGAATCAATTTCATGATTTTTTTCAGATCATCAATAACATTTCTCTTTGTTCATCATTCTTTCAAGAGCCAACAATTTTAACACTCATAAACAACAAGATAAAAAATATGCACTGTTCAAGCATTCATTCAGAAAACAAAAAGTATTGTCACCACATCAATATAATTAAATTAAATTCAAGGATAAATTCAAAATTCATGTACTTCTTGTTCTTTTTGAATTAAAACATTTTTCATTTAAGAGAGGTGAAGGATTAATGGATTTTATTCATAGCTTTAAGGCATGGTTACATACTAATGATCATGAAATAAAGACACAAAACATAGATAAACACAATACTAAAAACTGAAAACAGAAAGAAATAAAGAACAAGGAATGAATCCACCTTTAGTGGCGTCTTCTTCTTGAAGGACCAATGATGTTCTTAAGCTCTTCTATGTCCCTTCCTTGCCTTTGTTGCTCCTCCCTCATTGCTCTTTGATCTTCTCTTATTTCTTGGAGAATGATGGAGTGCTCATGATGTTCCACCCTTAATTGTTCAACATTATGGCTCAAATCTTCTAAGGAGGTATTGAGTTGCTCCCAATAGTTGTTGGGAGAAAAGTGCATTCCTTGAGGCATCTCAGGAATTTGTTGATGATGAGCTTCCTCATGCACTTCTTGAGGGCCGTGAGGAGCTTCTCTTGCTTGCTCCATCCTTTTCTTGGTGATGGGCTTGTCTTCTTCAATGGAGACATCTCCTTCTATGATAACTCCAGCTGAGTAACATAGATGGCAAATAAGGTGAGGGAAGACTAGCCGTGCCATGGGTGAAGGCTTGTCGGCCATTTTGTAGAGTTCATTGGAGATGACCTCATGAACTTCTACTTCCTCTCCAATCATGATGCTATGGATCATGATGGCCCGATCCACAGTAACTTCAGATCGGTTGCTAGTAGGAATGATGGATCTTTGGATGAACTCCAACCATCCTCTAGCCACAGGCTTGAGATCCAGTCTTCTTAGTTGAACTGGCTTGCCTTTGGAGTCTATTCTCCATTGAGCTCCTTCCACACATATGTCCATAAGGACTTGGTCCAACCTTTGATTAAAGTTGACCCTTCTAGTGTAGGGGCGTTCATCTCCTTGCATCATGGGCAAGTGAAACGCCAACCTCACATTTTTCGGACTAAAATCTAAGTATTTCCCCCGAACCATTGTGAGATAGTTCTTTGGATTCGGGTTCATACTTTGATCATGGTTCCTAGTGATCCATGCATTGGCATAGAACTCTTGAACCATCAATATTCCGACTTGTTGCATGGGGTTGGTTAAGACTTCCCAACCTCTTCTTTGGATTTCATGTCGGATTTCTGGATACTCATTCTTTTTGAGCTTGAAAGGGACCTCGGGGATCACCTTCTTCATTGCCACAACATCATAGAAGTGGTCTTGATGGCTCTTGGAGATGAATCTTTCCTTCTCCCATGACTCGGAGGTGGAAGCTTTTGTCTTCCCTTTCCCTTTTTTAGAGGATACTCCGGCCTTAGGTGCCATTGATGGTAATGGAAAAACAAAAAGCTTATGCTTTTACCACACCAAACTTAAAATTTTGCTCGCCCTCGAGCAAGAAAGAAAAGAGGAGTAGAAAAAGAAGAAGAGAAGATGGTAGAAAGGGAAAGAAGTAGGTTCGGCTATGTGGGAGAAGGAGGGGTTGTGTTGTGTGGAAATGAAGTAGAATGGAAGGGAATTTATAGGGAGAGGGAGGGTGGGTGTTCGGCCATTTTGGGTGGGAATGGGTAGGACGAAATTGAATTTGAATTTTATGAAGGTAGGTAGGGTTTATGGGGAAGAGTGGGTTGATGTGAATGGTGAATGGGGTAATTGGGAAGAGGAATTGAGGTGATTGGTGAAGGTTTTTGGGAAGTGTGATATGGGAAAGAGTGAAATGAGATTAGGATTAGGAGAGTGTGATTAGGATTAAAAGAAAAGGTGGGAATATGGTACGTGGGGATCCTGTGGGGTCCACAGATCTTGAGGTGATCCTGTGGGGTCCACAGATCCTGAGGTGAAAAGAAATACCATTCCTTCACCAAATAGGCATGTAAAATGCCTTCGGGCATCATTCTGGCGTTCAAACGCCCATTGGTGCACGTTTTGGGCGTTCAACGCCCATGTAATGCATGTTTCTGGCGTTGAACGCCAGTTTTAGGCTTGTTGCTGGCGTTCAGCGCCAGCTTGTCTCCTTTAGGCACATTCCTGGTGTTCAGCGCCAGGATGTTGCTTGTTTCTGGCGTTCAGCGCCAGAATGGTGCTCTGTTCTGGCGTTGAATGCCAGCCAGATGCATCTTACTGGCGTTGAACGCCAGTCTGCGCGTCCTCCAGGGTGAAAATTTTTTTCTTCTGTTTTTGACTCTGTTTTTAATTTTTTTTTATTTTTTCGTGACTCCTCATGATCATGTACCTGATAAAACACAAAGTAACAATAAAATAAAATAAAATAAAATTAGATAAATAAAATTGGGTTGCCTCCCAACAAGCGCTTCTTTAATGTCAATAGCTTGACAGTGGCTCGCATGGAGCCACAAGGTGATCAGGTCAATGTTAGTGTGTAGTCCCAACACCAAACTTAGAGTTTGGATATGGGATCTTAACACCAAACTTAGAGTTTGGTTGTAGCCTCACAACACCAAACTTAGAGTTTGACTGTGTGGTTTCTTCTTGACTTTGAACTGAGAGAAGCTCTTCATGCTTACTCTCTTTTGTCACAGAGGGATGGCCATGTACTTGAAACACAAGGTAGTCCCCATCCAATTGAAGGACTAACTCACCTCTATTGACATCTATCACAGCTCCTGCTGTGGCTAGGAAAGGTCTTCCTAGGATGATGCATTCATCATCTTCCTTCCTAGTGTCTAGGATTATGAAATCAGCAGGGATGTAAAGGCCTTCAACCTTTACTAGCACGTCCTCTACTATCCCATAAGCTTGTCTCAAAGACTTGTCTGCCAATTGTAATGAGAACAAGGCAGGCTGTACCTCAATGATCCCTAGCTTCTCCATTACAGAGAGTGGCATAAGATTTATCCCTGACCCCAGATCACACAGAGCTTTTTCAAAGCTCATGGTGCCTATGGTACAAGGTATTAGGAACTTGCCAGGATCTTGTTTCTTTTGGGGTAGAGTTCTCTGAATCCAAGTATCTAGTTCACTAATGAGCAAGGGAGGTTCACTTTCCCAATTCTCATTACCAAACAACTTGGCATTCAGCTTCATGATAGCTCCTAAGTATTGTGCAATTTGCTCTCCAGTCACATCTTCATCCTCTTCAGAGGATGAATAGTCTTCAGAGCTCATGAATGGCAGAAGGAGATTTAATGGAATCTCTATGGTCTCTGTATGAGCCTCAGATTCCTTTGGATCCTTAATAGGAAACTCTTTCTTGCTTGAGGGACGTCCCAGGAGGTCTTCCTCACTAGGATTTTCGTCCTCCTCCTCCTTAGTGCATTCGGCCACTTTGATTAAATCAATGGCCTTGCACTCTCCTTTTGGATTCTCTTCTGTATTGCCTGGGAGAATACTGGGAGGAGTTTCAATAACTTTCTTACTCAGCTGGCCCACTTGTGCCTCCAGATTTCTGATGGAGGATCTTGTTTCATTCATGAAACTAAAAGTGGCCTTTGACAGATCAGAGACTATATTGGCTAAATTAGAAGTGTTTTGTTCAGAATTCTCTGTCTGTTGCTGAGAAGATGATGGATATGGCTTACTATTGCTCAGCCTATTGCGTCCACCATTGTTAAAGCCTTGTTGATGCTTTTGTTGATCCTTCCAGGAGAAATTTGGATGATTTCTCCATGATGGGTTATAGGTGTTTCCATATGGTTCACCCATGTAATTGACCTCTGCCATGGCAGGGTTCTCAGGATCATAAGCTTCTTCAGAAGCTACCTCTCTAGTACTGTTGGATGCATGTTGCAATCCATTCAGATTTTGAGAGATTATGTTGACCTGTTGAGTCAACATTTTGTTCTGAGCCAATATGGCATTTGATGAGCGGATAATTTATACGCTTTTTGGCATTGTTTTCACATAGTTTTTAGTAAGTTTAAGCTACTTTTAGGGATGTTTTCATTAGTTTTTATGCTAAATTCACATTTCTGGACTTTACTATGAGTTTGTGTGTTTTTCTGTGATTTCAGGTAAATTCTGACTGAAATTGAGGGATTTGAGCAAAACTCTGAAGAAGGCTGACAAAAGGACTGCTGATGCTGTTGGAATCTGACCTCCCTGCACTCGAAATGGATTTTCTGGAGCTACAGAACTCCAATTGGCGCGCTCTCAACGGCGTTGGAAATTAGACATCCAGGGCTTTCCAGCAATATATAATAGTTCATACTTTATTCGAAGAATGACGACGTAACTTGGCGTTAAACGCCAAGTTCATGCTGCTGTCTGGAGTTAAACGCCAGAAAAACGTCATTATCCGGAGTTGAACGCCCAAAACACGTCATAACTTAGAGTTCAACGCCAAGATATGCCTTAGCTCGTGGAATGATCAAGCTCAGCCCAAGCATACACCAAGTGGGCCCCGGAAGTGAATTTATGCATCAATTACTTATTCATGTAAACCCTAGTAGCTAGTTTATTATAAATAGAACATTTATCTATTGTATTAGATGTCTTTTGACCACGTTTCATCTTTGATCTCAGTTTTGTTTTATTCTTCATCTTAGGGGATCATTGATCACGTTAGAGAGGCTGGCCATTCGGCCATGCCTGAACTCTTTGCTTATGTATTTTCAACGGTGGAGTTTCTGTACACCATAGATTAAGGGTGTGGAGCTCTGCTGTACCTCAAGTATCAATGCAATTCTATCTTCTTTTATTCAAATCTCTCTTATTCTTATTCCAAGATATTCATTCGTACCCAAGAACATGATGAATGTTATGAGTCAGATTACCCTCATTATCATTCTCACTTATGAATGCGCGTGATTGACAACCATGTCCGTTCTACATGCAACAGAGCTTGAATGTATATCTCTTAGATTCCCCAACAGAATCTTCGTGGTATAAGCTAGATAGATGGCGGCATTTATGAGGATCCGGAAAGTCTCACCTTGTCTGTGGTATTCCGAGTAGGATCCTGGGAATCCGGAAAGTCCAACCTTGTCTGTGGTGTTCCGAGTAGGATTCCGGTAATGAATGATCGTGACGTGCTTCAAACTTTAACCTGCTGGGCGTTAGTGACAAACGCAAAAGAGGGATTCTATTCCAGTAGGAGCGGGAACCAACCGGTGATTAGCCGTACTGTGACAGAGTGCGTTAGCATAGTTTTCACTGCGAGGATGGGATGTAGCCATCAGCCATGGGTGATGCCTCCAGACTGGTTAGCTGTGCGAGTGACAGCCGCACAGGATATTTCCCCGTGAGGAATGAAAGTAGCCACAGTTGATGGTGAATCCCTATACAAAGCTTGCCATGGAAAGGAGTAAGAAGAATTGAATAGAAGCAGTAGGAGAGCAGGCGTCCCTGGGCTCTACAGCATCTCCATCCGCTTATCTGAAATTCCCACCAATGAATCTGCATAAGTATTCTATCCCTTTTATTATTTCCTTTTATTATTTTATTTTGAATCTAACCAAGTATCATGTTTAATTCGCCTGACTGAGATTTACAAGGTGACCATAGCTTGCTTCATACCAACAATCTCTGTGGATTCGACCCTTACTCACGTAAGGTTTATTACTTGGACGACCCAGTACACTTGCTGGTTAGTTGAACGGAGTTGTGAGAATAAACAGTGCCATAAGAGTAAATATATGCTAAAGCTCAAAAGATAGAAATCACAATTTCGTCCACCAAGTTTTTGGCGCCGTTGCCGGGGATTGTTCGAGTATGGACAACTGACGGTTCATCTTGTTGCTCAGATTAGGTAATTTTCTTTTCAAAAATCTTTTTCAAAAATTTTTCTTTTCTTTTTCGTTTTCACAAACTTTATTTTCGAAAAAATATAATAAAAATACAAAAAAAATTAGAAAATCATAAAAATCAAAAATATTTTGTGTTTCTTGTTTGAGTCTTGTGTTAATCTTTAAGTTTGGTGTCAATTGCATGCTGTTAAAATTTTTCTTGCATTTTTCGAAAATCCCATGCATTCATAGTGTTCTTCATGATCTTCAAGTTGTTCTTGACAAGTCTTCTTGTTTGATCCTGATGATTTCTTGTTTGGTGTCTTTTGTTGTTTTTCATGTGCATTTTTGCATTCATATTTTCCATGCATTAAAGATTTCTAAGTTTGGTGTCCTGCATGTTTTCTTTGCATCAAAAATTTTTCAAAATTATGTTCTTGATGTTCATCATGATCTTCATAGTGTTCTTGGTGTTCATCTTGACATTCATAGCATTCTTGCATGCATCTTGTGTCTTGATCCAAAATTTTCATGTTTTGGGTCATTTTTGTGTTTTTTCATTCAAAATTTGATTTCAAAAATATCCTTTCCTTATTTCCCTCCAAAATTTCGAAATTTTGGGTTCACTTGGTCAAACATTTTCAAAATTAGTTGTTTCTTACAAGTCAAGTCAAAATTTCAATTTTAAAAATCTTATCTTTTCAAAATCTTTTTCAAAAATCATATCTTTTTCATTTTTTTTATTATTTTCGAAAATTTCAAAATTATTTTTCAAAATATTTTCAAAAATCTTTTTCTTATCTTTATATCTCAATTTCGAAAATTAGCTAACAATTAATGTGATTGGTGCAAAAATTTTAAGTTTGTTACTTTCTTGTTAAGAAAGGTTCAATCTTTAAGTTCTAGAATCTTATCTTGTAGTTTCTTGTTAGTTAAGTCAAATTTAAAATTAAATCTTCTTCAAAATATCTTTTTCAAATTTAATCTTTTTATCTTTTATCTTATCTTTTTCAAAAATTTTATCTTTTTCAAAATTTAATTTCAAAATATCTTATCTAACTTCTTATCTTCTTATCTTTTTCAAAATTTGAGTTCAAATCTTCTTCAATCAACTAACTAACTTTTTGTTTGTTTCTTATCTTTTTCAAAACCACCTAACTACTTTTCCCTCTCTAATTTTCGAAAATTCTCCCTCTCTTTTTCAAAAATTCTTTTTGTTTTAAATTTTAATCTTAAACTTATTTCATCTTTAATTTTCGAAAACCACTAACCATTTTTTTTAAAATTATTTTCGAAAATTTCTTTTTCTTTTCTTCTTCTATTTAATTATTTAATTACTAACACTTCTCTTCACCTCTCTTCATCCAAATCCGAACCTCCTTCTTCATTCTTCTACCCCCTTCTTCTTCTACTAACACAAAGGAATCTCTATACTGTGACATAGAGGATTCCTTTTTCTTTTCTTGTTTTCTTCTCTTTCTTATGAGCAGGAACAAGGATAAAGGCACTCTTGTTGAAGCTGATCCAGAACCTGAAAGGACTCTGAAGAGAAAATTAAGAGAAGCTAAATTACAACAATCCAGAAATAACCTTTCAGAATTTTTCGAACAGGAGAAGGACATGGCAGCCGCAAATAATAATGATAATAATGCAAGGAGAATGCTTGGTGACTTCACAAAGCCAACATCCAAGTTTGATGGAAGAAGCATCTCCATCCCTGCCATTGGAGCCAATAACTTTGAGCTTAAACCTCAACTAGTTGCATTAATGCAACAAAATTGCAAGTTTTATGGGCTTCCATCTGAAGATCCCTATCAGTTTTTAACTGAGTTCTTGCAAGTCTGTGATACTGTAAAGACGAATGGAGTTAATCCTGAAGTCTACAGACTCATGCTTTTCCCTTTTGCTGTAAGAGACAGAGCTAGAATATGGTTGGATTCACAACCTAAGGATAGCCTGGACTCTTGGGATAAGCTGGTCACTGCCTTCTTGGATAAATTCTTTCCTCCTCAAAAGCTGAGCAAGCTGAGAGTGGATGTTCAAACCTTCAAACAAAAAGATGGTGAATCCCTCTATGAAGCTTGGGAAAGATACAAGCAGCTGACCAAGAGATGTCCATCTGACATGTTTTCAGAATGGACCCTATTAGATATATTCTATTATGGTCTCTCTGAATTTTCGAAAATGTCACTGGATCATTCTGCAGGTGGATCTATTCACCTGAAGAAAACACCTGAAGAAGCTCAAGAACTCATTGACATGGTTGCAAACAACTAGTTCATGTATACCTCTGAGAGGAATTCCGTGAATAATGGGGTCCCTCAGAAGAAAGGAGTTCTTGAAATTGATGCTCTGAATGCCATATTGGCTCAGAACAAAATGTTGACTCAACAGGTCAACATAATCTCTCAAAATCTGAATGGATTGCAACATGCATCCAACATTACTAGAGAGGCAGCTTCTGAAGAAGCTTATGATCCTGAGAACCCTGCCATGGCAGAGGTTAATTATTTGGGTGAACCTTATGGAAACACTTATAACCCATCATGGAGAAATCATCCAAATTTCTCCTGGAAGGATCAACAAAAGCCTCAACAAGGCTTTAATAATGGTGGACGCAATAGGCTGAATAATAATAAGCCATATCCATCATCTTCTCAGCAACAGACAGAGAATGCTGAACAAAATAATTCTAATTTAGCTAATATAGTCTCTGATCTGTCAAAGGCCACTTTCAGTTTCATGAATGAAACCAGATCCTCCATTAGAAATTTGGAGGCACAAGTAGGCCAGCTGAGTAAGAAAGTTATTGAAACTCCTCCCAGTACTCTCCCAAGCAATACAGAAGAGAATCCAAAAGGAGAGTGCAAAGCCATTGACTTAGTCAACATGGCCGAATGCACAAAGGAGGAGGAGGACGAAAATCCCAGTGAGGAAGACCTCCTGGGACGTCCTCCAAGCAAGAAGGAGCTTCCTATTAAGGATCCTGAGGAATCTGAGGCTCATACAGAGACCATAGAGATTCCATTAAATCTCCTTCTGCAATTCATGAGCTCTGACTATTATTCATCCTCTGAAGAGGATGAAGATGTGACTGGTGAGCAAATTGCTCAATATCTAGGAGCTATCATGAAACTGAATGCCAAGCTATTTGGTAATGAGACTTGGGAAAGTGAACCTCCCTTGCTCATTAGTGATTTGGATACTTGGATTCAGGAAACTCTACCTCAAAAGAGACAAGATCCTGGCAAACTCTTAATACCTTGCACCATTGGCACCATGAGCTTTGAAAAAGCTCTATGTGATCTTGGGTCAGGGATAAACCTTATGCCACTCTCTGTAATGGAGAAACTGGGAATCATTGAGGTACAACCTGCCTTGTTCTCATTACAATTGGCAGACAAGTCAGTGAGACAAGCTCATGGGATAGTAGAGGACGTGCTTATAAAAGTTGAAGACTTTTACATCCCTGCTGATTTCCTAATCCTAGATACTAGGAAGGAAGATGATGAATGCATCATCCTAGGAAGACCTTTCCTAGCCACAGCAGAAGCTGTGATAGATGTCAACAGAGGAGAGTTAGTCCTTCAATTGAATGGAGAATACCTTGTGTTTCAAGCACATGGCAATCCCTCTGTGACAAAGGAGAATAAGCATGAAGAGCTTCTCTCAGTTCAAGGTCAAGAAGAGCCCACACAGTCAAACTCTAAGTTTGGTGTTGTGAAGCCACAACCAAACTCTAAGTTTGGTGTTCAAACCCCATATCCAAACTCTAAGTTTGGTGTTGGGACTAGACAACATTGACTTGATCACTCTGTGGCTCCATGAGAGCCACTGTCAAGCTATTGACATTAAAGAAGCGCTTGTTGGGAGGCAACCCAATTTTATTTATCTAATTTTATTTTATTTTGTTTCTTTGTTATTTTTGTGTTTAATTAGGTACATGATCATGAGGAGTCACGAAAAAATCAAAAAAATTAAAAACAGAGTCAAAAATAGAAGAAAAAAATTTTTTCACCCTGGAGGACGCACGGGCCGGCGTTCAGCGCCCAGAAGATGCATCTGGCCAGCGTTCAGCGCCAGAACAGAGCATCTTCCTGGCGCTGAACGCCCAAAACAAGCAACATCCTGGCGTTTAATGCCAGGATGCGCACGCAGAGGACAATCTGGCGCTGAACGCCAGAAACAAGCTTGAAACTGGCGTTCAACGCCAGAATCAAGCATCACATGGGCGTTTAACGCCCATAACATGCACCAATGGGCGTTTGAACGCCAGAATGGTGCATGAAGGCAATCTACACGCCTATATGGTGAAGGAATGGTATTTCTTTTCACCTCAGGATCTGTGGACCCCACAGGATCTCCACCTCAGGATCTGTGGACCCCACAGGATCCCCACCTACCCTTTCTTTTAATCCTATTCACACTCTCCTAATCCAAATCTCATTTTCAATATCACCCTTCCCAAAAACCTTCACCAATCACATCAATTCCTCTTCCCAATTACCCCATGCACCATTCACATCAACCTCCTCTTCCCCATAAACCCCACCTACCCCCACTAAATTCAAATTCAATTTCCCACCCATTCCCACCCAAAATGGCCGAAACCTAACCCTTCCCCCTTCCCTATAAATACCTCCCTTTTCTTCTTCATTTTCACACAACATAACCCCTTTTTCTCTACATAGCCGAACCCCCCTTCTCCCTCTCTACTCAAATTTTCTTCTTCTTCTTCTTCTACTCTTCTTTTCTTTTTGCTCGAGGACGAGCAAATTTTAAGTTTGGTGTGGTAAAAAGCCTAGCTTTTTATTTTTCATTCACCATCAATGGCACCCAAGACCGGAGTTTCCTCAAGAAAAGGAAAAGGGAAGGCAAAAGCTTCCACTTCCGAATCATGGGAAAAGGAGAGATTCATCTCTAAGAGCCACCAAGACCACTTCTATGATGTTGTGGCAAAGAAGAGGGTGATCCCTGAGGTCCCCTTCAAGTTCAAGAAGAATGAGTATCCGGAAATCCGACATGAGATCCAAAGAAGAGGGTGGGAAGTCATAACCAACCCCATGCAACAAGTCGGATTATTGATGGTTCAAGAGTTCTATGCTAATGCATGGATCACTAGGAACCATGATCAAAGTATGAACCCGAATCCAAAGAACTATCTCACAATGGTTCGGGGGAAATACTTAGATTTCAGTCCGGAAAATGTGAGGTTGGCGTTTCATCTACCCATGATGCAAGGTGATGAACGCCCCTACACAAGGAGGGTCAACTTCAATCAAAGGTTGGACCAAGTCCTAATGGACATTTGTGTGGAAGGCGCCCAATGGAGAGTAGACTCCAAAGGCAAACCAGTCCAACTAAGAAGACTGGACCTCAAGCCTGTAGCTAGAGGATGGTTGGAGTTCATCCAAAGATCCATCATCCCTACAAGCAACCGATCTGAAGTTACTGTGGATCGGGCAATCATGATCCATAGCATCATGATTGGAGAGGAGGTAGAGGTTCATGAAGTCATAGCCAATGAACTCTACAAAATAGCTGACAAGCCTTCATACATGGCACGGCTAGCCTTCCCCCACCTCATATGCCATTTATGCTACTCAGCTGGAGTTATCATAGATGGAGATGTCTCCATTGAAGAAGACAAGCCCATCACCAAGAAAAGGATGGAGCAAACAAGGGAAGTCCCTCACGGCCCCCAAGGAGAACATGAGGAAGTTCATCAACAAATGCCTCATGGAATACACTTTCCTCCCAACAACTATTGGGAGCAACTCAGTACCTCCTTAGAAGACTTGAGCCAAAACATGGAACAACTAAGGGTGGAACACCATGAACACGCCCTCACTCTCCAAGAAATAAGAGAAGATCAAAGAGCTATGAGAGAGGAGCAACAAAGGCAAGGAAGGGACATAGAAGAGTTAAAGAACATCATTGGTCCTTCAAGAAGAAGACGCCACTAAGAGGTGGATTCATTCCTTGTTCTTTATTTTCTTTCTGTTTTCGGTTTTTAAGTATTATGTTTGTCTATGTTTTTGTGTTTCTACTTCATGATCATTAGTGTGTAAACCATGCCTTAAAGCTATGAATAAAATCCATTAGTCTTTCACCTCTCTTAAAAGAAAAATGTTTTAATTCAAAAGAACAAGAAGTACATAATTTTCGAAATTATTAGTGAATTTGATTTAATTATATTGATGTGGTGGCAATAATTTTTGTTTACTGAATGAATGAATGAACAGTGCATGTTTTTGATCTTGTTGTCTATGAGTGTTAAAATTGTTGGCTCTTGAAAGAATGATGAACAAAGAGAAATGTTATTGATGATCTGAAAAACATCATGAATTTGATTCTTGAAGCAAGAAAAAGCAGTGAAAAAAAAAATGGCGAAAATTTTAGCAAAGATCCAAGGCTTTGAGCATTAATGGATAGGAGGGCCTAAGGAAATAAAATCCAGGCCTAAGCGGCTAAATCAAGCTGTCCCTATTCATGTGCTTGTGTCATGAAGGTCCAAGTGAAAAGCTTGAGACTGAATGGTTAAAGTCGTGATCCAAAGCTAAAGAGTGTGCTTAAGAGCTCTGGACACCACTAACTGGGGACTTTAGCAAAGCTAAGTCACAATCTGAAAAGGTTCACCCAGTTATGTGTCTGTGGCATTTGTGTATCCGGTGGTAATACTGGAAGACAAAGTGCTTAGGGCCAAGGCCAAGACTCATAAAGTAGCTATGTTCAAGAATCAACATGCCTAACTAGGAGAGTCAATAACACTATCTGAAATTCTAAGTTCCTAGAGAAGCCAATCACTCTAAACTTCAAAGGAAAAAGTGAGATGCCAAAACTGTTCAGAAGCAAAAAGCTATAAGCCCCGCTCATGTAATTAAATTAATATTCATTGATATTTTGGACCTTATAGTATATTCTCTTCTTTTTATCCTATTTGATTTTCAGTTGCTTGGGGACAAGCAACAATTTAAGTTTGGTGTTGTGATGAGCGGATAATTTATACGCTTTTTGGCATTGTTTTCACATAGTTTTTAGTAAGTTTAAGCTACTTTTAGGGATGTTTTCATTAGTTTTTATGCTAAATTCACATTTCTGGACTTTACTATGAGTTTGTGTGTTTTTCTGTGATTTCAGGTAAATTCTGACTGAAATTGAGGGATTTGAGCAAAACTCTGAAGAAGGCTGACAAAAGGACTGCTGATGCTGTTGGAATCTGACCTCCCTGCACTCGAAATGGATTTTCTGGAGCTACAGAACTCCAATTGGCGCGCTCTCAACGGCGTTGGAAAGTAGACATCCAGGGCTCTCCAGCACTATATAATAGTCCATACTTTATTCGAAGAATGACGACGTAACTTGGCGTTAAACGCCAAGTTCATGCTGCTGTCTGGAGTTAAACGCCAGAAAAACGTCATTATCCGGAGTTGAACACCCAAAACACGTCATAACTCAGAGTTCAACGCCAAGATATGCCTTAGCTCGTGGAATGATCAAGCTCAGCCCAAGCATACACCAAGTGGGCCCCGGAAGTGAATTTATGCATCAATTACTTATTCATGTAAACCCTAGTAGCTAGTTTATTATAAATAGAACATTTATCTATTGTATTAGATGTCTTTTGACCACGTTTCATCTTTGATCTCAGTTTTGTTTTATTCTTCATCTTAGGGGATCATTGATCACGTTAGAGAGGCTGGCCATTCGGCCATGCCTGAACTCTTTGCTTATGTATTTTCAACGGTGGAGTTTCTGCACACCATAGATTAAGGGTGTGGAGCTCTGCTGTACCTCAAGTATCAATGCAATTCTATCTTCTTTTATTCAAATCTCTCTTATTCTTATTCCAAGATATTCATTCGTACCCAAGAACATGATGAATGTTATGAGTCAGATTACCCTCATTATCATTCTCACTTATGAATGCGCGTGATTGACAACCATGTCCGTTCTACATGCAACAGAGCTTGAATGTATATCTCTTAGATTCCCCAACAGAATCTTCGTGGTATAAGCTAGATAGATGGCGGCATTTATGAGGATCCGGAAAGTCTCACCTTGTCTGTGGTATTCCGAGTAGGATCCTGGGAATCCGGAAAGTCCAACCTTGTCTGTGGTGTTCCGAGTAGGATTCCGGTAATGAATGATCGTGACGTGCTTCAAACTTTAACCTGCTGGGCGTTAGTGACAAACGCAAAAGAGGGATTCTATTCCAGTAGGAGCGGGAACCAACCGGTGATTAGCCGTACTGTGACAGAGTGCGTTAGCATAGTTTTCACTGCGAGGATGGGATGTAGCCATCAGCCATGGGTGATGCCTCCAGACTGGTTAGCTGTGCGAGTGACAGCCGCACAGGATATTTCCCCGTGAGGAATGAAAGTAGCCACAGTTGATGGTGAATCCCTATACAAAGCTTGCCATGGAAAGGAGTAAGAAGAATTGAATAGAAGCAGTAGGAGAGCAGGCGTCCCTGGGCTCTACAGCATCTCCATCCGCTTATCTGAAATTCCCACCAATGAATCTGCATAAGTATTCTATCCCTTTTATTATTTCCTTTTATTATTTTATTTTGAATCTAACCAAGTATCATGTTTAATTCGCCTGACTGAGATTTACAAGGTGACCATAGCTTGCTTCATACCAACAATCTCTGTGGATTCGACCCTTACTCACGTAAGGTTTATTACTTGGACGACCCAGTACACTTGCTGGTTAGTTGAACGGAGTTGTGAGAATAAACAGTGCCATAAGAGTAAATATATGCTAAAGCTCAAAAGATAGAAATCACAATTTCGTCCACCAAGTTTTTGGCGCCGTTGCCGGGGATTGTTCGAGTATGGACAACTGACGGTTCATCTTGTTGCTCAGATTAGGTAATTTTCTTTTCAAAAATCTTTTTCAAAAATTTTTCTTTTCTTTTTCGTTTTCACAAACTTTATTTTCGAAAAAATATAATAAAAATACAAAAAAAATTAGAAAATCATAAAAATCAAAAATATTTTGTGTTTCTTGTTTGAGTCTTGTGTTAATCTTTAAGTTTGGTGTCAATTGCATGCTGTTAAAATTTTTCTTGCATTTTTCGAAAATCCCATGCATTCATAGTGTTCTTCATGATCTTCAAGTTGTTCTTGACAAGTCTTCTTGTTTGATCCTGATGATTTCTTGTTTGGTGTCTTTTGTTGTTTTTCATGTGCATTTTTGCATTCATATTTTCCATGCATTAAAGATTTCTAAGTTTGGTGTCCTGCATGTTTTCTTTGCATCAAAAATTTTTCAAAATTATGTTCTTGATGTTCATCATGATCTTCATAGTGTTCTTGGTGTTCATCTTGACATTCATAGCATTCTTGCATGCATCTTGTGTCTTGATCCAAAATTTTCATGTTTTGGGTCATTTTTGTGTTTTTTCATTCAAAATTTGATTTCAAAAATATCCTTTCCTTATTTCCCTCCAAAATTTCGAAATTTTGGGTTCACTTGGTCAAACATTTTCAAAATTAGTTGTTTCTTACAAGTCAAGTCAAAATTTCAATTTTAAAAATCTTATCTTTTCAAAATCTTTTTCAAAAATCATATCTTTTTCATTTTTTTTATTATTTTCGAAAATTTCAAAATTATTTTTCAAAATATTTTCAAAAATCTTTTTCTTATCTTTATATCTCAATTTCGAAAATTAGCTAACAATTAATGTGATTGGTGCAAAAATTTTAAGTTTGTTACTTTCTTGTTAAGAAAGGTTCAATCTTTAAGTTCTAGAATCTTATCTTGTAGTTTCTTGTTAGTTAAGTCAAATTTAAAATTAAATCTTCTTCAAAATATCTTTTTCAAATTTAATCTTTTTATCTTTTATCTTATCTTTTTCAAAAATTTTATCTTTTTCAAAATTTAATTTCAAAATATCTTATCTAACTTCTTATCTTCTTATCTTTTTCAAAATTTGAGTTCAAATCTTCTTCAATCAACTAACTAACTTTTTGTTTGTTTCTTATCTTTTTCAAAACCACCTAACTACTTTTCCCTCTCTAATTTTCGAAAATTCTCCCTCTCTTTTTCAAAAATTCTTTTTGTTTTAAATTTTAATCTTAAACTTATTTCATCTTTAATTTTCGAAAACCACTAACCATTTTTTTTAAAATTATTTTCGAAAATTTCTTTTTCTTTTCTTCTTCTATTTAATTATTTAATTACTAACACTTCTCTTCACCTCTCTTCATCCAAATCCGAACCTCCTTCTTCATTCTTCTACCCCCTTCTTCTTCTACTAACACAAAGGAATCTCTATACTGTGACATAGAGGATTCCTTTTTCTTTTCTTGTTTTCTTCTCTTTCTTATGAGCAGGAACAAGGATAAAGGCACTCTTGTTGAAGCTGATCCAGAACCTGAAAGGACTCTGAAGAGAAAATTAAGAGAAGCTAAATTACAACAATCCAGAAATAACCTTTCAGAATTTTTCGAACAGGAGAAGGACATGGCAGCCGCAAATAATAATGATAATAATGCAAGGAGAATGCTTGGTGACTTCACAAAGCCAACATCCAAGTTTGATGGAAGAAGCATCTCCATCCCTGCCATTGGAGCCAATAACTTTGAGCTTAAACCTCAACTAGTTGCATTAATGCAACAAAATTGCAAGTTTTATGGGCTTCCATCTGAAGATCCCTATCAGTTTTTAACTGAGTTCTTGCAAGTCTGTGATACTGTAAAGACGAATGGAGTTAATCCTGAAGTCTACAGACTCATGCTTTTCCCTTTTGCTGTAAGAGACAGAGCTAGAATATGGTTGGATTCACAACCTAAGGATAGCCTGGACTCTTGGGATAAGCTGGTCACTGCCTTCTTGGATAAATTCTTTCCTCCTCAAAAGCTGAGCAAGCTGAGAGTGGATGTTCAAACCTTCAAACAAAAAGATGGTGAATCCCTCTATGAAGCTTGGGAAAGATACAAGCAGCTGACCAAGAGATGTCCATCTGACATGTTTTCAGAATGGACCCTATTAGATATATTCTATTATGGTCTCTCTGAATTTTCGAAAATGTCACTGGATCATTCTGCAGGTGGATCTATTCACCTGAAGAAAACACCTGAAGAAGCTCAAGAACTCATTGACATGGTTGCAAACAACTAGTTCATGTATACCTCTGAGAGGAATTCCGTGAATAATGGGGTCCCTCAGAAGAAAGGAGTTCTTGAAATTGATGCTCTGAATGCCATATTGGCTCAGAACAAAATGTTGACTCAACAGGTCAACATAATCTCTCAAAATCTGAATGGATTGCAACATGCATCCAACATTACTAGAGAGGCAGCTTCTGAAGAAGCTTATGATCCTGAGAACCCTGCCATGGCAGAGGTTAATTATTTGGGTGAACCTTATGGAAACACTTATAACCCATCATGGAGAAATCATCCAAATTTCTCCTGGAAGGATCAACAAAAGCCTCAACAAGGCTTTAATAATGGTGGACGCAATAGGCTGAATAATAATAAGCCATATCCATCATCTTCTCAGCAACAGACAGAGAATGCTGAACAAAATAATTCTAATTTAGCTAATATAGTCTCTGATCTGTCAAAGGCCACTTTCAGTTTCATGAATGAAACCAGATCCTCCATTAGAAATTTGGAGGCACAAGTAATATTTTTTTTGAAATTTTCGAAAATTATAAAAAGAATGAAAAGATATGATTTTTTTTGAAAAAGATTTTGAAAAGATAAGATTTTTAAAATTGAAATTTTGACTTGACTTGTAAGAAACAACTAATTTTAAAAATTTTTGACCAAGTCAACCCAAAATTTTGAAATTTTGGAGGGAAATAAGGAAAAGATATTTTTTGATTTTTGAATTTTTAATGAAAAACACAAAAATGACCCAAAACATGAAAATTTTGGATCAAAACACAAGATGCATACAAGAATGCTATGAATGTCAAGATGAACACCAAGAACACTTTGAAGATCAAGATGAACATCAAGAACATAATTTTGAAAAATTTTTTATGCAAAGAAAACATGCAAGACACCAAACTTAAAAATCTTTAATGCATGGAAAATATGAATGCAAAAATGCACATGAAAAACAACAAACAACACAAAACAAGAAAACATCAAGATCAAACAAGAAGACTTACCAAGAACAACTTGAAGATCATGAAGAACACTATGAATGCATGGAATTTTCGAAAAATGCAAGAAAATTTTTTTTAAAGCATGCAATTGACACCAAACTTAAAAATTGACTCAATATTCAAACAAGAAACACAAAATATTTTTTATTTTTATGATTTTCTTAATTTTTTTGGATTTTTATTAATTTTTTCGAAAATATAGTTTGGAAAAACGAAAAAGAAAAATTTTGAAAAAGTTTTTGAAAAGAAAATTACCTAATCTGAGCAACATGATGAACCGTCAGTTGTCCATACTCGAACAATCCCCGGCAACGGCGCCAAAAACTTGGTGGACGAAATTGTGATCACTATTCTTTTGTTATTATATGAAATCATTATTGTGGCACCAGTTGAATTCACAACTCCGTTCAACTAACCAGCAAGTGTACTGGGTCGTCCAAGTAATAAACCTTACGTGAGTAAGGGTCGATCCCACAGAGATTGTTGGTATGAAGCAAGCTATGGTCACCTTGTAAATCTCAGTTAGGCAGATTTAAATTGGTTTATGGGTTTTTGAAAATAGAAATAAGAAAATAGAAAATAAAAGGGATAGAAATACTTATGCAGATTCATTGGTGGGAATTTCAGATAAGCATATGGAGATACTGTATGGCTCAAGGACGCCTGCTCTCCCACTGCTTCAACTCAATCCTTCTTACTCCTTTCCATGGCAAGCTGTGTATAGGGGTTCACCATCAGCGGTGGCTACTTTCAATCCTCTCGGGAAAATGATCCTCTGCGGCTGTCACTCGCATGGCTAATCGTCTGGAGGCATCACCCATGGTTGATGGCTACATCCCATCCTCGCAGTGAAAACTACGCTCACGCGCTCTGTCACAGCACGGCTAATCACTGGTTGGTTCCCGCTCCTACTGGAATAGAATCCCTTGATTCTTTTGCGTCTGTCACTAACGCCCAGCACTTGCGAGTCTGAAGCACGTCACAGTCATTCATTACCGGAATCCTACTCGGAATACCACGACAAGGTTAGACTTTCCGGATTCCCAGGATCCTACTCGGAATACCACAGACAAGGTGAGACTTTCCGGATCCTCATAAATGCCGCCATCTATCTAGCTTATACCACGAAGATTCTGTTGGGGAATCTAAGAGATACACATTCAAGCTCGGTTGCATGTAGAACGGAAGTGGTTGTCAATCACGTGCGTTCATAAGTGAGAATGATAATGAGGGTTACTTATCATCACATTCATCATGTTCTTGGGTACGAATGAATATCTTGGAATAAGAATAAGAGAGATTTGAATAAAAGAAAATAGAATTGCATTAATACTTGAGGTACAGCAGAGCTCCACACCCTTAATCTATGGTGTGCAGAAACTCCACCGTTGAAAATAGATAAGTAAAAGGTTCAGGCATGGCCGAATGGCCAGCCCCCAAAACGTGATCACAGGATTCAAAATACAATCCAGGATGATAATATGATAGTAAAAAGTTCTATTTATAATAAGCTAGCTCCTAGGGTTTACAGGAGTAAGTAATTGATGGATAAATCCACTTCTGGGGCCCACTTGGTGTATGTTTGGGTTGAGCTTGATCAATCCACGAGCTGAGGCTTCTCTTGGAGTTGAACTCTGAGTTATGACGTGTTTTGGGCGTTCAACTCCGGATCATGACGTTTTTCTGGCGTTTAACTCCAGACAGCAGCGTGAACTTGGCGTTCAACGCCATGTTACGTCGTCAATCTCCAAATAAAGTATGGACTATTATATATTGCTGGAAAGCCCTGGATGTCTACTTTTTAACGCCGTTGAGAGCGCGCCAATTGGAGTTCTGTAGCTCCAGAAAATCCATTTCAAGTGCAGGGAGGTCAGATTCCAACAGCATCAGCAGTCCTTTTGTCAGCCTTCTTCAGAGTTTTGCTCAAGTCCCTCAATTTCAGCCAGAATTTACCTGAAATCACAGAAAAACACACAAACTCATAGTAAAGTCCAGAAATGTGAATTTAACCTAAAAACTAATGAAAACATCCCTAAAAGTAGCTCAAACTTACTAAAAACTACCTAAAAACAATGCCAAAAAGCGTATAAATTATCCGCTCATCAGTGCTATTTATTTATTTAATTTTTTTTGAAAATTTTTTAAAATAGATTTTAATAAAATTAAAAATAAAATGCCTAATCTAAGCAATCAAACAACTGATAGTTGTTAATCACAGTCAATCCCCAGCAATGGCGCCAAAAACTTGGTGCGATATTTTATAACCCACAAACTAACCGGCAAGTGCACCGGGTCGTACCAAGTAATACCTTACGTGAGTAAGGGTCGATCCCACGAGGATTGATGGATCAAGCAACAATGATTGATTGATTGGATTAGTTAGGCAAGCAGAAAAGGGTTTTGAGATATTCAAAAGGTTTAAATTCGAACTCAGAATATCAAAAGGATAGACAAATAAACAAATTGGGAATAAAATATGGAGAAAACAGTTAAGGCTTCAGATTTATCTATTTTTCCGGATTAACTTTTCTTACTTACTGTTTTAATCATGTAGGATTTTATTTATGGAAAACTATATGTGACTAAACCCTAATTCCTTAGACCTTTCTAGCCTCCTCTAAAATTCATTAACTGCCAATTCCTTGGTCAATTAATTCCAATTAGAAGGTGAAGTTCAAATTCCAGTTTATATGCCACAAAAATTCTAATTACCCAAAAATAAGAAGATCATATATCACGTATCCTGTTAAATCCAAATAATTAAAATTTAGGAGAAATTGTTTTCAAGCTATTGTTTAAGTAAAGAGCTTTTCCAAGTTTTACAAGAACTCAAAATAGAAAAAAGGGTCATACTTCCGTTCCACCCAAATTCATGAGATAAAGAGTGAAAACAATTCTTAAATTATAAATCTACACATGAATTAAAATAGAAAAAGCAATAAAATCAATCCATACAAATAGACAGAGCTCCTAACCTTAACAATGGAGGATTAGTTGCTCATGGAATGCGGAATGTAAATTTGTATAGAATTCCCTAATGGAATCCCCCTAATGGAATGTCCCAATAGAAGAGAAATCCCCCCTTTTTATAACTAATCCTAATTAATTCAAAATCTAATATCTAAAATTAAGATAATATCTTTTCCTATTTTCAAATTCAAATTTGAATTTAAATCAAAATTAATTATAACAATCATCAAGTCTTCAATTGATGGATGGGGACCACTTGATTCCTTCACTTTGCAGCTTCTAATATGTGTTTTCTCGGCTGAAAACTGGGTCAAAATAGCCCAGAAATTACCCCCAGCATTTTTCTGCGTTTTCCGCACGTGGCGTATGTCACGCGTACGCGTCGATGGTCTTTTCTGCGAGTCACGCGGACACGTCAGGTACGCGCACGAGCCGCCGTGCAAATCTTCAAATCACACGTACGTGTCAGTCACGCACACGCATCGCCATGGAAAGCTCCAAATCATGCGTACGCGTCAGTCATGCATACGCATTGCTCCTCGCTGCCATCTCATTTGATTCTTGTGCTGCAGAAACTCCATCAAATTTCACCGAATGCTACCTAAAATAAACAAAATTACAAAAGACTCAAAGTAGCATCCATATTGGCTAAAAGATAATTAATTTTTTTATTAAACTCAACAAATTAGATGCAAATTCACTAGGAAAAGATAGGAAAGATGCTCACGCATCAATGTGCCGCAAGATAGCAAATCTATTTTTCCACACTCCAAAACTCCTTTCTATTGTGTATATTAAGCTTGAGTGATAATAATTAAATACTTCATTATAATTTGTAAATCCAGAAGAACGCTTAAAATCTGCAAGATGATAGCACTCACATTTATATGGACCAATATATCCTTTCGGTGTTAGATAACCGGCATCTACTAAATAATATTTACCTAATGAGGAATAAAATTAGTTACATGATAACTAAGTTAATATAGCTTATTTGTAAGAAAATGATAAAAATTAACCTGGAGAAGGATGCGGAAAATTTATGGTAGGAGATATAATAGCATTATCAAATGCACGAGCATCATGCGCAGTGCCTTCCCATCCAGGTAGAGCAAAAATAAAGCACATGTCCCAATCACATACAACCATTATATTCTGTGTTGGATATCCCTTTCTTCCAATAAATTTGGGTTGACCACTTGGGCTAACCACACATGGGATATGAGTACCATCAATTGCTCCTATAGCATTTTTAAAAAAATGGCTAATATCGTTGGTCATTTTTTATTTTGCTATGAACTTTCTGAAACTTAGGATCCGATGGCTTAATATATTTAATAGATAATCTCAAGCAAGTAACCAATACCTCATGAAAATGTCCACTTACTGTCTCTCGAGAATGTTGAAACCTTTCTTGTATCATCCTATTACCCACTCCATAACCAACTGTATTTAAGAACATTGCAACCATTTTCTGAACTCCCATTTGTCTTGTACATTTTAATCCTTGCTCAACTAATTCATTACAAAATTGAAAAAAAAACATGTTTTTCCATCCGAAACATTTCACAACAACGAATGCCATGACCACTTAAAATTTCTTGCACCCATAAATAACCTATTTGTTCACTAGTTTCGCATGATTTTTTGCACAAATAATTGACTACATATTGACCAGTTAATGCAGAAATATTTTTAATTTCATCTGTTTCTTCTTCTATAATGGAAAGTAATTTTGATTCTTCATGTTATTCTTTTTCATAATCTTCAAACAAATACTCCACGCTCATTCCAAATTAATTAACAAAAAATAAGTCCTACATAAAAATATAAATAAATTCTTATCAATACCTAGTTAAGAAATAAATTATATATAATAAGAACAATAATTAAGTACCACAAACATTGTATTATAAAATGATAAATAAGCAACACATAAATTTTTCGATTGTGATGCAGGAGCATCCATTAGGTTATTAGAAATATTAATTAAAGTAGTCTAATTTAGCATATATTATTATATTGTGTTATGAGTTAGTCCCACATCGCCAGAGTCATGAAAGTTCCCCCTTCCCTACTAGTATAAATATGCGTATGTACCCGTTTTGTTTATGAGTTGAATTGATTGAGTTATATATTGAAATAAGCTGTGTACTTATTTTCCTCTAAGCTCTTTGAGAGTAAGAGGTGCATCCTTGGCTTAGTCAACCAAGGTGGGTTCTTGACTACTTTTACCATAGTGGGGTTGTTAACCTTGCTAAGATTGGTAAGCCCAAGCGGACGTCCCGACGTCAGTTTGGTATCAGAGCAAGGTCAGTCCTCGTGGCCTTCGACTTGCTCCAATAAAATTTTATTTGGTTCGTCGTTATGGTCTTTAGTGCGATTCTCTTGCTGTTGGTACAAGTCGTCGTCAGTACGGATTATCTGCTGCAAAGTTTCGTGTAATATTGTTCTTTTTTCTTCTTTTGGTGCCATTTTTGTTGGTGATTATCTTCGTTCATTTCCATCATTATCATCATTGTGCATCCTCATCATCACAACATCAACATCCAAGCATCAGTCTCATTGCATAGTAGTAAAAGATGGCTCCAAAGCGTAGAACTACTCAAGAGATTGAAATGGAGGAGTTACGCTGTCAAGTTAAGGAGTTGTAAGAGCAACTTACAAAACATGAAGCTGTTCAAAATAATCATGGCAGGCAGAGTGATGACAGTTCTTCTAGTGAAGAAGATAATACAAATTCATTTCATTATTCTTCTTCTTCTGAAGACTTGTCCACACGAAGAGCATGACACAACATGACTCACAAAGTTAAAGACTTAGGAATCAAAATTGATATTCATGAGTTTGAAAGGAGACTCCAACCAGATGATTTCATCGATTGGTTTTGCACAGTAGAAAGAGTGTTCAAATTAAAAGACATTCCAGATGACAAGCGCGTAAAACTTGCAGCAATCAAGTTGAAGAAGCATGCGTCAGTTTGGTGGGAGAATCTCAAGCGCCAATGGGAAAGAGAAGGAAGAAGAAAGATCAAGACATGGGATAAAAGGCATCGTGAGCTCAAACTCAAGTTTCTTCCTGAACATTACAGGCAAGACACCTTCATCAAATTTCATAATTTGAGGCAAAAGTCATTATCTGTAGAAGAATATATAATGGACTTTGAAGAGTTGCTTATGAAGTGTAACATTCAAGAGCCAGAAGAACAAACAATTGCTCGTTATCTTGGAGGATTGAACACAGAAATTTCTGATGTCGTTCAGTTGCAACTATATTGGACCTTTGATGATGTTATTAGACTGTCACTAAATATTGAAAAATAAAGAACACAGAGGAATAAAACTCAGTCGCCGAAAGACAAAGAAGTCATCCTTGATGTTCAACAAGAAGTAAAGACAGGAATTTTTATGGCAACAAGGAGCGTGGATCATCAGGTAGGAAATGCTTCAAATGTCAAGGTTTTAGGCATATTGCTGCCAATTGTCCAAACCGAAGGGTTATCACTCTTGTCGAGGAAGAGGTTAATGAAGAACCAATTCAGGAACCAATTCAGGAGCAAGAGGAGGAAGGTGAGGTTGACTATGCTATTGAAGAAGTTCCACCGATTGTGGAGAAGCTTTAGTAGTTTGTCAAAACTTGAATACTGCAAGGGTAATAAAAGATGAGAATTGGCGACACCACAACATCTGTCACACAAGATGCAGTGTTGAAGAGAAGGTTTGCAAGGTCATCATAGACAGCAGAAGTTGTGAAAATGTAATTTCAAATTATATGGTAGACAAACTGAAACTTCCAACCGAGTTACATCCTCATCCTTACAAGTTGCATTGGTTAAAAAAGGAGAATGAGGTTAAAGTAACAAGACGATGTTGTGTCCAATTTTCTATGGGAAGCAAATACAAAGATAAAGTATGGTGTGACGTCATCCCGATAGACACTTGTCATTTACTGTTAGGGCGTCCTTGGCAATATGATCGTCAAGCTATTCATGATGGTTTCAAAAATACATACTCCTTTATCAAAGATGGAAAGAAGATCATATTAACTCCGTTACAACATGTAGATGGTCAAAAGAATCAAGTTGAGTTGTGCCTTTTCATATCTTTCAAATGTACTCACCAATTTTCGCCAATACAAGATGAGCCTTTTTCAACACAAGGAGGACGATGCAGAAGCCCTTTCCAACCCAGGGAGAATGATGCAGGAGCATCCATTAGGTTATTAGAAATATTAATTAAAGTAGTCTAATTGAGCATATATTATTCTATTATATTATGAGTTAGTTCCACATCGCCAGAGTCATGAAAGTTCCCCCTTCCCTACTAGTATAAATATGTGTATGTACCCTTTTTGTTTATGAGTTGAATTGATTGAGTTATATATTGAAATAAGCTATGTGCTTATTTTCCTCTAAGCTCTTTGAGAGTAAGAGGTGCATCATTGGCTTAGCCAACCAAGGTGGGTTCTTGGCTACTTTCACCATAGTGGGGTTGTTGACCTCGCCAAGATTGGTGAGCCCAAGCAGACGTCCCGGCGTCATTTTGGTATCAAAGCAAGGTCGGTCCTCGTGGCCTTCACCTTGCTTTAGTGAAATTTTATTTGATTTGTGGTGCAGGTTTTTGGCGTGGATTCGCTAATGGGATCTTTTGGTGTGGATTCGTTAATGAGATCGTCTACTGCCACGAATCTTGTAAAATTTTATCCAATTTGTGAGTGCGGGTCTTTGGTGTGGAGTCATGGTGCACGAAATTGCAATCACACTTTTGCAATCCCGCACAACTAACCAGCAAGTGCACTGGGTCGTCCAAGTAATACCTTACGTGAGTAAGGGTCGATCCCACGGAGATTGTCGGCTTGAAGCAAGCTATGGTTATCTTGTAAATCTTAGTCAGGATATCAGAAATTATCAGGATTGATTGTGAAAAGTAAAAGAACATGAAATAAGTACTTGTTTTGCAGTAATGGAGAATAGGTTGAGGTTTTGGAGATGCTCCATCTTCTGAATCTCTGCGTTCCTACTGTCTTCTTCTTCAAGCACGCAAGGCTCCTTCCATGGCAAGCTGTATGTAAGGGTTTCACCGTTGTCAGTGGCTACCTCCCATCCTCTCAGTGGAAATGTTCAACGCACCCTGTCACGGCACGGCTATCCATCTGTCGATTCTCAATCAGGCCGGAATAGAATCCAGTGATTCTTTTGCGTCTGTCACTAACACCCCGCCTTCAGGAGTTTGAAGCTCGTCACAGTCATTCAATCATTGAATCCTACTCAGAATACCACAGACAAGGTTTAGACCTTCCGGATTCTCTTGAATGCCGCCATCAGTTCTAGCTTATACCACGAAGATTCCGGTTAAAAAATCCAAGAGATATCTACTTCAATCTAAGGTAGAACGGAGGTGGTTGTCAGGCACACGTTCATATTTGAGAATGATGATAATTGTCACGGATCATCACATTCATCCGATTTAAGTACAAGTAGTATCTTAGAATGGAAGCAAGCATGATTAAATGAGAAACAGTAGTAATTGCATTAATCCATCAAGACACAGCAGAGCTCCTCACCCCCAACCATGGGGTTTAGAGACTCATGCTGTGGAAGGTACACAAAGAAACATGTAAAGTGTCATGAGGTCTAGATACAATGTCAAAAGATCCTATTAATGGTAAACTAGTAACCTAGGGTATCCAGAAATGAGTAAATGACGTAAAAATCCACTTCTGGGTCCACTTGGTGTGTGCTTGGGCTGAGCATTGAAGCATTTTCGTGTAGAAACCTTTTCTGGAGTTAAACGCCAGCTTCTATGCCAGTTTGGGCGTTTAACTCCAAGTTTTATGCCAGTTCCAGCGTTAAACGCTGGAATTTCTGAGGCTGATTTGCCACGCCTGTTTGGGCCATCAAATCTCGGGCAAAGTATGGACTATCATATATTGCTGGAAAGCCCAGGATGTCGACTTTCCAATGCCGTTGAGAGCGCGCCAATTGGGCTTCTGTAGCTCCAGAAAATCCACTTTGAGTGCAGGGAGGTCAGAATCCAACAGCATCTGCAGTCCTTTTTAGTCTCTGAATCAGATTTTTGCTCAGGACCCTCAATTTTAGCCAGAAAATACCTGAAATCACAGAAAAATACACAAACTCATAGTAAAGTCCAGAAAAGTGAATTTTAGCTAAAAACTAATAAAAATATACTAAAAACTAACTAAATCATACTAAAAATATACTAAAAACAATGCCAAAAAGCGTATAAATTATCCGCTCATCACAACACCAAACTTAAATTGTTGCTTGTCCCCAAGCAACTGAAAATCAAAATAGGATAAAAAGAAGAGAATATACTATAGACTCCAAAATATCAAGGAAACTTAGCTCCAATTAGATGAGCGGGACTAGTAGCTTTTTGCCTCCGAACAGTTTTGGCATCTCACTCTATCCTTTGAAGTTCAGAATGATTGGCATCTATAAGAACTCAGAACTCAGATAGTGTTATTGATTCTCCTAGTTAAGTATAATGATTCTTGAACATAGCCAGTGTATGAGTCTTGGCTGTGGCCCAAAGCACTCTGTCTTCCAGTATTACCACCGGATACATACATGCCACAGACACATAATTGGGTGAACCTTTTCAGATTGTGACCCAGCTTTGCTAGAGTCCCCAATTAGAGGTGTCCAGGGTTCTTAAGCACACTCTTTTTGCCTTGGATCACAACTTTATTTCTTTCTCTTTTTTTTTCTTTCTTTTTTTTTCGAAATTTTTTTTTATTCACTGCTTTTTCTTGCTTCAAGAATCAATTTGATGATTTTTCAGATCCTCAATAACAGTTCTCCTTTTCCATCATTCTTTCAAGAGCCAACAATTTTAACATTCTTAAAACAACAAATTCAAAAGACATATGCACTGTTCAAGCATTCATTCAGAAAACAAAAAGTATTGTCACCACATCAAACTAATTCAACTAGTTTCAAGGATAAATTTCGAAATCCCGTACTTCTTGTTCTTTTGTGATTAAAGCATTTTTCATTTAAGAGAGGTGATGGATTCATAGGACATTCATAGCTTTAAGACATGAATTTTAAATTTTATTAATTATGAATTAAGAACAAGACTAAAAAATAAATATAAGATGAGACTAGAAAATAAAAATAGAAAACAAAAATTTAAATAGGCTCCTAATGATAGAGGTTTTCACAGAGTTAGGACTCAACAACCTTGATTTTGAGAAGTAGATGCTCCCTCAACTTGAGATGAGAGCTTTTGGCGTTTCAACTCTTGGAGTTCACGCCCCTGCTTCTCTTGTTCCTTCATCAATTTGCAGAGCATGCAGTTCTGATTCTGCTGTTCTTCCTTAAGTTGCTCCATAGTCTCTTGCAACTTGTTGATAGATGCTTCTAGGCTGGCCCAGTAGCCAATTTTAGGGAATTCAGGGAGGAACTCCTGCGCCCTCCTTTTGATAGAGTTGTCTTGCATTTGTCCTTCCATTGACTTCTTGGTGATTGGATGTTCAATGGGTATGAACTCATCTACTCCCATCTTTACCCCAGCCTCTTTACAGAGCAAGGAGATCAAGCTTGGGTAAGCTAGTTTGGCTTCAGTGAAATTCTTATTTGCAATTGTGTAGATCTCACAAGCAATCACATGATGAACCTCCAGTTCTTTTCCAAGCATAATGCAATGAATCATCACTGCTCTCTTGATAGTGACCTCAGAACGGTTGCTAGTGGGTAGTATGGAACGCCCAATAAAGTCTAGCCAACCTCTTGCAATTGGTTTGAGGTCTCCCCTCTTGAGTTGGTTTGGGACACCCTTAGAATTGGTTATCCACTTAGTTCCAGGGAGGCATATGTCCTCTAGAACTTGATCCAACCCTTTATCTGCTCTCACCATTCTCCTATTAAAGGATTCAGGATCATCTTGCAGTTGAGGTAATTTGAAGATTTCTCTTATTTTGTCCAGATGGAAGTACATAACTTTCCCTCTGACCATGGTTCTGTAGGTATGGTAAGCAGTTCCAGTCATTCTCTGCTTATCTGTTAGCCACAGATTTGAGTAGAATTCCTGAACCATATTCCTTCCAACCTTTATTTCAGGATTGGTTAGAACTTCCCATCCTCTGTTTTGAATTTGCTCTTGGATCCCCGGATACTCATATTCTTTCAGATCAAATTTTACTTCCGGGATCACTGACCTTAGACCCATTATTTTGTGATAATGGTCTTCATGTTCTTTGGTTAAGAACTTCTCTTGATTCCAAAGATTCTTTGGATTATTCTCTTTCTTTCCTCTTAGATTGGTTTGTTTTCCCTTAGGAGCCATGATCTTAATGAATCTTGGCTTAGTGATCACGGAAAAGCACACCAAACTTAGAGGTTTGCTTGTCCTCAAGCAAAAGAAAGGAAAGAAGAAAGAGAGAGGAAGAGCAAATTCGAATGGTGTGGGGAATGAGGGGTGCCAAACGTGTATTTATAAAGTGGGGAGGAGAGATTTCGAAAAAAAAGAAAAATTTGAAAGGAGATTTGAGAAGATATGGAAAGAAATTGAGAGAAGGGTGAGTTTTTGAACAAAATTTGGGAATGATTTGAGAGATTTGAAGAATGATTTTAGATTTTTTTGAAAATTTGAAAGTGAATGATGAGAGATTGAAATGTGTTTTTGTAGAAAAGTATGGGTAAGAAAAGGAAAGTTTGAAAAAAAAAATTTGATTTGAAAACAAAATTGTGGTCCCCCCACCTTTCTGGCGTTAAACGCCCAGAATGGCACCCATTCTGGCATTTAACGCCCATTTGTTGCCCCTTTTGGGCGTTTAACGCCCAGCTAGGTGCCCTGGCTGGCGTTATACGCCAGAATTCCTTTATCACTGGGCGTTTTTCTAAACGCCCAGGATGCTGCACACCTGGCGTTAAACACCCAGAATGGTGCCCATTCCTAGCGTTAAACGCCCAGAATGGTACCCATTCTGGCGTTTAACGCCCAAAATGCCCTTTACTGGCGTTTTTTCGCCAGTAAGCTCTTTTTCTCTGCTTTTTGAGCTGAATCCTTCTGTAACTCTGTGAATTCCTTCATTTTTGATACTTGCCTCTGTAAGAACAAATCATATAACCTTCTAATGACTGGGTTGCCTCCCAGCAAGCGCTTCTTTACTGTCTTTAGCTGGACCTTTACTGAGAATCACTCAAGTCTCAGTTTTGAGCATTCCTGCTCAAAATTGCCTTCAAGATAATGCTTGATTCTCTGTCCATTAACAATGAACTTTTTGTCAGAATCAATATCCTGAAGCTCAACATATCCATATGGTGACACTCCTGTAATCACATACGGACCCCTCCACCGGGATTTAAGTTTTCCTGGAAACAGTCTGAGCCTAGAGTTGAAGAGCAGAACTTTTTGATCTGGCTCAAAGACTCTGGTTGACAACTTCTTGTCATGCCATTTCTTTGCCTTTTCCTTATAAATTTTTGCATTTTCAAAGGCATTGAGTCTGAACTCCTCTAGCTCATTTAGCTGGAGTAATCTTTTTTCACCAGCTAACTGAGCATCCATGTTTAGGAATCTGGTTGCCCAGTAGGCTTTATGTTCCAGTTCCACGGGCAGATGACAGGCCTTCCCATACACTAGTTGGTATGGAGAGGTTCCTATAGGAGTCTTGAATGCTGTTCTGTATGCCCACAGAGCATCATCCAAGCTCTTTGCCCAATCCTTTCTTCGGGCTATCACAGTCCGTTCCAGGATTCTTTTTAGCTCTCTGTTAGAGACCTCAGCTTGCCCATTTATCTGTGGATGATACGGAGTTGCCACTTTGTGGCTAATTCTATATCTAACCATAGCAGAGTATAGCTGTCTATTACAGAAATGAGTCCCCCGTCACTGATTAGTACTCTGGGAACACCAAATCTGCTGAAGATGTGTTTCTGGAGGAATTTCAGCACGGTCTTGGTATCATTAGTGGGTGTAGCAATTGCTTCTATCCATTTAGATACATAGTCCACTGCCACCAGAATGTAAGTGTTTGAGTATGATGGTGGGAATGGCCCCATGAAGTCAATGCCCCATACATCAAACAATTCTATCTCTAATATCCCTTGTTGAGGCATGGCATATCCGTGAGGCAAGTTACCAGCTCTTTGGCAACTGTCACAGTTAAGCACAAACTCTCGGGAATCTTTATAGAGAGTAGGCCAGTAGAAGCCACATTGGAGGACTTTAGTGGCTGTTCGCTCACTTCCAAAATGCCCTCCATACTGTGATCCATGGCAGTGCCATAGGATCCTTTGTGCTTCTTCTCTGGGTACACATCTGCGGATCATTCCGTCTGCACATCTCTTAAAGAGATATGGTTCATCCCAGAGGTAGTACTTGGCATCTGAAATTAATTTCTTTCTTTGCACTCTGCTGTACTCCTGGGGTATGAACCTCACAGCTTTATAGTTTGCAATATCTACAAACCATGGAGCTTCCTGAATGGCAAAGAGTTGCTCATCTGGGAAGGTCTCAGAGATCTCAGTAGAAGGGAGGGACGCCCCAGCTACTGGTTCTATTCGGGACAGATGATCAGCTACTTGGTTCTCTGTCCCTTTTCTGTCTCTTATTTCTATATCAAACTCTTGCAGAAGCAACACCCATCTTATAAGTCTGGGTTTTGAATCCTGCTTTGTGAGTAAGTATTTAAGAGCAGCATGGTCAGTGTACACAACCACTTTGGATCCCACTAGATAGGATCTAAACTTGTCAATGGCATAGACCACTGCAAGTAACTCTTTTTCTGTGGTTGTGTAATTCTTCTGTGCGTCATTTAGAACAGGGCTGGCATAATAAATGACGTGCAGAAGCTTGTTATGCCTCTGTCCCAACACTGCACCAATGGCATGGTCACTGGCATCACACATTAGTTCAAATGGCAATGTCCAATCTGGTGCAGAGATGACTGGTGCTGTGACCAGCTTAGCTTTTAGGGTCTCAAATGCCTGCAGACACTGTGTGTCAAACACAAATGGTGTGTCAGCAGCTAGCAGGTTACTCAAAGGTTTTGCAATTTTCAAAAAATCCTTTATGAACCTTCTGTAGAATCCTGCATGCCCCAGAAAGCTTCTGATTGCCTTAACATTGGCAGGTGGTGGTAATTTTTCAATTACCTCTACCTTTGCCTTATCCACCTCTATTCCCCTGCTTGAAATTTTGTGCCCAAGGACAATTCCTTCAGTCACCATAAAGTGACATTTCTCCCAGTTTAAAACCAGGTTAGTCTCTTGGCATCTTTTCAGGACAAGTGCAAGGTGATTAAGACAGGAGCTGAATGAGTCTCCATATACTGAGAAGTCATCCATGAAGACTTCCAGGAATTTCTCCACCATATCAGAGAAGATGGATAACATGCATCTCTGAAAGGTTGCAGGAGCATTACACAGACCAAAAGGCATCCTTCTGTAGGCAAATACGCCAGAAGGGCAAGTAAATGCTGTTTTCTCTTGGTCCTGAGGATCTACTGCAATTTAGTTGTAACCTGAATAGCCATCCAAAAAGCAGTAATAATCATGACCAGCTAGTCTTTCTAGCATTTGGTCTATGAATGGTAAAGGAAAATGATCCTTTTTGGTGGCTGTATTGAGCCTTCTGTAGTCAATACACATACGCCACCCTGTGACTGTTCTTGTAGGAACCAGTTCATTTTTTTCATTATGAACCACTGTCATGCCTCCCTTTTTGGGGACAACTTGGACAGGGCTCACCCAGGGGCTATCAGAAATAGGATAAATAATCCCAGCCTCTAGTAATTTAGTGACCTCTTTCTGCACCACCTCCTTCATGGCTGGATTTAGCCTCCTTTGTGGTTGGACCACTAGTTTGGCATTATCCTCCAACAGGATCTTGTGCATGCATCTAGCTGGGCTAATGCCCTTGAGATCACTTATGGACCACCCAAGAGCTGTCTTGTGTGTCCTTAGCACTTGAATCAGTGCTTCCTCTTCCTGTGGATTTAAAGCAGAGCTTATAATCACTGGAAAAGTGTCACCCTCTCCCAGAAATGCATACTTCAGGGATGGTGGTAGTGGTTTGAGTTCAGGTTTGGGAGGCTTATCCTCTTCCTGGGGAATTTTCGAAAATTCCTTTGTTTCCTCTGGTTCTTCCTGATCAGGTTGAGCATCTTTGAAGATGTTCTCAAGCTCTGATTCTAGGCTTTCAGTCATATTGATCTCTTCTACCAGAGAGTCAATAATGTCAGCGCCCATGCAGTCATTTGGTGTGTCTGGATGCTGCATAGCTTTTACAGCATTCAACTTGAACTCATCCTCATTGACTCTCAGGGTTACTTCCCCTCTTTGTACATCAATGAGAGTTCGTCCAGTTGCTAGGAAAGGTCTTCCTAGAATGAGAGTTGCACTCTTGTGCTCCTCCATTTCCAGCACCACAAAGTCAGTTGGAAAGGCAAATGGCCCAACTTTGACAATCATATCCTCTATTATGCCTGATGGATATTTAATGGAGCCATCAGCAAGTTGGAGGCATATCCGGGTTGGTTTGACTTCTCCAGTCAACCCAAGCTTTCTGATAGTGGATGCAGGTATTAGATTGATGCTTGCTCCAAGATCACATAGGGCCGTCTTGGTGCAAGCACCTTCTAATGTGCATGGTATCATAAAGCTTCCTGGATCCTGAAGCTTTTCGGGTAAGCTTTTCAGAATGACTGCACTGCATTCTTCAGTGAGAAATACTTTTTCAGTTTCTCTCCAATCCTTCTTATGACTTAAGATCTCTTTCATGAACTTAGCATAAGAAGGTATTTGCTCAAGTGCCTCTACAAACGGAATCTTTATTTCAAGAGTCCTTAGATAGTCTGCAAAGCGGGCAAATTGCTTATCCTGTTCCGCTTGGCGGAGTTTTTGAGGATAAGGCATCTTGGCTTTATAGTCTTCAACCTTAGATGCTGCAGGTTTATTCCTTACAGAAGTGGTTGAAGAAGCCTTGTTAGAGGGATTACTGTCAGCACTCTCAGGTGTCTGATCTTCCCTTGGCGTCTGAACGCCAGGATTGGGTGGAAAATGGGCGTTTAACGCCAACTTTTCCCCCTTTTCTGGCGTTTGAACGCCAGAACTGGGCAAGGAATGGGCGTTTAACGCCAACTTTCCTTCCCTTTCTGGCATTTGAACGCCAAAAGTATTCCTCTCTGGGCTCTTACTGTCCTCAGAGGGATTTTGAACAGTGGGTTGGTTATCCTCTGTCAATTGTTCCTTATTTGGCCTTTTGCTCTTTTGAGCAGTGTTATTCAGTGTCTTCCCACTCCTCAGTTGAACTGCTTGGCATTCCTCTGTTATCTGTTTAGATATTTGCTGTTTTGCTTGATTCAACTGCAGTTCTATGTTCTTGTTAGCAACTTTAGTTTCATGGAGCATCTCTTTAAATTCTGCTAACTGTTCTGTCATCAGGAGCAATTGTTGATTAAGCTCAATCATATGTTCTTGAGGATTAGGATCAATGGCTAGTGACATGACTTCCTCTTTTGGAGAGAACTCATTGCTAGAGTACAAATATTGATTTCTAGCAACAGTGTCTATAAGCTATTGAGCTTCTTCAATTGTCTTCCTCATGTGGATAGATCCACCAGCTGAGTGGTCTAAAGACATCTGAGCTTTTTCTGTAAGCCCATAGTAGAAGATGTCTAACTGTACCCACTCTGAAAACATTTCAGAGGGGCATTTTCTTAGCATACCTCTATACCTCTCCCAGGAATTATAAAGGGATTCATTATCCTCTTGTTTAAAGCCTTGGATGTCCAGCCTTAGCTGTGTCATCCTCTTTGGAGGGTAAAAGTGATTCAGGAATTTGTCTGATAACTGTTTCCATGTCTTTATGCTTGCTGTAGGTTGGTTATTTAACCACCTTTTAGCTTGATCTTTTACAGCAAATGGAAACAGTAATAGTCTGTAGACATCCTGATCCACCTCTTTATCATGTACTGTGTCAGCAATTTGTAAGAATTGTGCCAGAAACTCAGTAGGCTCTTCCTGTGGAAGACCAGAATACTGGCAATTTTGCTGCACTATGATAATGAGTTGAGGATTTAGCTCAAAGCTGCTTGCTTTGATGGGAGGTGTACAGATGCTACTCCCATATGCAGCTGTAATGGGGTTAGTATATGACCCCAGAGTCCTTCTGGACTGATCAATCCCACTTATGTCCATAATGGATAAAGGGAAATGATATGAATTGCGAATAGATAAATTTTGTTTTTTTTTTGAATTAAACGAAAAAAAATAAAATAAAATAAAAGGAAATTAAGATAAAAATTCGAAAATCAAAAAGAAAATAAGATCAAAGCAAATTGAGAACTGAATCAATTAGTTAAATAAAAAGATTTTGAGATTAGCAATTAGAAAGATATGATTGAAAAATTTTTATGAAAAAGATTTGATTTTGAAAAGAGGAAAGAGAAAAACAACAAAATGACACCAAACTTAAAATTTTTAGAAAATCAAACACTAATTTTCGAAAATTTTTAAGGGAAAAACACAAAGAGGACACCAAACTTAGAATTTTTATGGATCAAAAAGGGACTAAGGACATGCAAATTCGAAAATTAAAAGAAAAACAAAAGCATGCAATTGACACCAAACTTAAAATATGAAACTAGACTCAACTAAAAGACTCTAAACCAACAAAAATAAAACAGTCCTAATCTAAGCAACAAGATAAGCCGTCAGTTGTCCAAACTCGAACAATCCCCGGCAACGGCGCCAAAAACTTGGTGCACGAAATTGCAATCACACTTTTGCAATCCCGCACAACTAACCAGCAAGTGCACTGGGTCGTCCAAGTAATACCTTACGTGAGTAAGGGTCGATCCCACGGAGATTGTCGGCTTGAAGCAAGCTATGGTTATTGATGAGCGGATAATTTATACGCTTTTTGGCATTGTTTTTATATAGTTTTTAGTAAGTTTAAGCTACTTTTAGGGATGTTTTCATTAGTTTTTATGTTAAATTCACATTTCTGGACTTTACTATGAGTTTGTGTGTTTTTCTGTGATTTCAGGTAATTTCTGGCTGAAATTGAGGGACTTGAGCAAAACTCTGAAAAAGGCTGACAAAAGGACTGCTGATGCTGTTGGAATCTGACCTCCCTGCACTCGAAATGGATTTTCTGGAGCTACAGAACTCCAATTGGCGCGCTCTCAACGGCGTTGGAAAGTCGACATCCAGAGCTTTCCAGCAATATATAATAGTCCATGCTTATTCGAAGAAAGACGACGTAACTTGGCGTTGAACGCCAAGTTCATGCTGCTGTCTGGAGTTAAACGCCAGAAAAATGTCATGATCTGGAGTTGAACGCCCAAAACACGTCATAACTCAGAGTTCAACTCCAAGAGAAGCCTCAGCTCGTGAATTGATCAAGCTCAGCCCAAACATACACCAAGTGGGCCCCGGAAGTGGATTTATGCATCAATTACTTACTCATGTAAACCCTAGGAGCTAGTTCATTATAAATAGAACATTTAACTACTGTATTAGATATCTTTTGACAGTTTAATCTCTTGACTATTCGGTCACTTGATCATGGAGAGGGCTGGCCATTCGGCCATGCCTGAACCTCTTTTACTTATGTATTTTCAACGGTGGAGTTTCTGCACACCATAGATTAAGGGTGTGGAGCTCTGCTGTACCTCAAGTATTAATGCAATTCCATTGTCTTTTATTCAATTCTCTCTTATTCTTATTCCAAGATGTTCATTCGTACCCAAGAACATGATGAATGTGATGATAAGTAACCCTCATTATCATTCTCACTTATGAACGTACGTGATTGACAACCACTTCCGTTCTACATGCAGCAGAGCTTGAATGTGTATCTCTTGGATTCCCCAACAGAATCCTCGTGGTATAAGTTAGATAGATGGCGGCATTCATGAGGATCCGGAAAGTCTAAACCTTGTCTATGGTATTCCGAGTAGGATTCTGTGATCGAATGACTGTGACGAGCTTCAAACTCCTGAAGGCTGGGCGTGATGACAAGCGCAAAAAAATCAAGGGATTCTACTCCAACCTGATTGAGAACCGACAGATGATTAGCCGTGCTGTGACAGAGCATAGGAACGTTTTCACTGAGAGGATGGGATGTAGCCATTGACAACGGTGATGCCCTACATACAGCTTGCCATGGAAAGGAGTAAGAAGGATTGAGTTAAAGCAGTAGGAGAGCAGGCGTCCTTGAGCCATACAGTATCTCCATTCGCTTATCTGAAATTCCCACCAATGAATCTGCATGAGTATTCTATCCCTTTTATTTTATTTCTTTTATTTATCCAATTTAATTCCATTTGACCCTATGATTCCACTCACTAACTGAGATCTACAAGATGACCATAGCTTGCTTCATACCAACAATCTCTGTGGGATCGACCCTTACTCACGTAAGGTTTATTACTTGGACGACCCAGTACACTTGCTGGTTAGTTGAACGGAGTTGTGACCACTCGTGCCAATTTCTAAATTCCATACGAGCACAAGGAGTATAATTATTCGAGTTGTGTGAAAGTATAAATCACAATTTCGTCCACCAAGTTTTTGGCGCCATTGCCGGGGATTGTTTGAGTATGGACAACTGACGGTTCATCTTGTTGCTCAGATTAGGTAACTTTGTTTTCAAAAACTTTTTCAAAAATTTTTCTTTTCTTTTTCGTTTTTCCAAACTTTATTTTCGAAAAAATTAATAAAAATACAAAAAAATTAGAAAATCATAAAAATAAAAAATTTATTTTGTGTTTCTTGTTTGAATCTTGTGTTAATTTTTAAGTTTGGTGTCAATTGCATGCTTTAAAATTTTTCTTGCATTTTTTTCGAAAATCCCATGCATTCATAGTGTTCTTCATGATCTTCAAGTTGTTCTTGACAAGTCTTCTTGTTTGATCTTGATGATTTCTTGTTTTGTGTTTTTTTTTGTTTTTCATGTGCATCTTTGCATTCATATTTTTCATGCATTAAAGATTTCTAAGTTTGGTGTCTTGCATGTTTTCTTTGCATTAAAAATTTTTCAAAAATTATGTTCTTGATGTTCATCATGATCTTCAAAGTGTTCTTGGTGTTCATCTTGACATTCATAGCATTCTTGCATGCATCTTGTGTCTTGATCCAAAATTTTCATGTTTTGGGTCATTTTTGTGTTTTTCTTTAAAAATTCAAAAATAAAAAAAAAAATATCTTTTCCTTATTTTCCTCCAAATTTTCGAAATTTTGGGTTGACTTGGTCAAAAATTTTTAAAAATTAGTTGTTTCTCACAAGTCAAGTCAAAATTTCAATTTTAAAAATCTTATCTTTTCAAAATCGTTTTCAAAAATCATATCTTTTTCATTTTTTTTATTATTTTCGAAAATTTTAAAAAATTATTTTTCAAAAATCTTTTTCTTAGCTTTTATATCATATTTTCGAAAATTAGCTAACAATTAATGTGATTGGTTCAAAAATTTGAAGTTTGTTACTTTCTTGTTAAGAAAGGTTCAATCTTTAAATTCTAGAATCTTATCTTGTAGTTTCTTGTTAGTTAAGTAATTTTTAAAATTAAATATTTTTCAAATATCTTTTTATCTTTTATCTTATCTTTTTCAAAAATTTTTATCTTTTTCAAAATTTGATTTCAAAATATCTTATCTAACTTCTTATCTTCTTGTCTTTTTCAAAAATTTGATTTCAAATCTTTTTCAATCAACTAACTAACTTTTTGTTTGTTTCTTATCTTTTTCAAAACCACCTAACTACTTTTCCCTCTCTAATTTTCGAAAATTCTCCCTCTTTATTTCAAAAAAAAAGTTTCTTTTTGTTTTAAATTTTAATTTTAATTATATTTTGTCTTTGATTTTCAAAAATTACTAACCCCTTTTTCAAAATTATTTTCGAATTTCTCCCTCTCTTTTCTTCTTCTATTTAATTATTTAATTACACTTCTCTTCACCTCTCTTCATCCAAAAATTCGAATCCTTCTTCTTTCTTCTACCCCTTTCTTCTTCTACTAACATAAAGGAATCTCTATACTGTGACATAGAGGATTCCTCTTTCTTTTCTTGTTTTCTTCTCTTTCATATGAGCAGGAACAGGGAAAAGGGCACTCTTGTTAAAGTTGATCCAGAACCTGAAAGGACTCTGAAGAGAAAATTAAGAGAAGCTAAATTACAACAATCCAGAAACAACCTTTCAGAAATTTTCGAACAAGAGAAGGAGATGGCAGCCGAAAATAATAAATAATAATAATGCAAGGAGAATGCTTGGTGACTTCACAAAGCCAACATCCAAGTTTGATGGAAGAAGCATCTCTATTCCTGCCATTGGAGCCAATAACTTTGAGCTTAAGCCTCAACTAGTTGCATTAATGCAACAAAACTGCAAGTTTTATGGACTTCCATCTGAAGATCCTTATCAGTTTTTAACTGAGTTCTTGCAGATCTATGAGACTGTAAAGACGAATGGAGTTGATCCTGAAGTCTACAGACTCATGCTTTTCCCTTTTGCTGTAAGAGACAGAGCTAGAATATGGTTGGATTCACAACCTAAGGATAGCCTGGACTCCTGGGATAAGCTGGTCACTGCCTTCTTGGATAAATTCTTTCCTCCTCAAAAGCTGAGCAAGCTGAGAGTGGATGTTCAAACCTTCAAGCAAAAAGATGGTGAATCCCTCTATGAAGCTTGGGAAAGATACAAGCAGCTGACCAAAAGATGTCCATCTGACATGTTTTCAGAATGGACCCTATTAGATATATTCTATTATGGTCTCTCTGAATTTTCGAAAATGTCATTGGACCATTCTGCAGGTGGATCTATTCACCTAAAGAAAACGCCTGAGGAGGCTCAAGAACTCATTGACATGGTTGCAAACAACCAGTTCATGTACACCTCTGAGAGGAATTCCGTGAATAATGGGATACCTCAGAAGAAAGGAGTTCTTGAAATTGATGCTCTGAATGCCATATTGGCCCAGAACAAAATGTTGACTCAACAGGTCAACATAATCTCTCAAAATCTGAATGGAATGCAACATGCATCCAACAGTACTAGAGAGGCAGCTTCTGAAGAAGCTTATGATCCTGAGAACCCTGCCATGGCAGCGGTTAATTATATGGGTGAACCTTATGGCAACACCTATAATCCAACATGGAGAAATCATCCAAATTTCTCCTGGAAGGATCAACAAAAGCCTCAACAAGGCTTTAACAATGGTGGACGTAATAGGCTGAGCAATAGTAAGCCATATCCATCATCTTCTCAGCAACAGACAGAGAATTCTGAACAAAACACTTCTAATTTAGCCAATATAGTCTCTGATCTATCAAAGGCCACTTTCAGTTTCATGAATGAAACAAGATCCTCCATTAGAAATTTGGAGGCACAAGTGGGCCAACTGAGTAAGAAAGTCATTGAAACTCCTCCCAGTATTCTCCCAAGCAATACAGAAGAGAATCCAAAAGGAGAGTGCAAGGCCATTGATTTAATCAAAGTGGCCGAATGCACTAGGGAGGAGGAGGACGAAAATCCCAGTGAGGAAGACCTCCTGGGATGTCCTTCAAGCAAGAAGGAGTTTCCTATTAAGGATCCAGAGGAATCTGAGGCTCATCTAGAGACCATAGAGATTCCATTAAATCTCCTTCTGCCATTCATGAGCTCTGAAGACTATTCTTCCTCTGAAGAGGATGAAGATGTGACTGGAGAGCAAGTTGCTCAATACTTAGGAGCTATCATGAAGCTGAATGACAAGTTGTTTGGTAATGAGACTTGGGAAAGTGAACCTCCCTTGCTCATTAGTGAACTAGATACTTGGATTCAGAAAACTCTACCTCAAAAGAAACAAGATCCTGGCAAATTCCTAATACCTTGTACCATTGGCACCATGAGCTTTGAAAAAGCTCTATGTGATCTAGGGTCAGGGATAAATCTTATGCCACTCTCTGTAATGGAGAAGCTGGGAATCACTGAGGTACAACCTGCCTTGTTCTCATTACAATTGGCAGATAAGTCATTGAGACAAGCTTATGGAATGGTAGGGGACGTACTAGTAAAGGTTGAAGGCCTTTACATCCCTGCTGATTTCATAATCCTAGACACTAGGAAGGAAGATGATGAATGCATCATCCTAGGAAGACTTTTCCTAGCCACAGCAGGAGCTGTGATAGATGTCAACAGAGGAGAATTAGTCCTTTAATTGAATGGGGACTACCTTGTGTTTAAGGCACATGGCCACCCCTCTGTGACAAAAGAGAGTAAGCATGAAGAGCTTCTCTCAGTTCAGAGTCAAGAAGAGTCCACACAGTCAAACTCTAAGTTTGGTGTTCAAACTCCATATCCAAACTCTAAGTTTGGTATTGGGATTACACACTAAAATTGACCTGATCACCTAGTGGCTCCATGAGAGCCACTGTCAAGCTATTGACATTATAGAAGCGCTTGTTGGGAGGCAACCCAATTTTATTTATCTAATTTTATTTTATTTTGTTTCTTTGTTATTTTTGTGTTTAATTAGGTACATGATCATGAGGAGTCACGAAAAAATCAAAAAAATTAAAAACAGAGTCAAAAACAGAAGAAAAAAATTTTTCACCCTGGAGGTAGCAGACTGGCGTTCAACGCCAGTAAGATGCATCTGGCTGGCGTTCAACGCCAGAACAGAGCACCATTCTGGCGCTGAACGCCAGAAACAAGCAACATCCTGGCGCTGAACGCCAGGAATGTGCCTGGAGGAGACAAGCTGGCGTTAAACGCCAACAACAAGCATGAAACTGGCGTTCAACGCCAGAAACATGCATTACATGGGCGTTGAACGCCCAGAACGTGCACCAATGGGCGTTTGAACGCCAGAATGATGCACGAAGGCAATTTACATGCCTATATGGTGAAGGAATGGTATTTCTTTTCACCTCAGGATCTGTGGACCCCACAGGATCCCCACCTACCATATTCCCACCTTCTCTTTTAATCCTAATCACACTCTCCTAATCCTAATCTCATTTCACTCTTTCCCATGTCACACTTACCAAAAACCTTCACCAATCACTTCAATTCCTCTTCCCAATTACCCCATTCACCATTCACATCAACCCTCTCTTCCCCATAAACCCCACCTACCTTCATAAAATTCAAATTCAATTTCCCACCCATTCCCACCCAAATTGGCCGAACACCCACCCTCCCTCTCCCTATAAATACCCTTCCCTTCTACTTCATTTTTCACACAACACAACCCCTTCTTCTCCCACATAGCCGAACCTACTTCTTCCCCTTTCTCCCATATTCTCTTCTTCTTCTACTACTCTTCTTTTCTCTCTTGCTCGAGGGCGAGCAAAATTTTAAGTTTGGTGTGGTAAAAGCATAAGCTTTTTGTTTTTCCATTACCATCAATGGCACCTAAGGCCGGAGTATCCTCTAGAAAAGGGAAAGGGAAGACAAAAGCTTCCACCTCCGAGTCATGGGAGAAGGAAAGATTCATCTCCAAGAGCCATCAAGACCACTTCTATGATGTTGTGGCAAAGAAGAAGGTGATCCCTGAGGTCCCTTTCAAGCTCAAAAAGAATGAGTATCCGGAAAATGTGAGGTTGGCGTTTCACTTGCCTATGATGCAAGGAGATGAACGCCCCTACACTAGAAGGGTCAACTTTAATCAAAGGTTGGACCAAGTCCTTATGGACATATGTGTGGAAGGAGCTCAATGGAGAATAGACTCCAAAGGCAAGCCAGTTCAACTAAGAAGACTGGATCTCAAGCCTGTAGCTAGAGGATAGTTGGAGTTCATCCAAAGATCCATCATTCCTACTAGCAACCGATCTGAAGTTACTGTGGATCGGGCCATCATGATCCATAGCATCATGATTAGAGAGGAAGTAGAAGTTCATGAAGTCATCTCCAATGAACTCTACAAAATAGCCGATAAGTCCTCCACCATGGCACGGCTAGCCTTTCCTCACCTTATTTGCCATCTATGTTACTCAGCTGGAGTCATCATAGAAGGAGATACCCCCATTGAAGAAGACAAGCCCATCACCAAGAAAAGGATGGAGCAAGCAAGAGAAGCTCCTCACGGCCCTCAAGAAGTGCATGAGGAAGCTCATCATCAACAAATTCCTGAGATGCCTCAAGGAATGCACTTTCCTCCCAACAACTATTGGGAGCAACTCAATACCTCCTTAGAAGATTTAAGCCATAATGTGGAACAATTAAGGGTGGAACATCATGAGCACTCCATCATTCTCCAAGAAATAAGAGAAGATCAAAGAGCAATGAGGGAGGAGCAACAAAGGCAAGGAAGGGACATAGAAGAGCTTAAGGACATTGTTGGACCTTCAAGAAGAAGACGCCACTAAAGGTGGATTCATTCCTTGTTCTTTATTTCTTTCTGTTTTCGGTTTTTAGTGTTGTGTTTATCTATGTTTTGTGTCTCTACTTCATGATCATTAGTATGTAACCATGCCTTAAAGCTATGAATAAAATCCATTAATCCTTCACCTCTCTTAAATGAAAAATGTTTTAATTCAAAAGAACAAGAAGTACATGAATTTCGAATTTATCCTTGAATTTAATTTAATTATATTGATGTGGTGGCAATACTTTCTGTTTTCTGAATGAATGCTTGAACAGTGCATATTTTTGATCTTGTTGTTTATGAGTGTTAAAATTGTTGGCTCTTGAAAGAATGATGAACAAAGAGAAATGTTATTGATGATCTGAAAAATCATGAAATTGATTCTTGAAGCAAGAAAAAGCAGTGAAAAAGGAAGCTTGCGAAAAAAAAAAGTGGCGAAAAAAAAAAATAGAAAGAAAAAGAAGGAGCAGTAGAAAAAGCCAATAGCCCTTAAAACCAAAAGGCAAGGGTAAAAAGGATCCAAGGCTTTGAGCATCAATGGATAGGAGGGCCCAAGGAAATTAAATCCAGGCCTAAGCGGCTGAATCAAGCTGTCCCTAACCATGTGCTTGTGTCATGAAGGTCCAAGTGAAAAGCTTGAGACTAAGTGGTTAAAGTCGTGATCCAAGGCAAAAGAGTGTGCTTAAGAGCTCTGGACACCTCTAACTGGGGACTTTAGCAAAGCTGAGTCACAATCTGAAAAGGTTCACCCAGTCATGTGTCTGTGGCATTGGTGTATCCGGTGGTAATACTGGAAAACAAAGTTCTTAGGGCCACGGCCAAGACTCATAAGTAGCTGTGTTCAAAAATCAACATGCTTAACTAGGAGAGTCAATAACACTAGCCAAAATTCGGAGTTCCCAGAGACGCCAATCACTCTAAACTACAAAGGAAAAAGTGAGATGCCAAAACTGTTCAGAAGCAAAAAGCTACAAGTCCCGCTCATCTAATTAAATTAATATTCATTGATATTCTGGAATTTATAGTATATTCTCTTCTTTTATCCTATTTGATTTTCAGTTGCTTGGGGACAAGCAACAATTTAAGTTTGGTGTTGTGATGAGCGGATAATTTATACGCTTTTTGGCATTGTTTTTATATAGTTTTTAGTAAGTTTAAGCTACTTTTAGGGATGTTTTCATTAGTTTTTATGTTAAATTCACATTTCTGGACTTTACTATGAGTTTGTGTATTTTTCTGTGATTTCAGGTAATTTCTGGCTGAAATTGAGGGACTTGAGCAAAACTCTGAAAAAGGCTGACAAAAGGACTGCTGATGCTGTTGGAATCTGACCTCCCTGCACTCGAAATGGATTTTCTGGAGCTACAGAACTCCAATTGGCGCGCTCTTAACGGCGTTGGAAAGTAGACATCCAGAGCTTTCCAGCAATATATAATAGTCCATGCTTTATTCGAAGAAAGACGACGTAACTTGGCGTTGAACGCCAAGTTCATGCTGCTGTCTGGAGTTAAACGCCAGAAAAACGTCATGATCCGGAGTTGAACGCCCAAAACACGTCATAACTCAGAGTTCAACTCCAAGAGAAGCCTCAGCTCATGAATTGATCAAGCTCAGCCCAAACATACACCAAGTGGGCCCCGGAAGTGGATTTATGCATCAATTACTTACTCATGTAAACCCTAGGAGCTAGTTCATTATAAATAGAACATTTAACTACTGTATTAGATATCTTTTGACAGTTTAATCTCTTGACTATTCGGTCACTTGATCATGGAGAGGGCTGGCCATTCGGCCATGCCTGAACCTCTTTTACTTATGTATTTTCAACGGTGGAGTTTCTGCACACCATAGATTAAGGGTGTGGAGCTCTGCTGTACCTCAAGTATTAATGCAATTCCATTTTCTTTTATTCAATTCTCTCTTATTCTTATTCCAAGATGTTCATTCGTACCCAAGAACATGATGAATGTGATGATAAGTAACCCTCATTATCATTCTCACTTATGAACGTACGTGATTGACAACCACTTCCGTTCTACATGCAACAGAGCTTGAATGTGTATCTCTTGGATTCCCCAACAGAATCCTCGTGGTATAAGTTAGATAGATGGTGGCATTCATGAGGATCCGGAAAGTCTAAACCTTGTCTATGGTATTCCGAGTAGGATTCTGTGATCGAATGACTGTGACGAGCTTCAAACTCCTGAAGGCTGGGCGTGATGACAAGCGCAAAAGAATCAAGGGATTCTACTCCAACCTGATTGAAAACCGACAGATGATTAGCCGTGCTGTGACAGAGCATAGGAACGTTTTCACTGAGAGGATGGGATGTAGCCATTGACAACGGTGATGCCCTACATACAGCTTGCCATGGAAAGGAGTAAGAAGGATTGAGTTAAAGCAGTAGGAGAGCAGGCGTCCTTGAGCCATACAGTATCTCCATTCGCTTATCTGAAATTTCCACCAATGAATCTGCATGAGTATTCTATCCCTTTTATTTTATTTCTTTTATTTATCCAATTTAATTCCATTTGACCCTATGATTCCACTCACTAACTGAGATCTACAAGATGACCATAGCTTGCTTCATACCAACAATCTCTGTGGGATCGACCCTTACTCACGTAAGGTTTATTACTTGGACGACCCAGTACACTTGCTGGTTAGTTGAACGGAGTTGTGACCACTCGTGCCAATTTCTAAATTCCATACGAGCACAAGGAGTATAATTATTCGAGTTGTGTGAAAGTATAAATCACAATTTCGTCCACCAGTTATCTTGTAAATCTTAGTCAGGATATCAGAAATTATCAGGATTGATTGTGAAAAGTAAAAGATCATGAAATAAGTACTTGTTTTGCAGTAATGGAGAATAGGTTGAGGTTTTGGAGATGCTCCATCTTCTGAATCTCTGCGTTCCTACTGTCTTCTTCTTCAAGCACGCAAGGCTCCTTCCATGGCAAGCTGTATGCAAGGGTTTCACCGTTGTCAGTGGCTACCTCCCATCCTCTCAGTGGAAATGTTCAACGCACCCTGTCACGGCACGGCTATCCATCTGTCGGTTCTCAATCAGGCCGGAATAGAATCCAGTGATTCTTTTGCGTCTGTCACTAACGCCCCACCTTCAGGAGTTTGAAGCTCGTCACAGTCATTCAATCATTGAATCCTACTCAGAATACCACAGACAAGGTTTAGACCTTCCGGATTCTCTTGAATGCCGCCATCAGTTCTAGCTTATACCACGAAGATTCCGGTTAAAGAATCCAAGAGATATCTACTTCAATCTAAGGTAGAACGGAGGTGGTTGTCAGGCACACGTTCATAGTTGAGAATGATGATGATTGTCACGGATCATCACATTCATCCGATTTAAGTACAAGTAGTATCTTAGAATGGAAGCAAGCATGATTGAATGAGAAATAGTAGTAATTGCATTAATCCATCAAGACACAGCAGAGCTCCTCACCCCCAACCATGGGGTTTAGAGACTCATGCTATGGAAGGTACACAAAGAAACGTGTAAAGTGTCATGAGGTCTAGATACAATGTCAAAAGATCCTATTAATAGTAAGCTAGTAACCTAGGGTATCCAGAAATGAGTAAATGACGTAAAAATCCACTTCTGGGTCCACTTGGTGTGTGCTTGGGCTGAGCATTGAAATATTTTCGTGTAGAGACCTTTTCTGGAGTTAAACGCCAGCTTCTATGCCAGTTTGGGCGTTTAACTCCAAGTTTTATGCCAGTTCCAGCGTTAAACGCTGGAATTTCTGAGGCTGATTTGCCACGCCGGTTTGGGCCATCAAATCTCGGGAAAAGTATGAACTATCATATATTGCTGGAAAGCCCAGGATGTCTACTTTCCAATGCCATTGAGAGCGCGCCAATTGGGCTTCTGTAGCTCCAGAAAATCCACTTCGAGTGCAGGGAGGTCAAAATCCAACAGCATTTGCAGTCCTTTTCAGTCTCTGAATCAGATTTTTGCTTAGGACCCTCAATTTCAGCCAGAAAATACCTGAAATCACAGAAAAACACACAAACTCATAGTAAAGTCCAGAAAAGTGAATTTTAGCTAAAAACTAATAAAAATATACTAAAAACTAACTAAATCATACTAAAAATATACTAAAAACAATGCCAAAAAGCGTATAAATTATCCGCTCATCAAGTCACCAATAGGATCTTTTGGTATGGATTCATCAATGAGATCAATCAATCTTTTGGTGTGGATTCATCAATGAGATTGATCATCTTCTATCACAAGTCTTTTCATGCAAGAGTTCTTTCAACCAAGGGAGAATGATGCAGGAGCAAGTAGAGTTAGTAGGTTAATTATATTAGTTAATTATAATAAGGGAATATAAGTCCCATATTGTTTAGGATAGTGAACTTTGTGTTATTTTTTAGTCCCACATCGTCCAAGTTTTGAAGGCTTTTCCTTCTCCTATTAGTATAAATAACTCATGTACCTTTTATTTATGAAATAGAGTTGAAGTTTATTTTTGAGTATGAAATAAGCTGTTTGCTTATTTTCCTCTAGCCTCTTTGAGAGTAAGAGGTGCATCCTTGGCTTAGCCAACCAAGGTGAGTTTATGGCTACTTTCACCATAGTGGAGTTGTTAACCTCGCTAAAATTGGTGAGCCCAAGCGGACGTCCTGGCGTCAGATTGTCTTATCCTAGCATAGCAAAAAATTCATGGACAAATTAAAATGGAGTACAATAATAACTTAATTAGTTTTGCATGAAAATCACAAAAGTGCTGCATGTTTGAGCCAATCCAACAATCTTTGTTCATATCCTTTTAAGGATACAAACATTTCTCTAGTAGGTTTAAATATCATTAGTTGACAACAATGACTATGAAAATTGGGGATCACTAGTGATCATTTCCATCTTTTGAATCTCAGCCATTACTTCCCCAATATATGCACCGGGTACTAGAAATGTGGCTGCAATTTTCTTTGAGACAGGGATTTTAAAATTTTTCTTCTTTTTCGTTGTTTCACAAATCATATCTCTCTTTTTTCCGTACTCTTTTGACTATTATTTTCTTGAGAAGAGCTAAGATTTATGTGTTGAAATTCAGAACTAACTCCTACACTAGCACCTATGCCTTCTTCACTATCTCCAGAACCTTCTTCTATATCAACATCACCTTCCTCAAAATATGGTTCGATATCCATCACTATTTTCTTCTATGCCACTAGGTAACATTCCAGATGAGGGAGCCCAAGCAAATTTGCCATAAGCCATAACATCTTTAAATAATATAGTTAACTCATCTTTAAAAGGAAGTCCTTTATTCCTGAATTTTTCATATAAAGGATTTTTCTGCATGTGTATAATTAATCAACACAAGACTTATTACCAAAATTAAAGTTAAAATTTTTACTTTAATAATAAGTTACTACATACCAATTATTTTCTCTCTCACCATTCATTTGGTGCATCAACGGTATGTTTAGTATAATTTCATCCTAAATCCGTTTCTTTGCCAAAAAACTTGTACCATGCTGACTATTCCTTCTTAAGATTGTCCCATTTATTTTTTAACTGAACCTTATCATATTGTTTTACAGTTTTTTTATTAAATTGAGATAAAACATCCTTTCAACCTTTTTTTGTAAGACTAATTTCATTACATTGCTGTTTAGCAACTTATCTAAACATGTTTGAATAAATTGTTTAGTAGTCTCCATGTCTGATGTTACTTTTGTCTTTAAAGATTCATTATTACTCATTATTCTATTAAAAAAATATAAATTTTAGATATATAAGAATATTTAATCAAATATGTTACCTTTTTATACCGTACTCTCAATAATTTTATTATTATAAGACTTTTTTGGCATCCAACATTCATAATTTTATTAATACTTATAAATTTTTTTATTTAGTTTGTCTTTTTTGACGGGGTCAATTAATCTATATTATAAAAAAGTTACAATAAAATAATATATGAGAATTATAATTATAAATTTTACATAGTGGAATAAAAAATAAAAACTTTCAGCCAAACCAAAAATAAAGTATAATAAAATATAAAACGAGAACTCGTCTAAATAAAAAATGATAAAAATTTTATAAAACCAACAATATATATCATATGAATAAAAAAAATATAATAAAAGATAAAAAAATTCATATAAACTATATCAAATAAGAAAAATAAAATAAACTTCGTATAAAATATAAACACAGTGCATAAAACAGAAAAAAATAGAATTCATATGAATAAGAAATAATAAAAATACCATAAAAAAATTAATAACATACCTGAGAGATTAGAGATTAGAAGACTGAAAAAACAATATAAAAAAGGTCAATGATAAAAATAAGTAAAAAATAAAAAAGAACAAAGTCAAATAAAAATTAAAAAGACTTCTTACATATTAAACATAAAGAACAGTAAATGATAAAAAAAATTCATATGAACTAAAAAATAATAAAAAATTAAAGTATAAAAGAGAGTACTATAGATTTTATAATGTCAAACGAAAAGAAAATATTTTATAATTTATTTTAGTTCCTGAATACTCTTTAATTTAGTATATTTTGGACTATAAATTTTTATTATTTATGACTCTTTTTTTACTTATAATTAGCATATAATAAAAACAAAAATAAAGTACAGTAATAAGTATAATAAAAATAAAAAATAAAAACAAAAAAATCATACAAACATAGTATATAATAATTACAACCAACAATATATATCATATGAACAAAAAAATTATACTAAAAAAATAAAATTTATATAAACAATAGTTGTCATATAATTAAAAAAATACAATAAAAATATAACAATAAAAAATTAAAAAAATAACATCAGAACATTAAAAAAATAATATAAAAAATATTTGTCATATAAATAAAAAATACAATAAAAGACATAAAAATCAAAATATAAAAAAAAGAACTGAAAAATAATAAAAAATTAAAATCTTTACCTTGGTAGTGATGGAAACAAATCTGAAAGAGTTTGATGAAAAAAAATCTATAACGAAAAACATATACAGAACTACTGTGAAATTACGTGGTTATGGGCATCCTTTTTATAGAAAAAATGAAGGGTACAGTTGGTAGATATGAAATAAATTGTTTACCTAATTCCTCCAACGGTAATTAATCTTCCCAACGTGAATGCAGAAGCTTGAATTTTTAGCTTCACGTGAACGTATATTCAGAAGTGAAAGCACTTCTGGGTTAGGTGTTCCAAAAAATTGCCAAACATAACAATGGGACGTTCAAGACGTCCAAACGAGCTTTTTTATTCCCGAACGTGAACCTCAAACACACCGTAGACATTAATTTTTTTTTACGGTCAACAGTTAATCAACCTTTTATTTTTTGTTTTGTTACTTTTTCTCATCATTATCACTTTCTTTATCTATCATCATCACCCATTGTTGCTGTCGCCCACCATCTCTCATGCTAATAACCAGTGCTTCATTCTATCCCACACCCATAGTAATCAAACATGACTCGATCCATCCGATTTGACTAGAAATCCAGTCACTCGATCACCTAGCCAAGCTAAGTATCCTCTGGATTGCCCCTGCATCAAACTCATTAACCTCGGTTTAACTCGTCCAGTTTTAAAAAACTAGTGACCCAATTGAGCAACTTCTATAACTTGCACTAGGTCATGCTTCATTTTTTGAAAAAAAAATACTAAAACTAAAAACGAGATCCTTTATTTTTTTAATAATAAAAAACTCTAATTTTGCATTGACTCATCACTCATCACTCTCAGACTCTTACACACTCTCAAGTCTTGCATTAGTCTCTCAACTCAACTTTCTCTTCTTTACATACCCTAGTCAGTGCCCACATACTACAAGAAAAAAAAAGACTTTTAGCGACTAATTTTTAGCGGCTATAATAATATTACCATAATTTCTTTTTTTAATTATTTTTAGTGAAAATTGTACATTTGGCATTAATACTATACACTACAAGAAAAATGGTGAGTACCGTTAAAAAAATGAATGAAATTTGATGGTAAGTTATTTACCGATGGTATAAACCTCGCCGGTAACTAATTACTGTCAGATGTTTTCGTCTGATGGTAATTACCGTTACATTTTGCAACAGATTACCTGCCCAAAATATTATTTGGTTACTGGAGAATTTTTCCGCCAGTAACGTTAGCACCATAATATCCTGTTTTCCACAACATTACAGTTGAATTATGCCCTCGATAAATCCGACGGTAATGTCAATTTTTTATAAAAAAATATTGTGACGCAACTTTTTTAAAATTTTTCCTTTTTAATTCTAATTTTAATTTTTTATTTGAATTTATTTTTCACACAATTAGTGGTCAAATTATATATAATAAAAATCAATTATGTAATATTAAATATCAAATATTCAAATAAATTAAAAGTCAAATAAGTCAAATACAATGAAACAGTAAAATAAAGCCATAATCACTAAAGATCCTGATAATCATCGTCGTCATCATTCCCCTAGTCCTATTGAGGTGGTGGAGAAGGCGATGATGCATGTGTCCAACCAGCAGCATGGCTGCCACCAATCGTACTTTTGCCACTAGCGCGCATCTGAGCCTGGTACAACGCCATTTGCTGCTCTATCCACTGAAGCCGTTCCAACTGTTCCCTCCATTCTAGCCTGAGCTCATCCATATCTATCATGTATGTGAGGATCTCCTTATACCTGCATCCTCAAATCAATGCCTTCCTCAGAGTTAACGACTCGACTGGTGGTAGAGTTGGACGTGGAGGTGTGGAAGCTACTATCAAAGAATGACCCTAGCCCATATACACAGTTCTTGTATGGCGCTGAGGCGGTCTCATGCCAAACCACATCGGGATCAACAATTGAAGCAATAGAGCCACCAGCATCCTCCTCACTTTGCTGAGATTGCTAAGTTGCGGCCTCTAATCTTTGCGTGTAAGACTCCTGTGTAACACATGCTATTATGATTAGGATGATAGTTGTATAGTTAATGGAAAATTTTATATCTCAAGATCATATGTTTACTCACATAATGATCCGCAGATTGTTGATAAGAAAATCTCTTTTTATTCTCCTTCAAAGTGTGGGTGTACTTAAAGGTCTCTGTCGATGTTGTAAGATCCAGAAAAATATTAACTAACTAAGTAATTAATTAAAAGTGAGCTAACAAGGTTTAAACTTCCTGGTCTGGGTTAAAAATTTAAAATTTATAATTTTAAAAATTTACAGATAAAAATCGGAGTCAGAAAATTAATTGGAGCACAAAAACATAAATAATTACAAAAAAAATGCATACTATTCCGAGGGTTACCTGAAACTGAAGGTTGATCTCGGATGAGATCTATCGTGGTGGCCAGAGCCGTCGTGTCTGACTTGTTGGACTTGGCGGTGCTGCTGATTCTTCGTCACCAGAGGGTGGTGGTACCTGCAAGAGACTCCGATGCTTAAGTTAGCACGTGCTTTAGGTAGGATTTTGTGTAGAATCAGAGTATGAGTTATACTTGCGTGCTCCAGTGTATTTATAGTACTATTGAGTGGCTTTCCTTGAGATAAGATAGTTATCTTATCTTATCTTTTAGGTGATCCGCCTCTTCTTTTAAGGGCCTAGCTGCCTTTAGAGTGGGCTTTGTCCTTTTGTTGGGCCTGCTTGGGCCTATATGGTGATTTGGCCGAACTCTTTTGGTAAGAGGTTGGTGGCAACCGCCCTGAAGAGGTCGGTCGCTCGTGTCTTTAGTCGGCCCGGTCGCATAGCTCGACCCAGGGTATGAACACATACCAACATTATAATTAACTGTACAAACTTATGTCTATCCGGTACTGCGTATGAGAAAAATACAACTGTAAAAATAACCAGAAAAATATTTAGAATAAAAACCAAAATACTTCTTAAAAATGTTGGCCCTAGATGAGGCCAATGGGCAAAAGAACAAAAAAGCCCCTCATCCACTTAACATAAAATGGGACTCTCCCCTAATTTCATACATTTTACCAATTTGGAGAGGGAAGCACAAAAGTGAGAGAGAGGAGAAGAGAAAACCTAAGTTCACTATTAACATCTCCATTTAAATTCACTTTTCTCTCAATTTGGAGCTCCGATCGAAGACCTGTTTGTGGCCATGCGATCACCTCATCATCCTCTTCAATTCTATCTAACTTTTGCAGTGGCAATCTCAAGAACCTTAACCCATTTTTCCATTCCATGTTATTTTTGAGTTTGGGGTTTGAGGTGTTGAAAATTTGTGATTTTGATGCTTTAGGGGAAGCTCAAACACAATTTCTAGTTAGATTTTGACCATGATTATGTGGAGCAAGGTAAGAAAACAAAATCACTCCATTATCCCCAATTTTGAGTGAAAGTACTAATGTAAATACTTGATAATTGATGTAATTGGATTGAAATAGAGTAGCTTGGATGATAATTGATGTAATTGATTGTATATCCCAGGTAATTAGTAAATACTTAACCCATAAATTAATTATTATTTAGGAGTGAGAGATTTTGTAATTTTGATGATTTAGGGGTGCTCTAGTGTGAGAGATAGCCGGGTATTATTTAATTACTCAGTGGATAACGGTAAAGAAACTCTAACTTTTGTGAATTAGTGAAGTAGTGAACCTTGTATTGATTATTGTGAAATTGTTTGAAATTAGATTATATGCATGTGAAATTGGAGTCAAATGGAAGGTCTTGAATGCTTGATTTGGATTAATTGTGGCTGGGCTAATTGAATTGGAGCTTGGAACCTTTGGAGGCTTATGTGGAGAAGGAGATTTTAAGGTATTGCAGCTTAGGAAAAAATCGACCAAGATATAGTTTTGGTTTCTAGTAGATAATATGTAATGTTATGTGAAAACTTAGGCTAGATGACCGTAGGATAATTTGAATGGTATGAATTGATTATTTGAGTCAAGATTTGATTTAGTATGTGGATAATAGTTGAATTTGGTGGATTGATGAATGTATTGAAATGATTGTGAATTGATTGAGAAAGTGAGAATCTATGTTGATATTTAATGTTGATGTTAGTGGTAATTATGAGTAGAAATTGTCGATTTGATTAATGAATTAGGTGCTATTTTGTTTGTGAAGTGATTAAGAAGCTTATGATAAAGGTTAAGAGTAATTAGTATGGTTGTGGTTGGGGTTTGATTGATTGAGTTGAGCATTTTGGGAAAAACTAGAGGATTTAATGAATTCAATGAAAAAGTTGAGTTGAATGAGAATTGTTGAATGGAATCGATGAATTTATATGTCGGAAGATTGTGGAATAGTTGAAAAGTATGTGAACATGATTTAGGAATATTGGGACTAATTTGGTTGTAAAACAATTGGTTTTGAATTGAGAGTTTTGGCAAATTAGAGGTTTTAAGGTTTTTGGTAAAAACAAATTTTTGACCAACTTTGGTGGGCTATAACTTAGCTTCCGGACTCCAAAATTTTGTGAAATTATTTTGAATAAAAATTGGATCTGTGAAATTTATAACGTTCGAAAAATGGGTTAAAAATAATTTTTTTCAAAAAAGTTATACACGTTCGAAGTTGGGTGTGTAAAACTGCTTTTCTGCAACTTAACGGCTTTTTGAAGGATTTTAGACTCATGCGTACGCGACATGTGTAACACCCTACCATACAGAGTCTTATGCTTAAGTTATAATTCAGAGATGGCAAGGTATTACGACCTCTAAAATAAAAATTTAGTACGTATACTAGAATGAATGATTATAACTAGGAGCCTTTGTAGAAAAAGGGGTAAACAAAAATCGCAACTCAAAAGCGCAACACTCCGATCGATAACGTAACGAGCAAGGATAAACCAACGCGAGATTATATATATACAAAGGAGTGTCAAAAACAGGAATATCAAGACTCAAGATCCGGCTGCGAAGATAACCGGTCCGAGCGTAGCAATATATACATATGATAAAAATAATGAAAACCCCAAAGGAAACCCAAAGGGACACAAACACATAAAACCTATTTTCCAAAATCTCCCATAAGAGGAGTCATCACAGTTTGAATTATTTAATGGAGATGAAAGTATCTAAGCAAAACATATAAACCAAAACATAGCCCCGAGAATAAAGGATCTTCGCAAATATAGAAGTCTCCAGCATGCCTCAGCGGGAAACCTCACGTCCTGCATCTGAAAACCACAAAATCCGCATGGGTGAGAACCAAAGGTTCCCAGCATGGTAACAGCTTCCACATATATAATACATAATAATGGAGGAAAGCCAAAGGCAATCCTAGAACTTCCTCCAGATAATATCAAAGCTTATAAACAGGCTAAACCATAAAGGGCATCTGACTAAAGATTCTTCAGTCTAACTAATACTTCCCTTTCCAATTCCTTCAAACCTCCCAACCACTTGCAGGAGTATAATGTAGCAAACACAGTTATATCAAGAAAGAAATATACAATTAGGAACAAGTAAGGCATTTAGACAATTAGCAAGTAATATGAAGTCAAATAGGAAATCTCAAACAATTCATATAGTATGCATATGATGAATGCCTATCCCTAGTGGCTGATGATATCATCTGTCGGTTATAGAGCCAACCCGACAAGTCCTGGCAGTTAACCATTGGACTGTCCTTCTGTCGTGTCTCCCCAACTTGAGTCATACTCAAAGTAAACTTGATCATAATCATGATCCATATCCATCACCCTCACTGGTGAATATTTATCCATCACCATCACTGGTGAATATTTATCCATCACCATCACTGGTGAATATTTTTGGGGGTGAGCTCGTCCGGGAATTTCACAGTGCCCGGCCACCCTGACGACATAGGGTCAAAAGAGCTTTAAGTCTCGACCTGGAGCACGTGGTGGCTAGCCACTGCTCTCTCCCAGGGAAACTCTCATCTCCGATAATGGAAGTGCAACTTTCACAATTCATTCAACAGCATATATATGCGTTTACACATAGCCATAATCATGGCCCCGCCGTAACACGGCAATAATCCAGCCATCCGGCTCACGGTTAAATCCATAACCAGCCGTTTCATCAACAATTACAGCCTTTCGGCCCATGGCATAACAAGCACTTCCACCACCATCCTCCGCATCTCACATAATCATACTTGATCCTTATTGATCATTCATTTTCCCCTTGCTTCACTCGCAAGTTACCACATTCACTAGCCTTCCTTCTCATAGCTAGACATATCATAATGATTTAAGATATAAGTGATGAGATCGGAGGCTTAGAAGTATGAAATTTGGCTTTTAAAACTCAAAAATCAACTTTGGGATGAAAACAGGTCCACGCGTACGTGCACTCTACGCGCACGCGTGGATGGCCTCGAAAACTCATCGATGCGTAAGCGTCATGCACGATAACGCGTGGATTGAAAACTAGTCAAACGACGCGCACGCGTCAACCACGCGTACGCGTGGGTAATCTCGTGCCCCAGGCACAAAACTGGCACAGTTCTGGCATAACTCTCTCGAAAAATGGCTGGGCATTGGGTGCAGCACATCGGCGCGCCCGCGCACATCACGCGTACGCGTAGATGGCGTTTTCTGGAAGATCGGCGCGTACGCACCAAGTGCGCCTATGCGCGAGGGGTATTTCTGCTAAAAATTTTCTAAGTTAAAAGCTGCATAATTCACAGATTCAAACCCCTATCTTCCAATGGACATAACTTCCTCATTTTAAATCATTTTTCATCCGTTCTTCGAACGGAATGGACATCCCGGATCAAATTTCATTTCTAAATAGAATTGGCACAAAACAGAAATCCGTAGTCCAAGTTATGTCCCGTCAAATTATGCCCAAAAACCATGTTTTTCTACAAAACCACAACATGCCATTTTCAAAACAAGCCATATTCAACTCTTTTTCAAAATCAATCAAAACATGCCATTTTCATCCCTTTTCTTTGAAATCAATCAAAATATATCAATTTCAACATCAAGCCTCCTCAACTCACACATTGACACTTTACCACAATTTATCAAAATCACTATCTCATCATTTTAACCCACTTCACCCAAGTGGCTCAAACTCAAACATATTGACATATCATATACTCTTCCTCATGCCAATTCTCAACAACACCAATTCCACTAAATCATCATTGTACACAATCAATATCATACTCACCATCAACATGGTTCAACCCACAATTCAACCATAACCAATCATCAAGCATATATCACAACATGCATATTTCTCATACATCATACCATCAAGGCATCATTAATCATCATCACATATATGACCACATCATATATATCAACAATTCAACAACATCAACAATTTAATGCCTATCTTAGGGCCTCTAGCCTAAGTATTTCCTACCACATTACATATTAGATACGGGAAACCGAAACCATACCTTAGCCGATTTTCCCAAGCTCCACCGGAGCACTTCCAAATCACTTATCCACAAGCTCTCAAGGCCTCAACACCTCCAAGAACAGATTTTTTACCACCAAATCCCTTTTTAAGCTTTTCAATATCATCAATCAAGCTCCAATATTCATATATACACAACCTAAGCCACAATCATCATACTCATACACAACATCTCAATACCCAAACATCATAGAACAACAAAATTACACTAGGGTTGAGAATCTTACCACACCCAAGGTTCAAGGAGACAAGATTAACCTTCTCCTTCAAGAGAGTTGGGTCCTATAACATCAAAAAGCCCAAAATCTCAACATTTTTGCTCATAAAACTCGAAAACAAGGCTGGAATTTCGAAGAGCAAAACGTGGCTTACCTCAAGAATAATTGTATGGGTTTTGTAGAGCTCTTCGCGGTGAATGTGTGGCCGCAAACGGAGCGGCAATCGGAGCTCTAGATCAAAAGTTATGGTGGTTTGAAGATCAAGTGAGAGAAAGAACTTGAGAGAGTGTTCTTCCCTCCATGGCCTCCATTTTCAGCATGTGAGTGTGTTTAGTGAGGAGAGAAAATGCTGAAAACTAGGGTTTTGGTCTAGTTATGTTGGGCCAAGGGCCCACTTTGGGTTCAGTTGGCCCGGTTTGGCCCGTTCGGTCCAATCTTGGTCCGAATTCTATAAAATTGGTACCGAAATTCTCGTCTCAATCTCCTCTACCATATTTAGCCACAAAAATCACATTTTGGGCTTTCTAGAATAAATTCTCATTTATGGGCTAATTAGCTGTTAATTAACCGGGTTTTACAACATGCCACATGACACGAGCATTGGGTTCTGCCCATGAGTCTCGCTTCCACGGACATGTTATGTGTACGCAATTTTGGCAATTTTCACACTCATGCGTATGCATGAGGCATGCATTCGCATGATTTGCTAGCTTTGCACAAGTTACGATTTTGAGTTTTAAACCTTTTTCCTAACTTTCCAAACCTCTTTAGGACTTGCTTAAGATCCGTTAGCGAGCTTTTAAGTCTTAGAACAAGAGCGAATAGATTAAATAAGTTAAGGAGATATTGGGAAGGATTTGCAGAGTGATGACTAAGTATTGAGATGTTCGTAATGTTGAGTGTCGATTTTATTAATTTTTTCTTCATGGGCTCTTAATTATAATATCATCCTTCTATAATTATGTATATATCTTTCTTTTAGGTTTCGTAATACCTCACCATCTTTGATTTACGACTTGTGTAAAGCTCTATATGATGAGATGTTACAAATGTCGCATTGCAATCCAACGACTTCAACTACACATGTTGCATTGAAACAATATGTTAGGATGCCTACTAATGATATGTCAAATAATATAACTGATGACAAGTCATCATATACCCATTTTTCAAGCTAATTTCACTTGTTTTATTAGTCTTTATGCACTTTCTTGCATCCTAAGCAAGTGATTTGGAGTGAAAATGCATAACTTCTTTAGATCAAGCAACTACCATTAAATTGATGCTAACTCATGAGGTTTAAGCTAATTTTAATTGAATTTTAATTGATTTATAAGCCTTGTGAATTTAGTGATACTTTGAGTAGTTGTTTTGGTTTATTATAGGTGAAGAAAAGAAGAAAAGAGAAAGCGTGGCTTAATAAAGCGTGGCCCAAGGAGAAAAAGGCGTGGCGCATAAAGGAGGAGTGCAAGCATTGCCCTCCACAAGGGCACACTGCCCTCTAGGAGGGCAACATGAGCAAGCAAGCCTTGAGAGGCAACCCTGCCCTGCCCACGACAAGGGCAGAGCACAAATTGGTGCCATGGAACAAGGGAGACAAAAACACTGCCCTGCCCTCCTCAAGGGCAATATCGGGCTCACCAAAGGAAGAAATTCAAAGAAAAAGCTCACTAATGCTTGCCACTAGAATCGAACACGGCACCATGAGGAAACAAGAAACTAGGCCTTAGTGTGGTGCCAAGAAAACCAAGAAAAAAGAATAGCGTGCGCGTCACTCAAGGATCGAACACGGAGCTTCAACTTGGAAACATTGCCCTGCCCTCCACAAGGGCAGGGCAGCATCTTGTGGTGCACGGCCAACACACCATTCTGGCGCACCAAGGGAACGCACAAGCATCACTCGGCTGCACCAGCAGCGCGCACGGGCACCATTCTGGCGCACCAAAAAGTTCTACCCTGCCCTCCGCGAGGGCAGGGCAGCATCCTGCAAGCACCAGCGCACCACACGCACGCACCCTGGGCCAGACGCATCATTTTCTGCCCTGTCCTCCACAAGGGCAGGGCAGCCTCCTGGGAGCTACTTTCTTCATGGGCTAAAATTGGATTAAAAATCCATTAAAATTCATTTCTTCACCAAATCAAAAGCCCATCCAAATTCCAAAATCCAAGAATAGAAAGTGTATAAATAGGAGATAGTTTGATGTAATTAAAACCTTTTACTTTACTTTTGAACTTTGATCTTTCTTTGGAGCTTTGAATCTTTATTTTTGGAACTTTTGAGATTTCAGAGAATTAGGAAGGAGAATTGATCTCTCTTCTTTCTCGTTCTTGCTTGGGCAATTTTTACTTTTCTTGCTTGAGTTTTGGGTGTGAAGAATTGAGCAAATTCTGTCTCAATCTCCATTCAAAATCTCTTTAAATCTTCTTCTGCATAATTGAGTTTAATTTCAGTTACTTTACTGCTTCTTCTTCAATTTCTTATTAATTGCTTTGTGAACTTGGATCTGGGAAGGCAATTGAGATCTAGACTTTGCTATCTAGTCTCTTGAGTCCTGAGATCCCATTTTTCCTTTTGGTTCTTCTGTGAACCTCTGCTGCAAGTTAATTTTCATTTCTGTTTAGACTCTAGTCCTTTCTAATTCAACTTCTGCTTTATTAATTGTTGCAATTAAATTTCCCTTGCTGAAATTCTGAATTCCCAATCCTCAACTCCCCTTTTCCATTCAAGCAATTTATATTTCTTGCACTTTAAGTTACTGCAATTTACATTTCTTGCACTTAAAGTTTCAGTCATTTAATTTCTTGTCCTTTAAGATTCAACATCTTTTACTTTCCTGTTCTTTAATTTACTGCAATTCTCCCCTCTCCCCTTACATTCCAAGCAATTTAGCTTCTGTTAAAGATAAACCACTCAACCAATATTTGATTCGCTTGACTAAATCAACCACTAAACTAAAATTTCTCAATCCCTCAATCCCTGTGGGATCGACCTCACTCCCGTGAGTTTTATTACTTGATGCGACCCGGTACACTTGCCGGTGAGTTTTGTGTTGGATCATTTTCCACACAGCAATAACTAAGTTAATAAGAAAATTAGAGAAGCTAGATACTAGCCTGCCTTAATCTTCATGAAGGTCGCTGAGTTGCTGGTATACTTGGACGATCTAGCCGATGTCCTGTTAGCTCTGTTTATGAGACACTAATGGCTAAACCCCTCATCGATCTCCCATTGAACATACAGAGCCTTCTTGATTTTCAGGCAAAGCTAGGAAGTGAGGTGGTCACGAGAAAATTAAGGATGTAAATTATCAAAAATTGACAATTCAATATATATACTCAAACTAATTAATCACAATTCAATCACAACTTAGTGAACAAATTTATTAAATTTGCATAAGTATCAATTGTCAAACAATCACTACAAAACACAAACATTACACTAAAATCCTCATAACAAATATACTTGAATTTTTTTATGCTTTTACACTCAAAGTTCTATAATGAGATTCATGTCAAAACACAAGATAAAAACATTACAATAGTAGATAGTAAAGATAAAGCTGCATTGAGTTTGTTTTATCAAGCTATTTATAAGACTAGAGATGAGCTGGTGAAGAAGTTTTAAAGGAGAAAGAATATTATATAGCCTCACTTACAAATTTTAAATACTCGCTGGAATTCGCAACTTTGCAAAAATCTTCATACTATTTGGATGTTGGTTAAATCCAACGTTTTGATTCAATGTTGATGAGCATGAAAAGCATAAGCTCACAATATCTCCATATTTATAAAATATTTAAGTTTAACTATGAGATGAGAATATTTAAAAATGTTGAAAAATATTTTGGAAGACAATCTGTAATACGTGAATAAAATAAAGTGATGCAACGTAAATATTTTATTAAGTTTTGCCTTTCATTATTGTAAATTATGATTGTAAATATATTGTCTCACCTTATGTTAAGATCAATGGTGAAAATCTCATAAAGTGGAGTACTAAATTTGTAAGAGTTGGTCATTCATGTTTTAAGAAAAAAAACTTGTAGTTCTTCAAGTTATGAGTGAAATTGAAGTATTTTTTAATATATTCACAAAAAGAAAAGGAATCAATTAGAGCAACAAAAGCTTAATGAGCTTGCTTTTATTTATTCTAAATTCAGGCTAAAACTGTAACACCCTAACTATCAGAATGTCATGCTTTTGGCTGCGCCACTATGATAGCAAGAAGTCGACGATTTTGTTTACTTAATAATAATGTAAGAGCATTTGACTCGAAACTGTATCGCTGTTTTCTTTGAAAAACCAGAAAAATACTTTATCTTGAAAACAAACAAGCATATTTTATATACAAAACTTATTACATAAGTAGCTTATAAATATAATATACATACAAAATATACAACTCCTATCCCTCTTACAATATTATAATAACAAAGGCGAGGAAAGAAAAATTATCTAACTAAAACAACATCGTATACACAAAACGCAATAAAACTCTTTGTAAGCTCCTTCATTTGATTCTTGAAAAGGTAAAGCTGTAAGGGGTGAGAATCTAACTACATGATCTCACCACGGATTTTCAGAATTTTCAAAAACAATGATTTTCATTCGTCTTATAAATATTTTCAAATATCACAGCATTTATTTATCCAAACTTAACATTTACACCATACTTATAAGAATTCCAAATAAATTACTTTACCATATCATTTCAAAGCATATCCCGGGATAACCTAATCAAACTTACCAAATCATGACCTCCGTCCCAAATTAAATCAACTCGGCCTCCGGCCCAATTCAAATCAACTCGGCCTTCGATCCAAATTAAATCAATCATCATCAAAACTCAAAACAGGAATCAATCACAAGCACAAATAGAATACAAGGCAAACACATTTAAAGAACAGTTACAACAAGTATCACAGTTACCAGTTAAATAGAATTCATCAGATAGACAGACCAAAATACTTAAGCACACACAAACAAAGCAAACAAATGCAACATGATGCGGGCCTGCCCTACTAGCCGTGAACTCATGTGTCAGTTGAACTGCCAAAACCCGATATATCCGGTAGCTAACCCAGACATTGTCTCTAGGTTGTGCATCCCCAGGAGGAACATAAACAAAAGAGAGTGTCTTTCCACAACGAAGAAGTGTGCCTTTCCACCTTACAACCAGAGAAAGATGTATGGAAAAACAATATGAAGGAGAGTGCCTTTCCACCTTTTTCCCATTCACTACAAGAGGCACAAAAAATTGCAGCGGTTTTTTGGGGATTTGGCGGCGGTTTTTAACCGCCGCAAAACAGCATATCAGCGGTTCAATAACCGTTGCAGGTTAAGGTGTGGAAATTTGATTTTGCGGTGGTTCTAGTGAACCGCTGGCACAACCGCTGCAATTTCGAAAGCAGTTTAAAAAAAATATATTGCATAGGTTTATAACCCCCACAATTTTCACATTTATATTAAAAAAATTTGGCTTCATAAGCTACTCAATTATATTGCTTCTACATCTAGACAAACACAAAAATAAGAGCAAGCTAAAAGTGGCTACCAAAAAGTATATAGGGGTTTCCAAGGCAGAAGCTCAATAACCAAAATTAGAAGCTCAATAGATCAATCTCCAAACTCAAGCTAACAATATTCTTTTTTGCTGAATTTAAGGCAATAAATAATTATTATTGTAATATATCCGATAAATTGCTTTTCCTGGATTTACATTGAGGACAGATATGGAAAAGTACCATACAATAATTAAATTCTTAACTGCAAAGTGAAAAAATCACAAGGCCATTGGAATTTACTAGTGGAATGACTGATCAAAATAATAAGCATAAAATTTTCAAATTCTAATAAGGACAATACCCATATGCTCATTAATCATCATTAAAAGCAATACTTTTTTGCAGAGTCAAAGATTATTTCACTATTGCCAACTAAATTATGCCTCTTGAAGTTCTAATAACAATATGATACTAAGGTTCTTGTTGGGGGTGGAGGAATCACAATTCTTGCAAAGCATACTTCATCAAGGATGTCTAGTCGAGCAAGTTTGAATAGAAGCAGTGCCAGAACCAGAGAAAGTGCCAAAAGAGATTGCTGACCTCTACTTAATTCAGACAATGACTGTTTCCAAATGCAACCCAAACCTCAAGACCATCAGGAAAATTGCATCCTTCTGGAGGTTCTAACTTAGCCATCTTACTCGGTAGTACTATAGAAAATATAGATCCAAAATCATTGGGGAAAAAAAGACATTGCCAAATTAAAAAGCATGTAAAATAGATGGAGTAAAGGGCATTGATGACAAGTCATCTTTACTAGTTTCACTAGTATATTTTACTTGTTTCTATTAGGTTTTATACACTTTCTTGCACAATAAGTAAGTGATTGGAGTGGAATTTCATGATTATCTTGACTCAACCAAACATTATTAACTTTATACAAAATCATGAAATTTATGCACAATTTAGTTGATTATTATGAATGATGCGAAACCTTATGATTTTTGTGAGACTTTGATTGCTTGATTAGTTGATGGCAGGTAAAAAGATGAAGAAAGAAAAGCAGAGAAATGCAAGGTGCAGACGAACGCTGCGTTCATTTAATGAACGCTACGTTCACAGCCGACGAGCATGCGTATAAGACACTTCCGCGTGGGGAAGCATGTTTGGAGAGGACGCGCACGCGTCGGTGTATGAACGCAGCGTTCACTTTGAGAACGCCACGTTCTCCTCAAGGAAGCTCCCAACCACACCAACTAAGGACCCATTTGTGATCTGTTTCATCAAAGGCCAGAAAGCCCACCCCAAGTACTGGGATGACTAAATTAGAAAGTGTATAAATAGTAGACAATTCAATTTCATAGGGGGCTTCCTTTTAACTTTCATTTTTAGTTTTTCTTTAGTTCTTTCTTTTAGTTTTAGATCTAAGTTTATTTTTTTTCCTTTTCTATTCTTCATCTTCTTCTACAATTTTCTTTTATGTTTTAGTAGTAGAGTAATAATGAACTAAACCCCAAATTTCATTAGGGGTAGGAGCTCTATTGTAATTCTAATGAATCAATGAAATTCTTCTTCTTCTCAATTCAATTGTGTAGCTATTGGGTATTTTCTATTTTGATTGTAAGTTATTCACTCCGGAAGGGGGTTTAACTCAATTGAATGCAGGTGTGAGCCTCGAAAGGGGAATCACCTTCATTAGGACTGAAGCTCTATCCTTCACTACTCTCTTGATCAACACCATTCGGGAGGAATTGAGATCTTGAGAATTAGTGTGGCTAATGGATGAGAGAAATATGCTCTAACTCTTCTCATGACAATTAGATCAAGGAATTGGCAAGATTGATTTTGATTAGAGAGATTGGATTACCAAGGAATTGGGATCCAATTAATTTCAATCTGCCATAGATATATGCATATGATTAAGCAAGGAGTTGAGACCCAATTGATTCATGAAGAATTATAGTATCTCCAATCCCTGATGAATTATTTTCTTTGAATTTCTTTCACTTTGAGTCCTCTGCACTTGCTGCAAATTACGTTTACCAGTTCCATTTTGATTCCCATCCCCAAATCCTTTTATTATTCATGCAATTTAAGTTTTCTTACCATTTAACATTTTTGCACTTTTAATTCTTGCACCTTAAGATTCTGTTATTTACTTTTCTTACAATTTAAGATTCAGCTCTTCTAATTTCTTGCACTTTAAGTTTTAGTCAATTTAACTTCCTGCCATTTATTTTTCTGTCAATTTACTTTAAGCAGTTTAAATTCCTTGTTATTTACTTTCTGTTAAATCAATTCCACTCAATTCATCAATATTCGCTTAACTAAAGTCATCACCATACTAAAGTTGCTTGATCCATCAATCCCTGTGGGATAGACCTCACTCTTGTGAGTTATTACTACTTCATGTGACCCGGTACACTTGCCGATCAGTTTGTGTGAAATTCAGTTTTCACCCCCATCAAGTTTTTGCAAAAACTTGATGGGTGAAAAATTAGATTCCACACAAACTCACCGGCAAGTATATCGGGTCGCATCAAGTAGTAAAACTCACACGAGTGAGGTCGATCCCACGAGGATTAATGGATCAAGCAACTTTAGTTAGGTGATAAATTTAGTTAAGCTAATAGTGGTGAATTAAGTGAATGTGATTGACAGAATATAAATTGCAAGAAATCTAAATTGCAAGATGTAAATGGCAGAATATTAAATGAAGCTTAAAGCAATCAGAATGAGAAATACTAGATAACAAGATTCATTAGGGATTGGAGATACTATAATCCACAAGAAATCAAATGGGTCTCAACTTCTTTCTCAATCATATGAGTAGATCTATGGCGGATTGAAATTGATTGGATCTCAATTCCTTGGCAATCCAATCTCTCTAATCACAATCAATCTTGCCAATTCCTTGATCTATTGTCATGAGAAGAGGTTAAGTGCATGTCTCTCACCCGTAAGCCACACTAACTCTCAAGATCTCAATTCCTCCCGAATGGTGTTGATCAAGGGAGTAGTGAAGGATAGAGCCTCAGTTCTAATACTCATAATTCCCCTTCTGAGGCTCACACAAATGTTCACAGATTCAAACCCCCTTCCAGAGTGAATGAATCATCAATCAAAATAGAGGATATCCAATAGCTATATGGTGCACGAGTTTGTAATCCGTACAACTAACCAGCAAGTGCACTGGGTCGTCCAAGTAATACCTTACGTGAGTAAGGGTCGATCCCACGGAGATTATTGGTTTGAAGCAAGCTATATTTATTTTATTATTCTTAGTCAGGATGTCAATTAAAGTTATCAGTTGGAATTATTAGAAAAATAAAAGAGCGATAATTAATTACTTGTAATGCAGTAATGGGGAATATGTTGGAGTTTTGGAGATGCTTTGTTCTCTGAATTTCTGCAATGTAATATTTAACTCAATTGTTTGTAAAGCCCGTCTACGGCAAGCTGTATGTAGGGTGTCACCATTGTCAGTGGCTACTTCCCATCCTCTCAGTGAGAACGTTCCAGATGCTCTGTCACAGCACGGCTAATCAGCTGTCGGTTCTCGATCATGATGGAATAGGATCCATTGATCCTTTTGCGTTTGTCATCACGCCCAGCAATCGCGAGTTTGAAGCTCGTCACAGCCATTCAATCCTTGAATCCTACTCGGAATACCACAGACAAGGTTTAGACTTTCCGGATCCTCAAGAATGACCGCCATCAGTTCTAGCTTATACCACGAAGATTCTGATTAAGGAAGCTAAGAGATGCTCATTCATTCTGATATAGAACGGAGGTGTTTGTCAAGCACACGTTCATGGGTTGAGGAAGTTGATGAGTGTCACGGATCATCACCTCCTTCACAATTAAGTGCAAATGAACATCTTAGATAGGAACACACACGTTTGAGTGAAATAGAAACAATTGCATTAATTCATCGAGACGCTGCAGAGCTCCTCACCCCCAACAATGGAGTTTAGAGACTCATGCCGTCAAAGTGTATAAAATTCAGATCTGAAAATGTCATGAGGTACAAGATAAGTCTCTAAAAGTTGTTTTTATGGTAAACTAGTAACCTAGGTTTACAGAATATGAGTGAACTAAGATAATTGGTGCAGAAATCCGCTTCTGGGACCCACTTGGTGTGTGCTGGGGCTGAGACTAAAGCTATCCACGAGCTGAGGCTTTTCTTGGAGTTAAACTCCAAGTTATAACGTGTTTTGGGCGTTCAACTCCGGATCATGACGTGTTTCTGGCGTTTAACTCCAGACAGCAGCATGTACTTGGCGTTCAACGCCAAGTTACATCGTCTATCTTCACGCAAAGTATGAACTATTATATATTGCTGGAAAGCCCTGGATGTCTACTTTCCAACGCCGTTGAGAGCGCGCCAATTGGACTCCTGTAGCCCCAAAAAATTCATTCCGAGTGCAGAGAGGTCAGGATCCAACAGCATCAGCAGTCCTTTTTCAGCCTAACTCAGATTTTTGCTCAGCTCCCTCAATTTCAGCCAGAAATTACCTGAAATCACAGAAAAACACACAAACTCATAGTAAAGTCCAGAAATATGATTTTTGCCTAAAAACTAATGATATTCTACTAAAAACTAATTAAAACATACTAAAATCTACATGAAATTACCCCCAAAAAGCGTATAAAATATCCGCTCATCACTACACAAATGAATTGAGAAGAAGAAGAAGTTCACTTAATCATGTGAATCATAATAGAGCTCCACCCCTAATGAAGTGGGGTTAATAGATCATTGCTAAAAGAACACTTGCAGAAAATGTAAATTGCAGGAAAGTAAATCAAGCTCAATGGAAACAGAAATATAAAATTGGCAAAAAGGGAAGTTGCAGAAGAGAATTGCAGAAATTTAAATTGCATGAGCTATATTGGATTCAATACTGAAATGTAAAAGTGCAGAACGGTAAAGCGTTTACAAGAGCCTTCTATTCTACTCCTACTCCTACTCCTACTACTCTCTAGTAGAACCAGCCTCCCTAATGAAATGAAACTGATGCCTTTATATAGACTTTCCTAAATGACAAATAAAATTGAAATTAAAAACAAATTACAAATAAATGAAATTTCTATTCTAACTGTTTCTTGTGCCTTTGAGTGGTGTTAATGGGCTCTGCTTGCTTTGAAGTGAAATTGGACTTGGAATGAATTAATTGAATCAGAAGTGGGGCTTTCAGGAGAACGTAGCGTTCTTAAAGATAACATAGCGTTCGTTCACCGATGCGTATGCATGCTATACGCTTGCGTGTCCTTGGTATTTTGGCTCATCGACGCGTACGCGTAACCCGCGTATACGCGTCACCAACTAAATTTTCCCACTCCACTTGTCGCAGGCGTTCTTGAACGGGAGAACGTAGCGTTCCTTTCATGAACGTAGTGCTCTTGTTGGAGCGTTCTTGAAAGAGCGCAGCGTTCCTTGCTTTATTATTAACGCTCGTTGCATATTATTAACGCCACAAATATTATTAACGCCTTAGCAAATTAAATGGCTCATTGCATGCATAAATATTATTAACGCCTTAGCTTGCATATTATATTAATGCATGGTTCATGAATTGATGGCATTAATAATATTGCATGTATGCTATCATTGGCTTTATTACATTAATTAGTAATGCCAATGCATTACTTAATTAACGTATGATTCATTCATTGCCCATTTGGCATTAATAATGGAAGTTTCATGCATGCATGCTTTCATAAGCTTTATTTGATTAATTTGCATTACTTAATTAACGTAAAGCTTCATTTGTTTCATTCATTCCCAATTGACATTAATAATTAAATGCATGTATGCTTTAATTATTAATTCAATGATAATGTATGCATAAGGCATTAATGTATCATGTTACTAATGCGAAGGCTTCATGGGTCATGGGTAACACTTTTAAAAGCGTAGCCTAAGATTCCAAAGTGTGCTCAATCTTCAAAGCGTACCCCAAAATTTTTCTTTTTTCCTTTTGAGTTTAATTTGTGCATTTTTTGCTTCTTTTTCTACTTATTCCTACAAAATTTATAAAATCAAAAGATGAAAGAAATATACTATTTAAGCACAAAAACACTCAACAATTAAGCATTAATCATTAATTTCTTATGTAAAAAAGCATAGAAAAACATGACATGATAACATGTCATCACACATATATGAAGTGGTGGAAAAAACTCACTTGGTTACTTTGACCCAGGTCACATTTAGTGTCTCTTTTTTCTCATCCAGTTCTTTGATCACTTTCTTGATTTTACACTTATCATTCTGCACAACACAATGATAGAATAACCAGTTATGCAAGAAATGTGGCAAATTATTGAAATAGATCGGCGAAAAGAAACCTCAATTATATTTTTCTCAGACATTAAATCATTGTACTTGTCTTTTACCTTCTTAAACATTGCCATTACTTTCTTGTTAACTTGTTTCTCAAGCCTAAGTGAAAAATTACATGAAATCCTTTAACAATATAATAATCATAGTTGCACAAAACATTTATTATTATTATAACAGTAAGTCAGTTTATCACGTCAACACACCTAGACTGTTCAGCTTGAAGTTTAGACAAAGCTTTTGCATCATATCACCGAGAAGTATGTGAGAATTGAGAAGTGTTTGTATCATTAGTCTACCAAGAATTAGAACAACTATGCAACTAAACTGATTAAGATTTAAAGACAAAAAAAAAAGGACAACTATGTCCTATGTGTCTCACGTTTCAATGGTAGAAACCTTGAAAAATCAAGTTTTGTACAAGAAAGCATATACTATTTGAACAAATAAAAACCACTTTTTGATCAAATGGCAATAAAATTACAGAACCAATTTCCAACCATGCTTTTTTACTTTCCTACTATTCAATTAACTAACAGCATAAAAATTGTCATACAATATTAAGTTCCTAGAAATTAATCTCATAAGATTATAAGAACATATACTCACCAATATAAGATCAGCAGCAGGTAAGAACTCTACTTGGTAAGTAACATACTACTGTCTTTAAACTCAAATGGCCTAACAAACATTCCTGTCAATCCACAAATAAATTAGAAAAAGATTAGTTAAAAAAAGTTATTCATATTTTTTTATTATGCATAAGAGACCAGATCATAGTGCACACGATAAATAACAGAAAAAGAGTTATCTTAAAGAGATGAGAACCTGTTTGAGCATCAACAGCACTAAAAGGATCATCAAATAGATATATATGAGAATCTTGATATAAAGCACGTGCTATTTGAATTTTTTATTTTTGTCTAACACTCAAATTTATCCCAGTTCACCTATAATTGTTTGGTCCCCAAATGATAAAGTCTGAAGATCTTTCTTCAAGGAACAAGCTTCAAGAACCTTCTCATACTTTTCCTTATCCATCTTCTTACCGAACAATATATTATCTTCAATTTTCCCACTTTGTATCCATGGTGATTGAGCAACATATGCTTTCTTACCACACACTTTTAGAGTTCCTAAACCTTGTGTGTCTCTACTAAAAATGGTCAAAAAATCTATTTGCCATTTACCTTTAATAGTAACAACAGAACGATCCAATTAGAAGAAAATCAATGCAAAAAATATACAGTATGTAATATAAGTCTAATTATAAAGTTTGGACAGTTATCTATAAAATAATTTGTATTCAAGAAAAGATTGTGACAACAAAAGACTTTCTAGGCAGGTAATGATGGTAAAGAGAGAATAAAAATCGGTAAAATTCACACACAGAGGCTAATAACTTTCAATAGACAACTCATATCATTATATGAACAAAATAGAATTTCATAGAAAATAATAATAACATTAAAATAGAATTCCAAAAATCCTAGAATGCAATGAGAGATTTTCCAGGGTCCTAGAATATACTAAGGATCCAAAGCTCATGTGTTCCCTAGCTACATTAGGTAGTAGATATGAACAATCAAAAATAAAAAAAGGAGTTTCATTTAAATTTATATGCTTTTACTTAACATTCTGTTGAGGCCTTCTCTTAACCCAGTTAAACATAAAGTATAATCTGAATCAAAATTAATCAAATATATAGACAAAATCTGAATCAAAATCCTTAACTCTAAATAGCCACAATTAAACTGAATTAAATAAATACATAGACAAAAAATCTGAATCAAAATAACCTGAAAGCATAATATGAACCAAAAAGATATATACAAATCAAGGCTATCATAATCTTGATGCCCTTCAGTGTCAAATGGTCGCAATTCAGAATAGTAATGCAGAGCCATCAACCTTCCACCATAGAAAATAGTATTTTAAGCCAAAAAGTAATACAGAAGCAAGGCTTAGGAAGTCTACAAAGATCTTTCTTTGACAAGTATTGGGTACACCGAACACAAACGCAAGTATGAACACAACTTAGCATTGGGTCCACTTCCAACTGATTACCCATACAAAATTACATCTAACCAAGATTGTATAACTTTTGGAACTCACCTTGGCCTGGGTTTTAGAGTAGAAATAAACATTAGAATTTTATTTATGTTCAAAATTACCACTGAATGCATAATTCATCATGGAGAGATTATGGCCCTTGCAAGCACTTGCCAATGTTAGCACACCAACAACATCAACACCAATAGATTCTGTTTTGTTAGCCTCAAATCACTTCAAATTAAATGCACTAGTGAAATCATCAACATTAAAAACATGAGTAGGCTTAATAGTCTCAATATCAACCAAGATTAATGACCTATCCTCTAAGCTCCCCTTTCTAAACTCAATGGGTATCACTTGATTCTGACAAATTTATAAAAATATTTGTAAAAATTATTCTCACACTACAATTTACAACTTGGTTTAGATATTGAATGGAATATACTAAATAGATTTTCTATTGAGCTTTCTCTTCTTCTTCGATAGAGAAGAATAATCAATTTGATTAGTAGAAAAACCAAAGAACAAAATCAGAACCCGGATTTAGAATGCGCAAAAAATCAGAACAAAAAAATCATAAAGAGAAAACCAGAAGTGAAGGTACAAATCAGAAGGAAAGAGGCACGAGCAGTGAGCAGATCTGGGATAGAAGATCCCTTTTGCTATGGGTGGGGCACTTCTCCTCTTGTAAAAATGTAAAAACCTAGCAGAAAAAAAAGAAAAATAAACGAAAATCCAAATAAAGAAATAGAGGAAGAAAGAGAAGAACATACAACCGGCATGGTGAAGGTGACGGTGACAGGATGCTCGTGTTCCTACCGCAGATTCAAACCGCGCACAATGCTACGCCGATGAGATAGCTAACAGATCTGGCAAAACATAGGTGGAAGCAGAAGAAGCAGAGGAGCTAGCATAACATAGAAACTTTGGAGAGGTGCAGAGATAGTGATGGAAGTTAGAGAGAAGAGAACTGTGTTGTAACTAGTGATATCTGAGAAAGAGGGAATCTAATTGAACCCTGAAAGGAAAGTAAATAGTGGCTTCTCTCAAATCTGCTACAAAAAATCGCCGCTAAATTCCAGATAGCGCTTGCTTTTGAAACCGACTCTAATAAAGTGCTGCTATCTACTGTGTGTCTTGTAGTGATTCATACCACGACAAGAGAAGAAATTCCTCACCCTCAACTAGCCAAATTCATGAGCGGGACAAAACCACCGTCCTCACAACGTCAATCATACTCACATATCAATCTCAAACATGTAAGCAGGATAAGACCACTGTCCTTGCCAGTCACATTTTAATAATATTCACAATCAATCATGCTTAAAAATCATAATTCTTTTCTTAAATTTACTCAAGACAAACTAAGTTATTAAATTATATCAAATTACCTTAACTCATGATTATTAAATTAAATTCTACGACAAAGTCTCTGAACTTTAGGGGAGTGATAGCTGATCTTATTTCAAAAATAAATCATTTAAAATCAAACATAATTCATTCTTTTCTTAAATAAATCAAAATCAAATAAAACAATTCTTCAATCCAAATTAACCAAAATAAAATTCTCAAAATTCTTCTAAAAATTTCGGCAGCATCTCCCGTAAAACTCAGACTTTGTCACCCTTCTTGGATCCCATCCAAACTATTACTCTAACTATTTCCAAATCGTTTCCAATAAATCAAAACCATTTCTAATATCACAACATCTATAAAATCAAACCAATTAAAAAAATCAAACCGCTTACAAAATCAAACCATTTTCATATCTCAAATCTTATCCAATTCTCAGAATTATTTCTGATATTCTCAAATCATCCTTTCATTATTCAGAAACCAAATTCAATAAACTAATCTTACAACAACCAACTCAACAAACTAAAACAACAACTTAGAATAACCATAACTTCCGTAATAATTTAATAAATCACTAAGATAAATAATCACATCCCATCAAACAGTTCAATTCAATTTAATTCATAAGACTGACGTAATCATAAAAATATGTTTTTCATACTATTATCAACTTATAACAACTCTTGAAAAAAAATGAATTTAAGAAAATGCCCCTACCTTGATTGTCAAAACCCGAAAGCTATATAGCGTGTCAAAACCCGTACTTCTCGGCGTATAACCTCGGCAACCGCAACCTCAACTCTAAATACTTTCACAGTAATCACAGCAACTCTAATCGTAATATATATGACGCTGCAAAACCTCATCGACATATATCGAAATAGCAATAAAGAACTTTCGTAGCAAAACCTCAGCGACATATATCGATGATGATAATGTATGTGCATTTAGTGAAGGGGGGAAAAGGGGTGGCGGCTACTGATGGAAACATTGGAGGGTGTGGATGTGTTGTGTTTTGGGTCTTGTGTGTGTGTGAATATGGGAAAGGGATGGCGGTGAGGTGGTGGTTAGGTAAGGTTAGGGTTAGTGGGTTTCAATTTGGGGATTTAGGGTTAAAATTAGGGTTTTAATTTGGGAATTAGGGTTTGGGTAAAGTATTAATTTAAAACAAAATTTAATCTAATATAATATATATAAAAATACTATTTAATTATCAACTTAAAATTTATTTTCAAATAAATACTCTAATTCAATAATTAGAGATAATAAAAATTGATTTCGTTTATAATCATAAAATAAAGTTAAAAATCTAATTATTCAACTTAAAGCATATGAAATTCTTATTATTATTTAATTACTAAAGCTTTAGATCATAAATAAGAAATTACTTAATTTATATATAAAATCTCTTAAAATATAATAAATCATAAATAATTTATTGTATGATTTTTAAAAATTTGGGGTCTTACAAAACAACAGTGTTTTTTTAATTATTTACCTATTTTGTTATGGATAATACTTTTTAAAAGTATTGCTGTTAAAATTATATAGTCATAAGAGTAATAAGATAAATTGCTAACATAGGAATCAAATGTGAAAGCAAAAGTATGGTCTAAATTTATCTTGATGTATTTGATGATCATTTAGAATGGATATTGAAAGGTTCACCACTGTTCTTAATTCTTGAAGAGGTTAATGCTTTATGAAATAATCTAACAAATATATCTGTTCAACTAGCTTTAAATAGTTTTGATATGTTTTTTAATCAAATTAATCATTTTATTTGTTGATTGCTATTATGAATTATGATGAATTATTACATTTTTGTTGATATTAATTTGTCAAAAATTACTTCAATGTAGATTAATTAAATTTAAAAAATAATCGAAATGATGATGGACCAGGAAACAATTTCATAAAATATGCAAATCAAAAGAAAGAAAATGTTGCTCAAACTCCACATCTGTCCGATAAATAAAGAGACGCAGACTTTAAGATCACCCTTTGACATGATTTATGGATAATGTTATCTTTTGCTCTCTTTTTCATTTAAGTTGATGAGGTATTCTATAAAAATGACTATATTATTATTATTATTATTATTATTATTATTATTATTATTATTATTAATGTATAATAATTGATACTTGATTGTTATTAATGTATTTGTGTGAAGACATGTATTTTAATTTTAAATTTTATTGTTTATAATTTTTGTTTAATTGTGATCGGGCCAAACAATTCAGTTGATCAATAATCTAATGACCCAATCATCTGATCAATTCAAATATTGGTTTGATTCTAATAACTATACTCACACTACCTCACTTCACCACCACACCTCTGCCACCACTCTCTCACAACCACCCCCCACCCTATCCACGATTGCATAATCAACCCATTCTTACAAACATTATTACACCCTAAAACTCCTCACTCCATTTTCATCCCAACTTAACACTCTATCCCACATCTATCACCACCTCTTCACTCACTATGAGTCCTTTCTGTAACACCCCAACGTTTGATATGTCATAACTAATGCCAAACGTTTAGGTGTTACTTGTCGTAAGGACCTACTTGGATCTAGACTTGGATTTCATAAGAAAATATTAATATAAGCCTTAATTGATTTAGCGTGATTAACTTACTTATTATGAAAAATCATTTAGTTGCTCACAAAGTTAACACTTAAAGCCATATCATAGATAAATACATGGTAACAGAAAATATCATATATACATATATACAAATATACACATGAGTTAAGCTTGGAGATACATGTCATTTATCAAAATCCAAGTACTACACTAAGTTATATATATAAATATAAAAGAGGAAGTCAGACTCAACCATCACACGGGTTTTCTAAACTGAAATTGAACTACTAAGAAGTCCTACCCCTCTAAAAGCACTACAAAAGCGAGGAAAAAGTAATACCACTGATCATCAAAAGGGAGTAAAAGATCCGACGTGTCTATCTCTGGAGTGACCTCTGAACCTCCTCATGATAAGCGGCCCAAGATCCCTCGGGAAGTGGCTCTTCGTCAGACTCTGAGTCCTCCTCCAACTTATCAGTCCAAATGAAAAAGTCTTCCAAAGGTCGACCTTTATAGCTGCTGCCACAAACTCCGAAAGTTCATCGAACTTGATGTGCTCAGTCGGAGGTGCAAAAATAGGAAGGTGTTGCACCAGATCCATGTCGGTCTCATGCGTGCAGAGCATCCAGGAGAAGTAAATCGCGGTGTGGTCCTACCAAGAGAAAGGGACGAGAAGAGGGGAACTCATCTTGGTGTAACTTGGATAACGTGAACGCGTATAGCATGCCAAAGTCAAAGAGAAGGTGCTGTACAGAAACGTGAAATTCAGGCTCGTATGAAATGTAGAGGCGGGTCCATAGTGTGCTCCATATAAAGACTCTATCCCGCATTGGGTCCTTATTGCTTAGGATAAGACAAAACTCATAGAACTCCTCTGCCAATCCCATCTGGGGAGGGGGTAAAGAAAGAAAAGTAGGGTGAGAACCTAGAGTTCTCAACAAGGTAAAAAGAGAACCTAAGGTTTTTGTCTCTAAGTTGTCATGAAACAAAAAAAAATAAACATAGAAACACAAGGCACAAATATACATACAACAAGTAAATAGTATAAACAATTAGGAAATGGCAGTAAATAATTCACAGGAAGTTCATATGCATAAACAAGATGATGCATGCTTGTCTTTAGTGCAGGCCATGAGCTCATGCGTCGGTTGTCTACCCGCAATCCTACATTACTCGGGGCAAACCCCGAATATGATTTCTTTACCGTGTCAGTCAGGCATAATTATCATCATGGACAAACCCATGTCAGTTAGGATATCTTGGCATCACGATAAGAAATAGTTTATCAATTAGGCAAACATTCCTGCATTAGTAACCTTAGGCTATCAGTTAAGCGGACACTTTCGCATTAGCAATTCGGCACAAGGCCCATTCAATATACAATTCTCAACTTTTTATTTCATTCATTGTTTCTCATTTTCTTTCTTTTCATTATACCTCCACATCACCAATTACATGCGTGCACCTCCACATCGCCACTTTATTATATGTACCTCCGCATCACCATTTAATTACACAACCCTCCGCATCACCATTTAACATTAATTCTTTAAGGAAAAGTCTACCCTTTTTATTTCATTTAACTAAGGTCATGTATGCTGCCAAATCTGGACATATCACTTTGGATCGAAATAAAATTTTTACCATATTTATATTAGAATTGGATTTGATAACAAACTTAACAAAAATCTGCTACTGCACCTAAGAAGATTCAGAAAAATACAGCAGCAGCTCTTTTTTTGAAAAATCTATGATAAATTAAATTCTAAACCGTTTCTTCCAGATTTTGGTGAGGATACACCCAACACCCTTAGGTTTTATGAAAAATAAGTTTCAGGTCCATAGAACCTCATTTGGTTAATTAAATATCAATTGGAAGTGACGTTCTATTTCTTTAAATTGGTTCTGAATTTCCTGCGAATAACCTAACTTCCAAGAGACATTACTAACTCTACAAAATAGCTATGGATATAAAATTTGTACTTACTTAAATTAGGCTTACAGATCTTTAAATTATCTTTAAAATCAACTCAAAATTTCAAATAAATCAAAAGTTCTAGTGGCCGGAAGTTGATACTACAGAACTAGAAAACTTGAAAATTCTACAGCAACCACTAAATGTTAAAAATTCACATCTTCCAAACCACTTGGCCAAATACCTTGATATTTTTCTGGAGAAATATTTGCTTATTGAAGTTTGGTAGAAAAATAATTTGGATCAAAAATCATGCCTAGATTGCTCCTAGTGTTTATTTTAAGTTGCTGCCAAATATGCAGAAAATTCTGCACTATATCAAATATAACAATTTCATATACACTGATCATCGTTCAAACACTTAATAAATCTATATTTATTATCAATCAAGCATATGATAATTCATCAATTCTCATCAGCAGGCACAGCCACAAGAATAATAATCTAACTGTCCTATCCTTTACTTGGTGGTATCAAAAATCGAAGGGCTTTGCTTTTAAGCTCACTTGCTCGGCTACAACACCTAATGCATCATAATTTAATTTCATTCATCATCATCGTTGTGGCCTTAAGGCCGAACCCATGATCATAGAAAGAGGAAATATGAAGCACTCACCCCCTCAAGCTAGATGGTTCGGTGGTTCGAGGAGTTAGAAAAATGCCCTTGAACTACACAAACTGGAAGGAAAAACAAGGTTGGGCTGCCTGGTGATGGTGAAAACTGAATTAAACAAAGGAAAAGAGACTGAAGCTAGCTTACCTAGTGAAGAATTCCAAAACAATAAAGGTTGATAGAAAGGTGTGAACTATATTGCTTCAAGCTCCTATGAAGGTCGACAGGATTGGAGAAGGTTGCATGCTGACCGTGTTCTTCTACTGAGTCACTCTCGATCTTCTCTCTTTCTCCCTTCTTTGAACTAGATGGTATGTTTTGTAAGTGGTGGTATGAGTAAAATGGGGGATAGCTTTTGGCTCTATATACGTTTCATGTCTCAGGGAAAAGGATGAAGTAACACATATGCTTAGGATTAGTGACTAAGCATTCACTAGGTTAATTGACCATGAGGGTAATCATGGTTTGGAAGGGGGCTGCTATTCATGGGAACCAAAATAAAAAAAAGAGTAATGTTGTTGTTTCTAATCATGGTTACACCATAGTTGGATTAGGTGAGCTAATGGTTTGGTTGATCTTAGAATTTTATACAAGAATGACTAAAGCTTTAATTTGATTTATCCTACAGTAAGAGTATTTTGGGTTAAGAATAGAAATTGTGATCATGTACTAATTGTTTATTGATGATGCATCTAGGGTTGTTCCTTTGCTAATTTATCATTTAGTGAACTTAATAAATTAACAAAATAAAGAAAATTTAATTATAGTGGTAATTATTTAATTACCCAAAACTTGTCGTTTGGAAAAGCTAAAAAGTTTTAGCGCCACGGGTTACAATTCTAATTTACTATCTATGCCGTATATACATCTAAACCTATGCATATCAATGAACGTTGTAAAGAATTAAAAATCACAGGTTTCGTGGGGTAGCGTAGTTACACTTTCCATCTTTGAACACTCACCCCACTTCTTACAATCCACCATCCGCATCAACAACAACCACTCACGAATATATTTTAACAAATTAAATAACAAAATAGTATATAGAAGAATTTGACGAGGACGAGTGAAATGGTAGATGCGGCAAAAGTTATTGTGGTAAGTGATGGATGAGGTAGGGGTGGTCATGGTAACGACAAATGGTAGAAGAGACATATGTAGGGGCAACATATGTTAGAAGAGGAGATAATAGTTACAAGAATGTTGGAAAAAGCAGATAAAGTGGTATTGCATGGTTGTTAAAAATGGTAGATGAGAAGATGATGGTTGCAACAAATGATAAAGGAGGCAGAGTTGATTGTGACAGGGACAAGTGGTGTAGAAAGAAAAAAAGGAGATGATGATAAGATAAGTATTGGTGTTGGTGTTGTGTGTGGATGTGGATGTGGGATTTGAAAAGAGAGTAAGATTTGTACAATAGAAGGTGAAGGTTGTGGAAAGAAAGGAATTATGGCGAATGAGTTTTTTTAATACAATTGAAAAAGAAAAAAAGAAAAAAGAGTTGACTATTTTCTTACCATAAAAAATTTAACGGTATGAATAAAATTGAATTTATTGAAAGTGTTAAAGTAAAATTAAAATAAATTGAGAATCCACAAATTGAAACTAACTTACTAATTGAATTAATAAAAGATTATCATTACTAGAAATAAGATTAATTAATATCTCTAAATTATCAATCAAATTGGATATTAATGACTCAAGTTCAGCCAAATTCACAACCCAATCCAAGAATGGAAATCTACTCTGTAATTAGTTTAAGCATTTTATCAAACACCTAGAATGTATAAAGATAAAACTTCATAAATTTCAATAATTAATAAAAACTATAACTACCTGCTATAGGAATTTAATAACGTGAATTCAAGTAAGAAATAATGAAGCATAAAACATCAACTTCATTCACGAAAAAATATAAATTCAACAAAAATTCATAAACTAAATGACATAATAAGAAACTAACAAAAAAGTACTAATGAAATAAGATGATAGAATAAGAAAATGTAAATAAAACTAAATTAAAATGAGATTAAAAACTAAAACTATAAAGAAATTAATAAGAAATTAACTAACTTTATCATAATTCCAGACAGAAGAGAGAGGAGAGAACTTTTCTCTCTAAAAACCTAAAAACATCATACTAAAACTAACTTTAAACTCTTCTCCCTTTTCTTCCTTCATATTTTCTCTTTAAATACTTAAATAATTTGAAGTTTAGGTGATCTTGATTCGCAACGCAAAAATTAGTGGCTTGTGTGACCCAAATTCATTGTGTACTATAGACATACACATATCATTTTAATGTTTCGGATGTTAGTTTTCTAGTGCCACTAGAACTGCCTCAATTCGTACCTTTATATCTCAAGTTATTATCAAATTAGTACGAAGATGTTAGGATTGGTAGCATCCAAAATATTCTTGATGCTAATATTTATTATGAATTACACCTAGAATCGTTGAGAATTCGAGAATGTATTCAATATTAAAGTTGTAGAACTTGAGTTATTCTTTCTAACAACTCTAAGGTTGCTCTAATCAAATCACTGTAGCTTTTTGTGATGCATTTTTCTTAAACAATATTCTGTATTTTAATACGAAAGCTCCAACAAAATTTGTTATAGATGCCAGTTGGATATCAAACCAATTAAAATTGCCTGAAAAATAAAAAATTTTTTGATTAAAACCCAAGTGAATATATGAATTTTCTAGTCAATAATTCGAGTTCTATCACAACAGAAGAGAAAACAAAAAGGAAGAATGAAGACCAATAACAGTTACTTACAAAGAAAATTAGAATGTAGAGGATGATGCAACCCAAAATTCAAAAATAAATGAAATCCCAAAAGAAGAACCAAATGGCAATAATAACAATGAAGGAGAACTGCAACCACTAGACCTAGGAGAAAGCAAAGCAAACAACAAAGATCCCATGGAGATTAAAGTGTAAAAAGAGATAGATACATAGCCTTATATATATATGAAAAAAAAGACAAGAAATTATGGGCCAAGCCCATAACTTTTTTTCCTTTTCCTTCCACTCCAATGGCTACACACACCCACTAAGCAATATACACACATATTATATCACTCCATTCTACACTGCCAATGCTACTCTCCCCCCTCTCTCATGTCATTTTCGTCAACAATAAATTCTTATACACTTTTATTTTGATTATTACACTACTCTTCTTCTACTCCAACTCTTTTATGCCCTATTAATTATGTTCTCTTATGTTGGTTCTTATTTCAAAACTCCATTGAAGTAACCTATGTAACACCTTAACTATCAAAATGTCACGCTTCCGGCTGCATCACTCTGATAGCTCGGGTATTACGACGACTCATATGAGCCTGTTTAAAACTTTAACCGAATCTTTTCAAAAACATACATTCATACTTACAATATAAAGTACAATACTCACAGGAAATACTTATATATATAGATATACATACATATTAATTTACAAGCATTTTATATAAAAATCCTATCCCTCTTACAAAACTTGCAAAATTAAAGGCGAGGGAAACATAAATACTAAAACAATACAAAAGTATCATCTAATAGAAAAGAAATAATATCTTCCGAACCTCGTTGTCCATAACATGAAAAAGAGAAGATTTGTAGGGTAGTGAGAACATCATCCTCGAAAGGGTTCTCACTATATGGTTGCAGAACTATGATAACAGGATACGCGAGATAAAATCGTTACAGTGATTAATAACCGCCTTATGCATCTTTTCAAAAGCAAGACTTACTTTATAAAAAGAATCTGAAATCTTTTCTGAAAGAGAAAACTGTTCATTTTCTGAAAGTTCTAAAGCCTTTCAAAAGGTTTATCTATGCTGAACCAGATTTGTTTTTCATACTTTTCTAAACCAGAAACAAAAACCAAAACCAACCATCGGCCCATCTCATAATCAACTACGGCCCTAGGCCCAAACAATCCAAACAGCAGCCAATCCACCATAATCCAACAGAGTTTCAGTCGCAAACATAAGTAGGAGGCTCAAGCACAAACAAGCAGTTACATCAAGTAGAGCAATTAGAAATTAAACACAATTAATCACATAGGCAAACCAAGTACAATATGCACACCCAAACAATGTCACATAGATGCAAATGATGAATGCATGTCCTAGTGGCTAATGATATCATTTGTCGGTAATAAAGCCAACCGAACAAGTCCTGGTAGCTAACCATTGGACTATTCCTCTGTCGTGCATCCCAACTCGAGTTATTCACAATCATAATCCTAATCACATCCAACACCATCACTGGTGTATATTCAAGGGGGCGAGCTCATCTAGAACTTTCACAATGTCTGGCCACACTTACGACATAGGGTCAGCAGAGTATCGAGTCTCAACCTGGAGCACGTGGTGGCTAGCCACTACTTCTACCCAGGAAAACTCGTATCTCAGATAATTGGAAGTGCAACAATCACAATATCAATAACTCAGCATATATGCATTTATTCTCAACCATAAATCAACATTCATCTCAGCCATCCGACTTAAATTCATAATTCATAGTCAGCCATTCAGCTCACAACATATTTCGCAATCAGCCATAATTCATTATCATACACAGCCATTCCGGCTCATAACAAAATAGCACTTCCACCATCCAACATCATCAAATTCATAAAATCATCATTCAAATAATAAATCATTTTTTCTCAATTTACTTCACTTTGAAGTCAAATTTCAACTCTTTTTAGCCTTGGCTTTAAAGTTTCCATTTCCCAAACCATCTCAGGCTCATAAGCCACTTTTACTCAAGTAAGTTATCTTTTTAAAAACAAAGCCACCCTCGACATCCTCTTTCTAAAACTTCCAAAACCATGGCAAATTAAGGATTTATTTTGAAATATTCAACATTATACATGATACCAGGGCATCTTGGCCAGTTTTACTAACCTTTTCTTTACTGTTTTAGAGTAGTTTCATGCATTTTCTCAGTAAATAAGCAAGTTTTGGATAAAAATACACTGACACCTTGATTCAAGCAAACATTGTGAACTTTACATGATTTTATGAGAATTAGGCAGGAATTGAATGATATAATTGATTATGCATAATCTCATGACTTGGAACAGAGCTTTGATGCACTTTAATTGCTTGATTTCAGGACAAAAGAAGCAAAAAGGAGCCACGTTAGTTGTCACGTTAAGCTAATTAACGTAACCACTAACGTGGAATGGGGACAAGCTTGTAGTGTTAATGAAAAAAGTGATCGCCAATAACGCCTTCGACGCCATCATAGCCCACGTTAGTTGCCACGTTAAGTACATTAACGTGGTAGCTAACGTGGAGGAAAAGAGAAGCTCCAACGTTAGTGGTAAAAGTGAATGCCACTAACGTTCCACAAAGGCACATTTAGCCACGTTAAGAGCCACATTAATCTAATTAACGTGAACTCTAACGTAAGGGGAGGAAGTAATCGCCAACGTTAGTGGCACTCACCTTTGTCACTAACGTTGGACTAAGCCAAGAGTGCCCACGTTAGTGGTCACGTTAAGACCACTAACGTGAAGAGTAATGTGGAGCTAAGCATGATGGGCCAACATTAGTGACACTTACCTTTGTCACTAACGTTGGAGATGGCAATCACCACCACGTTAGGGGTCACGTTAATCCAATTAACGTGAACTCTAACGTAGGAAGGAGGGGCGTTTGGAGCGTTAGTGACAAAGGTAAGTGTCACTAACAATCTCAAAGCATAGGCATGCCCACGTTAAAGGTCATGTTAGTTACACTAACGTGAACTCTAATGTAGGGAGAAGACCCGAAGAGCCAACGTTATTGAAAAAGGTGAACGCTAATAACGTTTGCGAAGGACCAAGAGGCAACGTTAGTGGTCCCGTTAGTGCCACTAACGTTGAAGTTAACGTAGAGGACTAGTGGGTTGGAACGTTAGTGGAAAAGGTGATCGTCACTAACGTTCTCGAACCCACATTCTCACTTAACGTTAACACCACTAACGTCCATGTCTAACTCACACTTTTCTGCAAGAAAAGCTGAGCCCACTGAAGATTGTAACTGCTTCAACTTAAGATCAAAGGCCCATATCCCAAGACTTGAAGAACTAACTAGAAGATCAAGTAGAGTAGTATATATATGAGTAGTTTTGAACTAGAAAGGAGCTTGGCAATTTGGAGAATTACACCTTGTATTTGTATATTTACTTTTCTGCACTTTTCTAGTTACTGGGGAATATACTCTTTTCTACCATTTTCCATTTCTAGAGCTATGAACAACTAAACCCCCTTTCATTGGGTTAGGGAGCTCTATTGTAATTTGATGGATCAATTATAGTTTACATTCTTCTTCCTCTTTCTTTTCTCTTGATTTACTAGAAAGATTTCGATCTTAATTCAATTGGTTAGTTGTCTTAGAAGAGAAACTCTCCATAATTGGATCTTCTTTTGAGCCTTGGAAAAGGGATGAGGAGATAATGCTAGAAATGCTTTCTCATGTTGCACCAAATTCGGGTTTGGATGGATATAGTGACATGTAATCCTCCCAACACTTTGATTTGGAAATACATGTGGTATAATCAGTGACCATACTTCATCTCTTTCCATGAGCAATTAAATCAAGGAATTGGGCAATTGTTCAAGCTTAGAGAGATTGGGTTGCCAAGGAATTGGGATCCAATCACCTAAGATTGCCAAGGAGAGCAATGAATGCATTGATTGAGGAAGAGATGAGAATGAATTTGATCCAGAGAATGCAACATCTCCTAAGCCCAATGAATCCCCCATTTCTGATCTTACCCATTCTCTTTAATTTCTGCCATTTATCTTCATGCTCATTTCCCTAAATCCCCATTTAAGATTCTGCAATTTACTTTCTATACTTTACTTTCCCGCTATTTAAATTTTCTGCAATTCTCAACTCAATTCCTGTTAGCTCAACTAGCACATCTTTCCAACTAAAGTTGCTTGATCAATCAATCCCTGTGGGATTTGACCTTACTCTATTGTGAGTTTTTACTTGACGATAATTCGGTATACTTGTCGAAGGAAAATTTGTTGAGAGACAAGTTTTCGTGCATCAATACATCCAACAACGAGATTTTATAACAAAAGTCCCTCGACAGAGTCTCAAGTCTTTAGGGGAGAATAACATAACTCATTTCCTCAAATTCACTTAAAATCTTTAAAACCTTGGCTTCCTGATTTGAGTACTTAAAATAGGATCTAAGTCAAACCAAGTCATGTAATCAATTACTCCTTTCAAAGCCATTTCCTTTACTTAAACAAAACCAGCTTCAACCCCATGATTAATTCTAAAGCATTTCAAACTACTCAAAAATTGTTTCATTCTTGCAAAAATTCAGAATTCAAAGAGTACTTAAAACTTTTCCCAAACACTTAAAAATGAAACTTGTCAATAGACGTTCAGGTTCTCGAAGTCATTAAAACTCCTCCAAGTGAAAATCTCAAGTGAAATTCGAAGACATAACCCGTTTCACATTTAAAACAGCCTTAAAACATAAGTTTCAGCTAGATAACTTACCCCCAAAAGAGATACAATACTTTTCTTAAGAAACAAGGCTAAATCACAATTTTCTTTTTAATAATTCATTTCAAAAACATATGTCATTCCTTTCTTAATAATTCAAATAAAATAGTAGGAGTATTTAACTCATGGTTTTTCCAAATAATATTTCAATAAAGTTCCGGATTCTACCTGAATTTCGGCAGCACCGCCCCTAAAACTTGGACTTTGCCACCCTTTTCGGGTCCCATCCAAACCAATCCAACATTCACTTTATTTTCATAACTCAAGGAAATTGTCTCAAGCTCAAATCATTATCAACCGATTAAACTCATTTCCAAAACTTTAAAGAAATAGTTCAGCAACAACCCATTTATCAAAACCAAACAATAATCAGAAGTCGTCTCAAGATCAATCTTTATCAACTCATTGAACTCATTTCCAAAACTTTAAAGAGACAATTCAACAACAATCCTTTTATCAAAACTAAACAATAACCCAATCAAACATATAATCACATTCATCCAAAATAGCCAGACAATACATAAGAATTGTACAATCACTAAAAAGTGTATATCTCACATTGGTATCCATTTATAACAATTAAAAATTATAAAATTGAGATTTTAGAAAAGCCCCTACCTCGATTTTCGAAACTCGAAAGCTCTAAAACACATCACAACTCGTTTTCTCTTGGCCCGCAACTGCAACAACATAATAATTAGGTCTCGAAAGCTCTGAACCACTATCTCAGCAACCACAACGACTCTAATCGCAACATATAATAATCAGGACCCAACCCCACGTTACCAAAACTCATATTCATTAACCAAACACAATAGAATACTAACGCGAGACTTTTCGAAACATAATTACTTACCGAAACAACAAAATGAAGCAACTGTGATTCCGAATCGACTCGGCAATAGTTCCAACAAGAACCCTAAGTAACAATTGTGAGTAAAAACCCCGGTGACGGCGACTGGAACAACCACGTGGCGTTAAAAACCTTTCCGGAATTTCAAAAGAACAGAAACCAAACTTAAAACTCTTACCGGCAGTGGAACTCCGTGGTAGCAGAGGCGCTCCTAGCGGCAGAGGCTTAGCCCGAAGCTTCGGCGTTGGTCCCAGAAGTCACAGAACCACTCCCGGTGGTCAGAATCACAGAGACGTAACTCCCTCCTCCCGCAGTGACAGTGACAGAACGACAGCTCCAATGATAGCATCAGAACAGCCGGCGGTAACCAGGGACGCAGTGAACACCGCGACAGGCACGATAGCAGTGGTGTCGCAGCAGTGGACTCATCTTCATAGCAACCCACCTGTGGCAACTCTAAAGGAACAATGACAGTATTGCGATGGCGCCGACCATGGGAGCTCGGTGCCAAACTGACGGCGACGGTTCCTCCCGTGGCGGTGAGGACGCAGCTGGCTGTGCGACTCCCTCTCTCTCTTCACGTCTCTCTCTGCCCAATCTCTCTCTGCTCTTCTGGTGTGGGTGGCTGGCGCGACGGCAAGCTGGGCGGCGGTGAGGCACAACTCGCGGAGAGGCGTGGCATGGTGGCAGCGGTGGCACAGTGTCATCGACAGAGCACGACGGACTAGAGAACGATCGGCGGCGGCTCTGCACAGCGCGGTGGCGGTGAGCTGAACGGCAACTGCATCATGGTTCATCTCCTCTTCTGATTGCATCTCTGCTCCTTCTCTCTCTGATCCATTTTTTTCTTTGTTCCTTTTCCCATTATTGCTGTAAATTGATTTGAGAAAGGGGAAGGTTTGTGTCGCTGCTGTTGGGTTTAGGAAGTGGGTAATTGGATTAGGGTTTCAGCGGCTGAGGCAAAGGTTTTGGTGAGGTGAGTGTGAAAATTAGGGTTAGGGTTAGTTTAGTAATTTTAAATAAAAATGGGAATAATATAGTAATTGAAACCCAAATTAAATCCATCACTAATTATATATAGAAGATATTATTTGTTCATCAATTTCACAAATTACTTTTAATAAAATGTTCAAATCCAAAAATTAGAAATAATATAATTAATTTCTTTATTTTCCTAAATAGTAGTTGGTGCACGAAATTGCAATCACACTTTTGCAATTCCGCACAACTAACCAGCAAGTGCACTGGGTCGTCCAAGTAATACCTTACGTGAGTAAGGGTCGATCCCACGGAGATTGTCAGCTTGAAGCAAGCTAGGGTTATCTTGTAACTCTTAGTCAGGATATCAATAATTATCAGGGTTGATTGTAAAAAGCAAAAGAACATGAAATGAGTACTTGTTTTGCAGTAATGGGGAACAGGTTGAGGTTTTGGAGATGCTCTGTCTTCTGAATATATGCTTTCCTACTGTCTTCTTCTTCAAACACGCAAGGCTCCTTCCATGGCAAGCTGTATGTAGGGTTTCACCGTTGTCAATGGCTACCTCCCATCCTCTCAGTGAAAATGTTCAACGCGCTCTGTCACAGCACGGCTAATCATCTGTCGGTTCTCAATCAGGTTGGAATAGAATCCAGTGATTCTTTTGCGTCTGTCACTAACGCCCAGCCTTCAGGAGTTTGAAGCTCGTCACAGTCATTCAATCCTTGAATCCTACTCAGAATACCACAGACAAGGTTTAGACCTTCCAGATTCTCTTGAATGCCGCCATCAATTCTAGCTTATACCACGAAGATTCTGATTAAGGAATCCAAGAGATATCTACTCAATCTAAGGTGGAACGGAGGTGGTTGTCAGGCACACGTTCATAGTTGAGAATGATGATGAGTGTCACGGATCATCACATTCATCAGGTTTAAGAACAAGTGATATCTTAGAATGGAAGCAAGCATGATTGAATGAAAAACAGTAGTAATTGCATTATTCCATCAAGACACAGCAGAGCTCCTCACCCCCAACCATGGGGTTTAGAGACTCATGCTGTAGAAGATACAATGAGAAACGTGTAAAGTGTCATGAGGTGTAGATACAATGTCAAAAGATCCTATTAATAGTGAACTAGTAACCTAGGGTATACAGAAATGAGTAAATGACGTAAAAATCCACTTCTGGTCTATGAATGGTAAAGGAAAATGATCCTTTCTGGTGACTGTATTGAGCCTTCTGTAGTCAATACACATGTGCCACCCTGTAACTGTTCTTGTAGGAACTAGTTCATTCTTTTCATTGTGAACCACTGTCATGCCTCCCTTCTTAGGGACAACGTGGACAGGGCTCACCCAGGGGCTATCAGAAATAGGATAAATAATCCCAGCCTCTAGTAACTTAGTGACCTCCTTCTGCACCACCTCCTTCATGGCTGGATTTAGCCGCCTTTGTGGTTGAACCACTGGCTTAGCATCATCCTCCAATAGGATCTTGTGCATGCATCTTGCTGGACTAATGCCCTTAAGATCACTTATGGACCACCCAAGAGCTGTCTTGTGTGTCCTTAGCACTTGAATTAGTGCTTCCTCTTCCTGTGGATTTAGAGCAGAGCTTATGATCACTGGAAAAGTGTCAACTTCTCCCAGAAATGCATATTTCAGGGATGGTGGTATTGGCTTGAGCTCTGGTTTAGGAGGCTTATCTTCTTCCTGAGAAATTTTCAGAATTTCTTTTATTTCTTTTAGTTCCTCCAGATCAGGATGAACATCTTTAAAGATGTCATCTAGCTCTGATTCAAAACTTTCAGTCATATTGACCTCCTCCACCAAAGAGTCAATAATATCAGTGCTCATGCAATCATTTGATATGTCTGGATGCTGCATAGCTTTGACAACAATCAACTTGAACTCATCATCATTGACTCTCAGGGTTAATTCCCCTTTTTGGACGTCAATGAGGGTCCGTCCAGTTGCTAGGAAAGGTCTTCCTAGAATGAGAGTTGCACTCTTGTGCTCCTCCATTTCCAGCACTACAAAGTCAGTGGGAAAGGCAAATGGCCCAACCTTGACAATCATGTCCTCAATTATGCCTGATGGGTATTTAATGGAGCCATCAGCAAGTTGGAGACATATCCTGGTTGGTTTGACTTCTTCAGTCAAGCCAAGCTTTCTGATAGTGGATGCAGGTATTAGGTTGATACTTGTCCCAAGATCACATAGAGCTTTCTTGGTACAAGTACCCTCTAATGTGCATGGTATCATAAAGCTTCCAGGATCTTTAAGCTTCTCTGGTAAGCTCTTTAAAATGACTGCACTACATTCTTCAGTGAGAAAAACTTTTTCAGTTTCTCTCCAATCCTTCTTATGACTTAAGATCTCTTTCATGAACTTAGCATAAGAAGGTATTTGCTCAAGTGCCTCTGCAAACGGAATCTTTATTTCAAGAGTCCTTAGATAGTCTGCAAAGCGGGCAAATTTCTTATCCTATTCCGCTTGGCAGAGTTTCTGAGGATAAGGCATCTTGGCTTTATATTCTTCAACCTTAGTTGCTGCAGGTTTATTCCTTACAGAAGTGGTTGGAGAAGTCTTTTTAGAGGGGTTACTATCAGCACTCTCAAGTGTCTGATTCCTCATTGGCGTTTGAACGCCAGGATTGGGTGAAGAATGGGCGTTTAACGCCAACTTCTCCCCCTTTTCTGGCGTTTAAACGCCAGAATTGGCTACCCATTAGGCGTTTAACGCCACTTTTTTACCCTTTTCTGGCGTTTGAACGCCAGAATCATTCCTCTCTGGGCTCTTACTGTCCTCAGAGGGATTTTGAGTAATTGGTTGGTCATCCTCTGTCAGTTGTTCCTTTCTTAACTTTCTGCTGCTTTGAGTTGATACATTCAATGTCTTCCCACTCCTTAATTTAACAGCTTGCCATTCTTCTGTTATCTATTTAGATAGCTGCTGTTTTGTCTGATTCAACTGTGATTCTATATTCTTGTTAGCAATTTTGGTTTCTTGGAGCATCTCTTTAAATTCTGCTAACTGTTTTGTCATCAGGAGTAATTGCTGATTAAGCTCAACAATCTGTTCTTGAGGATTAGGATTAGTAGTTACTGCCATAGCTTCTTCTTTTGTAGAGGGCTCACTGCTAGAGTACAAATGTTGGTTTCTAGCAACAGTATCTATGAGCTCTTGAGCCTCTTCAATTGTCTTTCTCATATGTATAGATCCACCAGCTGAGTGGTCTAGAGACACCTGAGCTTTTTCTGTAAGCCCATAATAGATGTCTAACTGTACCCACTCTAAAAACATTTCAGAGGGGCATTTTCTTAGCATACCTCTATACCTCTCCCAGGCATTATAAAGGGATTCATTATCCTCTTGTTTAAAGCCTTGGATGTCCAGCCTTAGCTGTGTCATCCTTTTTGGAGGGTAAAATTGATTCAGGAATTTGTCTGATAACTGTTTCCATGTCTTTATGCTTGCTGTAGGTTGGTTATTCAACCACCTCTTAGCTTGATCTTTTACAGCAAATGGAAACAGTAATAATCTGTAGACATCCTGATCCACCTCTTTATCACGTACTATGTCAGCAAGTTGTAGGAATTGTGCCAGAAACTCAGTAGGTTCTTCCTGTGGAAGACCGGAATACTGGCAATTTTGCTGCCCCATGATAATGAGTTGAGGATTTAGCTCAAAGCTGCTTGCTTTGATGGGAGGTATACAGATGCTACTCCCATATGCAGCTGTAATGGGGTTAGCATATGACCCCAGAGTCCTTCTGGACCGCTCAATTCCACTTAGGTCCATGATGGAGAAAGGGAAATGATGCAGATATTATTTTATTTTTATTTTTTTATTTTAATTAAAAGTGACCGAAAATAATAAAATAAAATAAATGGAAAATAAAATAAAATTTCGAAAAATAAAATCAAAGCAAATTGAAAACTAAATTAATTAATTAATTAATTAAAAAGATTTTGGAATTAGCAATTAAAAAGATATGATTGAGAATTATTTTGAAAAAGATATGATTGAGAAGATATGATTGCAAATAAAAATGATTGAAAAGATATGATTTTGAAAATCTTTGACTAATTTAATGCAAAATTTCGAAAATTATGAGTAAAACAAGGAAAGGATATTTTTTTATTTTTTAAATTTTAATGAGGAAAGAGAAAAACAACAGAACGACACTAAACTTAGAAATTTTAGATCAAAACAAAGAGAACAAACAAGAAAACTTTGAATGTCAAGATGAACACCAAGAACACTTTGAAGATCAAGATGAACACCAAGAACAAATTTTTGAAAAATTTTTAAGTGAATAAAAGCACAAAAGACACCAAACTTAAAATATAAAACTAAACTCAAATAAAAGACTCTAAACCAAAAATAAAACAGTCCTAATCTAAGCAACAAGATAAACCGTCAGTTGTCCAAACTCGAAACAATCCCCGGCAACGGCGCCAAAAACTTGGTGCACGAAATTGCAATCACACTTTTGCAATTCCGCACAACTAACCAGCAAGTGCACTGGGTCGTCCAAGTAATACCTTACGTGAGTAAGGGTCGATCCCATGGAGATTGTCGGCTTGAAGCAAGCTATGGTTATCTTGTAACTCTTAGTCAGGATATCAATAATTATCAGGGTTGATTGTAAAAAGCAAAAGAACATGAAATGAGTACTTGTTTTGCAGTAACGGGGAACAGGTTGAGGTTTTGGAGATGCTCTGTCTTCTGAATCTATGCTTTCCTACTGTCTTCTTCTTCAAACACGCAAGGCTCCTTCCATGGCAAGCTGTATGTAGGGTTTAACCGTTGTCAATGCTTACCTCCCATCCTCTCAGTGAAAATGTTCAACGCGCTCTGTCACAGCACGGCTAATCATCTGTCGGTTTTCAATCAGGTTGGAATAGAATCCAGTGATTCTTTTGCGTCTGTCACTAACGCCCAGCCTTCAGGAGTTTGAAGCTCGTCACAGTCATTCAATCCTTGAATCCTACTCAGAATACCACAGACAAGGTTTAGACCTTCCGGATTCTCTTGAATGCCGCCATCAATTCTAGCTTATACCACGAAGATTCTGATTAAGGAATCCAAGAGATATCTACTCAATCTAAGGTAGAACAGAGGTGGTTGTCAGGCACACGTTCATAGTTGAGAATGATGATGAGTGTCACAGATCATCACATTCATCAGGTTTAAGAACAAGTGATATCTTAGAATGAAAGCTAGCATGATTGAATGAAAAACAGTAGTAATTGCATTAATCCATCAAGACACAGCAGAGCTCCTCACCTCCAACCATGGGGTTTAGAGACTCATGCTGTAGAAGATACAATGAGAAACGTGTAAAGTGTCATGAGGTGTAGATACAATGTCAAAAGATCCTATTAATAGTGAACTAGTAACCTAGGGTATACAGAAATGAGTAAATGACGTAAAAATCCACTTCTGGGTCCACTTAGTGTGTGCTTGGGTTGAGCATTGAAGCTTTCATGTGTAGTGACTTTTTCTGGAGTTAAACGCCAGCTTTTATGCCAGTTTGGGCGTTTAACTCCAATTTTTATGCCAGTTCCAGCGTTAAACGCTGGGAATTCTGAAGCTGATTTGCAATGCCGGTTTGGACCATAAAATCTCGGGCAAAGTATGGACTATTATACATTGCTGGAAAGCCCAAGATGTCTACTTTCCAACGCCGTTGAAAGCGCGCCAATTGGGCTTTTGTAGCTCCAGAAAATCCACTTCGAGTGCAGGGAGGTCAGAATCCAACAGCATTTGCAGTCCTTTTCAGCCTCTGAATTAGATTTTTGCTCAGCACCCTCAATTTCAGCTAGAAAATACCTGAAATCACAGAAAAACAAACAAACTCATAGTAAAGTCCAGAAAAGTGAATTTTAACTAAAAACTAATAAAAATACAATAAAAACTAATTAAAACATACTAAAAACATACTGAAAACAATGCCAAAAAGCGTATAAATTATCCACTCATCAGTAGTATCAATATTTCAAAATATTAATTATTTAGTCCAAATCATATAAAATTCTTATTATTTCACAACTACCAACTTTATACTTTAAATATAGAGAATAATTCAATAATTGTAAAATTGGATAATAATCTTAATTTATTTCAAATTCAATTAATCAAAACTGGATTTAATTATCTTTAATAAATAGATTTCTGAAATTAAAACTACAAAAATATTGAATTTGAAATTAACTCATGATAGCCCTTTTTCAAAAGTTCTGGGTCTTATATTGTACCCACCTTATCAAAATTTTTGTCCTCAAAAATTGATACAAAACGAAAGAGATTTCATAACAATTCACTCTTGAACACATTTAAGGAAGAAGCAAAAATATCTCAACATATAAACATATATACGGTTTCTAAATACTTGGATTGTCGTATGCATAAAGATACAAGATAGGAGTGTGATTGCAAAGCAAAAGTTACGAGATAGGCTCAATGCAAAAGATGCATGGTTCGAACATGTGATAGTAAAGCAAAGCATCGCAGGCTATAAAACAGGATGGGGTTAAAACCACGTGCTTAACGTCAGTACACCAATATCGTACCAACCTCAAAGCTTTAACTTTTCAACTCCATAAATCACTTTACAACTCCATAATCGGTCACAAGTCTAACACCCATAGATTCTTTCACAAGGAACAAAACTCCCCAACTACTCATAACGTTGTACATTTACCGCTTCACCTTCCGTCTCCGCCAACACCGTGTGCTAAGAACTAACGTGTCGCTTGCTATATCTAAAGATTGTATGTGACACAAACAAATCTCGAGTTTACTCAAGACACCAGATTTTAAAATGAAAGGCAAGTGACAAGAACAGTGCTCGTGAGGACTCAAGAGAATGAATGAAATTACAAACAAATAGGATGCACAAGAGTGAAGATTTGTAGTAAAGGATTCAATTGGTAACTTCAATGATAACCCTTGGATCAAAGAAACTCAATAGGATCAATAGGAAGAAAACCAGTGCACTAGTTTGAAACAAATTCAGGCTGAGTCGAAGAAGTATGAGGTTTACAAAAAAGAATATCTCAAACCCAAGACAAAGCTCACAGAACTCGAGAGCTCGATTAAAAATACTTCCAAATACATTGTTCATAAAAGAATAAAAAACTTGCGGAAAATCACTTCGTAGTCTAAAAGAGAAGTTAAGCAACAAACATTCTTTGAGAGAGTAACAAAAGCATAATCATGGCTTTGCTTTAATACAATTTCATGTACGGAAGGTTATCTAATCCAGAAAAATTAAAACAGATAGAAATCATACTTAAGTTATTTTTTCTTTGTGTGAATTCTAACACAGACATGTTCCACTGATCTTGTGTAGACATGAAACAGACATGTACCATTTTCTATTTGATATGGTCGTGAAAATACAATTATATGTTGACAAGGTGCACCAAGTCTAGAGCGTACTCCCACTAGCTACAGTTTCTATCATAGAATCTTCTAAAATATTTTGGCATTCAAAATATATCCAAGCTAATAGTTGTCAAACAATTAAATAAGTGCATCATCAATCCAATAATAATTCATATGATAACTTTATTCAAATTCAATACTAAATTTACATTCAAAGTGTAAATGCAAGATAATATTTAAATTATAATTTAATTTCACAAATGACAAAATTAATTTCAACATAAAATATTATGTCTCAGATGAGATTTTTTTTGTAACATATTTAACATAAATATCATGTTAACAAAAGAGTTAGTAAATAACTAAATAATTGATTTTAAAATTATTCTCTATAATTGTAAAAATAATAGAATATTAAAATTTAACTATAGATACAAAGTTTTCTCACAGATTAAGATTCAAGAGAGAGAGATTTCTACTCTACAAGTTCTAATAGACAAGGAAAATGGTTCCTTCGATAATCTAATATCACAAACATAACAATAATAACTCTAATAAGTTAATCTTGACATCAATTAATATACTAGAACCTATATATCCAAAAGTTTCAAATTCTATTCTATCCTAACCCTAAATTTTCAAATTTATTAATACCCAATTACTATAACCATGACAAAAAATTAAAGATATGGATAATTATCAAGCTAAAGAGTCACCTTGATACCTTAATAATTGGTAACACTTGAAGTAAAAATGATTTTTCTCTTCCTCACTTGAATTAACCAAACACAACAGGATAATTATCAAAGTTTGATAAATGGATTGTTGCTGAATTATCTCTTTAAAGTTTTGGAAATGAGTTCAATGAGTTGATAAAGATTGATCTTGAGACGACTTCTGATTATTGTTTGGTTTTGATAAATAGGTTGTTGCTGAACTGTTTCTTTAAAGTTTTGGAAATGAGTTTAATCGGTTGATAATGATTTGATCTTGAGACGATTTCCTTGAGATATGAAAATGAGGTGAATGTTGGATTGGTTTGGATGGAACCCGAAAAGGGTGGCAGAGTCCATGTTTTAGGGGAGGTGCTGCCGAAATTCTGGTAGAATCCGGGACTTTATTGAAATATTATTTGGAAAAACTATGAGTTAAAGACTCCTACTATTTTATTTGAATTATTAAGAAAAGGATGACTTATGCTTTTGAAATGAATTATTAAGAAAGGAAATTGTGATTTAGCCTTATTTCTTAAGAAAAGTATTGTATCTCTTTTTGGAGCAAGTTATTTAGATGAAACTTATGTTTTAAGGCTGTTTTAAATGTGAAACGGGTTATGTCTTTGAATTTCAATTGAGAGTTTCAGTTGGAGGAGTTTTAGTGACTTCGAAAGAACCTGAACGTCTATTGACAAGTTTCATTTTTAAGTGTTTTGGAAAAAGTTTTAAGTACTCTTTGAATTCTAAATTTTTGCAAGACTAAAACAATTTTTGAGCAGTTTGAAACGCTTTAGAATTAATCATGGGTTTGAAGCTGGTTTTGTAAGTAAATAAAATGGCTTTGAAAGGAGTAATTGATTACATGACTCGGTTTGGCATAGATCCTATTTTTAGTACTCAAATCAGGAAGCCACGGTTTTAAAGATTTTAAGTGAATTTGAGGAAATGAGTTATGTTATTCTCCCTTAAAGACTTGAGACTCTGCCGAGGGTCTTTTGTTATAAAATCCCATTGTATTTGAAGAATGGGAACTTTAAAGCCAAGGTTGAAAAGAGTTGAAATTTGACTTCAAAGTGAAGTAAATTGAGAAAAAATGATTTATGGCTTGAATGATGATTTTATGAATTTGATGATGTTGGATGGTGGAAGTGCTATTTTGTTATGAATCGGAATGGCTGTGCATGATAATGAATTATGGCTTATTGCGGAATATGTTATGAGCGGGATGGCTAATTATGAATTAAGAATTTAAGCCGGATGGGTGAGATGAATGTTGATTTATGGCTGAGAATAAATGCATATATGCTGAGTTATTGATATTGTGATTGTTGCACTTCTAATTATCTGATATACGAGTTTCCCTGGGTAGAAGCAGTGGCTAGCCACCACGTACTCCAGGTTGAGACTCGATACTCTGCTGACCCTATGTCAAAAGTGTAGCCAGATGACGTTAGGATTTTTGCCAGTAAAGAATTTCATAAAAACAGTCACGTTGTAGATATAGTCTCTAAACCGACAGAAATCCATTCGTACAAACGTTTTGGTTGTCACAAGTAACAAACCCCTAAATAAATTGATAACCGAAGTATTTAAACCTCGGGTCGTCTTCTCAAGGAATTGCAGGGAAGTGTGATCTTATTATTGATTATGAGTTTGTAAATTGGGGTTTTGGAAGTAAGGGGGCAGTATGTTGCACAAAAAATAATAAGAAAAATAAATAAATAACTATAAAATAAACTCTTGGCAAGGTATGGGAACTGGAAGTCCTATCCTGGTTATCCTTATCAATTGTAATGAGAATTGGATTTTTCTCCCACTTTTTTTAACCTCTAACTATGAAGGTAAGTTAAGTGGATGAATTCCAATTTTCAATTAACAATGAGTTTGATAACTCAAGAGTCACCAATTATTTAACCAAGACCAAAAAGGAAAACTATTTACTCGAATGAAAATAATTTGGATAAGTACCAACAACATAAATTAAAGAAAGCAATCATAGATCTGAAATATCTCAAATAACATTAATTTAAAAGAGTAATCTGTAACATGGAAGAGTTCATAAATTAAATTTGGATAAATAAAAATAAAGAACCTGGGATTGAGAGTCACTCCCAAAACTAAGAGAAATCCTAAATCCTAATCCTAAGAGAGAGAGGAGAGAACCTCTCTCACTAAAACTACAACTAAAAATATGAAAAGTGAATTATTGGAGCATGATTATGAATGGATGCATTCCCCCACTTTATAGCCTCTAATCTGTGTTCTCTGGGGTAAAAACTGGGTCAGAAACAGCCCAGAAGTCACTTCCAGCACTTTTTGGTCTGTACAGGTCGCGAAAAAGTGACGCGACCGCATGGCTCACGCGGCCGCGCGGGTTGCGTTCCAGCCAGGTCACGCGTCCGCGTGACTCACGCGTTCGCGTCACCTGGCATCGAGGCAGCTATGGTAAATTATATATCAAATCAAAGCCCCGAACGTTAGCTTTCCAACGCAAGTAGAACCACGTCATTTGGACCTCTGTAGCTAAAGTTATAGCCGTTTGAGTGCGAAGAGGTCAGACTTGACAGCTTAGCAATTTCTCCAACTTATTGTATTCCTTCCACTTTTGCATGATTCCTTTCCATCCTCTGAGCCATTCCTGCCTTGTAATCTCTGAAAACACTTAACACACATATCAAGGCATCTAATGGTAATAAGAGAGGATTAATAATAAGCAAATATAAGTCCAAAGAAGCATGTTTTCAATCAAAGCACAAAATTAGGATGGAAAATATAAAACATGCAAATAGTATGAATAAGTGGGTAAAAAGTTGATAAAAAATCACTCAATTGAGCACAAGATAAACTATAAAATAGTGGTTTATCAACCTCCCCACACTTAAACATTAGCATGTCCTCATGCTAAGCTCAAGAGAAGCTATAAAGATGAAGAGGAATGGTAGAATGTATGAAATGCAACCTATAAATATGAATGCAACTACATGCAAAATGTTTCTACCTACTTGGTTAAGAGTAAATAAATCTCCAAGAATAAACGTGAACTAGATCTCACTAATTCAAATCACAAAATAAAGTACAAGTAAACTTGTAGAAGAAAAATAGCTCATGAAAGCCGGGAACAAGGGATCGAGCATCGAACCTTCACTGGTAGTGTATATCACTCTAATCGCTCAGGTGTTTGAGGTTCGATTCTCTCAATTCTCTACTAATCTTTCTTTCTAAGACTTGCTCTTCATCTACCTATCAACAAAAATTTAATGCACCAATACACAAATCAAGAGGTCTTTTAAGGGTTGTAATGGGGTTAGGGTCAAGGTAGGATTGTATTTGGCCAAGTGGACTAAAATTTGAATCTTTAATTAACATAAACTATTACACCTAACTTAGGGCAATCCATGTAATCATAATATAAAATCTGACTTCCCATTAACTATGTTTTCCACATATTCATGCATTCTAATTTCAAGTACAACTCATATGCATTGCTTTCACCACTTACTTTGGGGCATTTTGTTCCCTTTCACTTATTTTGCTCTTTTTTTTATAAATTTTTTTTTCTTTTGTTTTTCTCATTGCATATGATTAATTTATTGAATGCATGAACATATCCTAAACATTTCTTTCACATTTTCAAAAAATTCTTACATACTCAATTCTCAAACCAAATGCTTCCAAACCCACTTTTCCCCACACTTAATTCATAAGCATTTTCACTAGTCTAAGCTAACCAAGGATTCAAATTAAGGACATTATTATTTTTCGCTTAGAGTTAATGATGTGCTAAAGTAAAGAATAAAGGGGTATAATAGGCTCAACATTGGTTTGCAAGGGATAATGAAAGGTAAGGCCATATGGGTATGTAAGATCAGTGAAACAAAGCCTCAATCATATAAGTGTATGCATACATTAAACAATGGAAATATAGAATCAAGCAAGATAAAGATCACAATTTTAGAGAGAAAAACACACACCAAAATTAAAATATTGGTTGATAAAATGCAACCAATCAAATAGGCTCAAAATCTACTGGTTTTGTGTGTTCAAGCTTTAAACCATGTTCCAAAATAAAATTTCTTCATACAAGTTATTCAAAAAGTTTTTAATTTAAATTAGTGAAATACTATAAAAAGTTTCTTGAAAAAGAAAATATTACTTCAACCAAGTGGTAAAATATGCACAAATAAAATAGACATGCAATCAAACATGCAAATGCAACAATGAAAAACAAAGATTGGTGTTAAGAAGGAACTAACTGACCCGCGGAGATCGGTATCGACCTCCCCACACTTAAAGATTGCACCTTCTTCGATGTATGCTGAGATGTACAGGTGAGCGGGTGACTCCGCAGCTTGTGCTCTTTGTGTTCCTTTCCTTGCCAGTGGTATAAGAGTAGCGTTCTCTTTACCTTTCTTGGTGGCCATCCTGAAAGGAAACGAGAAAAGACATTAGCATTCAAGGTTTATAGCAAGGAGAAGAATAGGAAAGGTGGTAATCAATGCACAGGTATGGATAATGATGTGAACACATAGTCATGACTACATGTGGCAAATCAACAGTGAAAATATAGCAAGTGCATGTGAGGAAAATTGAATGCAAGGTGTTTATTGGCATGCCGGCAAAGGGCATGAGAAGCATAGGTCAAGCATTCAATGTCCAAATTAGATTACCAAGTCGCTCAAATTAATAGGATGTTTGTAAAAATAATTATATCTAAAAATAGAAAAGGGGTTTTGTGAAAAAATGGCATATAGAGTAGTAGATTTAGAAGAAATCTAAAAATAGTGCAAAATGCCATATGGGCGTTTTCACAAACACATAGCATGCATGTTAAATAAGGTATGGAAAGTATTAATTAGAACATGCAATTAACCTTTATAATAATATGTAATTGTTTAAAAAAATCCCAAACAATCCATAAGAAACATAAAAATAATGACCCAAATAAAATTCCAACACCAATGAAAATAATGCAATGAATGAAAGTATGCAAATAAATGAAATAAAATGAAAGAAAAGAAGAATGAGAAGTGAAAGAAAGGAAGAAGAGGTAAGTAAGAAGGAAAGAAGAAAGAAGAAAAGATAGAAGAAATTAGGATTGGGGAAGAAAAGATAAGATATTTGGCAAATTAGGATAAGCTGTGCGGCGCAAGCGACGCGGATGCGTGGGGCACGCGGTCGCACGACTTGCGCTATAAGTTTATCTACGCGGTCGCGTCGGTCACGCGGTCGTGTGACTCAATTTATGCTATTAGCGCGAGGGCAGCCTCGCGCTCGCACAACTCTCTGTTCAAAATCTTATTTTGTCAAATTTTGGGTGACGCGATCGCGTGGGTGACGCGATTGCGCGAGTGGGCTTTGGAAGAACATGACGCGGCCGCGTGAGGCACACGGTCGTGTGAGATGGACTGCGCGTCCAGCGCCAGTCCAGCACAACTTTCGGCTGTGCACCATTATTACGTCGAAATCCAGGGCACGCGGCCGCGCGGGTGACGCGGTCGCATGGGAGACCAAAGTTCCCACATGACGCGGTCGCATGAGCGACGCGGTCACGTGGAGCTATTTGTGCCAAAGGCACGCCTCCAGCCACGCTCTCGCATGACTCTCTGTTCGATTTATTTTCTTCCCTAGTGCACTAATGACACTGACGCGTCAGCGACGCTACCGCGTCGTGTGCGTGCTTTTTTTTTATGCAGATATGTGATTATGCGGTATGTAGAATGCAAAATGATATGAATGTTATGAGTAATTCCAGGTTCAATGAAAAATAAAAGAAAACTTGAAAACAATTAAAACTAAATAAAAATGAAAAAGGAACGATCATACCATGGTGGGTTGTCTCCCACCTAGCACTTTTAGTTAAAGTCCTTAAGTTGGACATTTGATGAGCTTCCTGTCATGGTGGCTTATGCTTGTACTGATCTAGGAATCTCCACCAATGTTTGTATCTCCAGTAACCTCTGGGGTCCCAGACTAAGCACGTAAAGCCCTTACTAAGCTTCAAACAGATTCTTAGGCTCTCGGGGTGACAAATGTCAGAACAGATTCCACGATCCCAAACCTTACCTTTACACCCGTTTTTGTCTTGATCTGCATTTTTCCAGCCGGGTGAAAGGTGATCTGAATTCTCACTGCAGCGACCGAACAGCTTCCTAGACCCATTCAGTTGAGCTCTATACCAACCTTTGCGTTTAAACTTAAAGCGTCCAACCATAATGAACCTTGCAGGATAATTCTTACCACTAGCCATCTTCCTCTTACTCTTAATGTCACAAAGAGCTCTAAGTTGACCATCCATCTCCAGTAGCCCATATTCAAGTGGAATTAGAAAGCTAAGGGATATGAATTTTACCCACTTGAATGTTGTGAAGGATGATGGAAACTTAGGGGGAGGTATTTTTAATGAAATTGCAAGCTCCACTCCCTTGTGCTCTTTTCGGATAACTACCACCTCTTTGCAAGCTTCTTCGATTTCAACCTCTTCCTCTTGGTGGCTCTCTTCCAATTCCATCTCCTCTTCATTGCTTTCCAAGGGCATGGGAGGTTGTCCTTCTTCTTCTTGAATCTCCATCACTTGAGCAACCTCTTTCAAGTCTTCAACTGTGATATGTCTTGGAGGTTGTACACCCTCCTCAGCATCAATTTCAACCGTCTTGGAAGGAGGCTCGATGTCTTGACTTTCCCATGGAGGTTCAGTATCTCCTAAGTCTTCAACTATTTCTTCCTCTGCAACTATTATGGCTTCCTCCACTTGTTCCAATACAAAGCCATGTTCCTCATTGTCCACCGAAGTTTCTAGTGTCTCCTCCATGCTTTGCTCTTCTTCTGATTCTCCACATGTAGCCATGGGAGTTCTTTGAGTGCTCAGATATTGGGAAGCTATTATATTTATAAACTCGCCTAAGGTGGCCGCGAAATTTAGCACACTTGTATTCATCCTTTCTTTCCTTTCTAAAGAACTTTGAAGAAAAACACGAAGTCTGTCATCCATTGGAGGTTGGGGTGGATAAGAGGATTCTTTGGTTGGGAGAGAGGGTTCATAATAGGAAGATGGTTCATCTTGATAATTATATGGAGATGGGGAATATTGAGGTGGTGGTTTATGAGAGTAGTTGTGTTGGAAAGGTGGTGGTTCTGTATATGGTTCATTTGGCTCATAAGGTGGTTGGTATGCTGGATAAGGGTTAGGGTCGTATGGAGGTGAATGGTGGAAAGGGGCTTGTGAGTTTGGTGGTCCAAAGTTATGTTGAGGAGATGGTTCATAAGCATATGGCGGGACTTGTTGGTAACTACAAGGGGGTCCGCCATAGTCATCATTTTGGTATGCATCACAGAATGGTTGTTGGTTGTAGTGCATTGGAGGGGGTTGTTGCCAAGAGGGTTGATCAAATCCTTGTGGCTCCTCCCATCTTTGATTCTTCAAACCTTGATGCCTGTTGTCATTATAATCTCCTCTTCCTGCAACATAATTATAACCAGACTCATAGCCAAAGGGGTGAGAGTTCATAGTAGTAAGAGAAAATGAAAACAAAAATTAATAAAAAGAAAATATTTTGAAAAGGATATAATTTTTGAAAAAGATAGGAAAATATTTTTGAAAAGGATATGATTTTTGAAAAAGATAAGATAAGAAAAAAAAATTTAAAATAAAAATCTGAAATTTTTTTTTTTGAAAAATATTTACAATAACCAATAATAAGGCACACGTTTGCAATTTCCCGGCAATGGCACCATTTTGACGTTAGGATTTTTGCGAGTAAAGAATTTCATAAAAACAGTCGCGTTGCAGATATAGTCTTTAAACCGACAGAAATCCCTTCGTACAAACGTTTTGGTTGTCACAAGTAACAAACCCCTAAATAAATTGATAACCGAAGTATTTAAACCTCGGGTCATCTTCTCAAGGAATTGCAAGGAAGTGTGTTCTTATTATTGGTTATGAGTTTGTAAATTGGGGTTTTGGAAGTAAGGGGGCAGTATGTTGCACAAAAAATAATAAGAAAAATAAATAAATAACTATAAAATAAACTCTTGGCAAGGTATGGGAACTAGAAGTCCTATCCTGGTTATCCTTATCAATTGTAATGAGAATTGGATTTTTCTCCCACTTTTTTTAACCTCTAACTATGAAGGTAAGTTAAGTGGATGAATTCCAATTTTCAATTAACAATGAGTTTGATAACTCAAGAGTCACCAATTATTTAACCAAGGGCAAAAAGGAAAACTATCTACTCGAATGAAAATAATTTGGATAAGTACCAACAACATAAATTAAAGAAAGCAATCATAGATCTGAAATATCTCAAATAACATTAATTTAAAAGAGTAATCTGTAACATGGAAGAGTTCATAAATTAAATTGGGATAAATAAAAATAAAGAACCTGGGATTGAGAGTCACTCCTAAAACTAAGAGAAGTCCTAAATCCTAATCCTAAGAGAGAGAGGAGAGAACCTCTCTCACTAAAAACTACATCTAAAAATATGAAAAGTGAATTATTGGAGCATGATTATGAATGGATGCATTCCCCCACTTTATAGCCTCTAATCTATGTTCTCTGGGCCAAAAACTGGGTCAGAAACAGCCCAGAAGTCACTTCCAGCGCTTTTTGGTCCGTACAGGTCGCGGAAAAGTGACGCGGCCACGCGGGTTGCATTCCTGCCAGGTCACGCGTTCGCGTCGCCTGGCGTCGGGGCAGCTATGGCAAATTATATATCAAATCGAAGCCCTGGACGTTAGCTTTTCAACGCAACTAGAACCGTGTCGTTTGGACCTCTGTAGCTAAAGTTATAGCCGTTTGAGTGCAAAGAGGTCAGACTGGACAACTTAGCAATTTCTCCAACTTATTGTATTCCTTCCACTTTTGCATGCTTCCTTTCCATCCTCTGAGCCATTCCTGCCTTGTAATCTCTGAAAATACTTAACACACATATCAAGGCATCTAATGGTAATAAGAGATTATTAATAATAAGCAAATATAAGTCCAAAGAAGCATGTTTTCAATCAAAGCACAAAATCAGGAAGGAAAATATAAAACATGCAAATAGTATGAATAAGGGGGTAAAGAGTTAATAAAAAAACCACTCAATTGAGCACAAGATAAACCATAAAATAGTGGTTTATCACCGGACACCAGTGAGGGTGTTGGATGTTGGATGTGAATTATGATTATGATTATGAATAACTCGAGTTGGGGATACACGACAGAGGGACAGTCCAATGGTTAGCTACTAGGACTTGTCGGGTTGGCTTTATAACCGACAGATGATATCATCATCCACTAGGACAGGCATTCATCATTTTCATCTATATAACATTGTTTGGGTGTGCATATTGTGGTTTTCCTATGTGATTAATTGTGTTTAATTGCTAATTGCTTTACTTGATGTAACTGCTTGTTTGTGCTTTAGCCTCCTACGTGTGTTTTCGACTGAAACTCTATTGGATTATGGTGGATTGGTTGCTGTTTGGATTTTTTGGGCCTAGGGCCGTGGTTGATTATGAGATGGGCTGATGGTTGGTTTTGGTTTTGTGTTTCTGGTTTAGAAAAGTATGAAAAACTAATCTGGTTCAACATAGATAAACCTTTTGAAAGACTTTAGAATTTTCAGAAAATGAACAATTTTCTCTTTCAGAAAAACTTTTAGATTCTTTTTATAAAGTAAGTCCTGCTTTTGAAAAGGTGCATAAGGCGGTTATTAATCACTGTAACGATTTTATCTCACGTATCCTGTTATCGTAATTCTGCAACCCTATAGTGAGAACCCTTTCGAGGATGATGTTCTCACTCCCCTATAGATCTTCTCTTTTTCAGGTTACAGACAACGAGGTTCAAAAGATATTATTTCTTTTCTGTTAGATGATACTTTTGTATTGTTTTAGTATTTATGTTTCCCTTGCCTTTAATTTTGCAAGTTTTGTAAGAGGGATAGGATTTTGATATGAGATGCTTATAAATTAATATGTATGTATATGTATATATATAAGTATTTCCTGTCAGTATTGTAATTTATATTGTAAGTATGAATGTATGTTTTTGAAAGATTCGGTTAAAGTCTTAAACAGGCTCATATTTTAGTATTAAATATTACAAGAGTCGTCGTAATACTCGAGCTATCAGAGTGGCGTAGTTGGAAGCGTGAAATTTTGATAGTTAGGACGTTACATTATGATATCAGAGCGGTATTTCCTGTAGAGTATGAGGAATAGACCGACTATGCTTCAATTGCATACTCTGAGCGTTTGTCATGTAATAGGTCTTGTTCGGATAACAAGAATTAGAGCTTTATGCACATGACAGTCTATTGATTAATGCCATTAGACTTGTGTTGCATAATTCCTGATATTAAATTTGGCCGGCTTAATACTAGTGAATTATGTAAATGAAAACACTAATGGGTTATCATAAATGATATACGAGTTTTGGGTAAAGCAAATCGCGGGTTTTGGGAACGTTAGAAACTATTTCTCGAGGTTATTCAGTTATGTGTCTTGAATTCTGTTCGAGTCAATTTGTTCTCTCAAAACCTAACTTGAAGTTCTTGTTTGCTGGTCCTTTTGAGAAGTAGTTTAATTTTTCAACCATGTTCCTCTATTCATTTGCATTCTTGTTTGATCCTAATTGTATATGATTGTTTGAAATTCTTTTTGTATCTACCTTTCTCTGTCTAAATTATTTTTCTTGATTCATGTATTCTTTGAGATGGCTTTGAACTTGTCTTGATACGTTGTGCCTTTTAATTCCTTATTCCGAGTCCATTCTTAAAGGAATTGAGTCATTTTTTCTCTTATTTGACAGTAATTACAACCAACTTTGAATTTTTTATAAAACTGTTGTTGATTTGATATACACTCATCTATATAAAACTTTGAAAATTTCTTATACAGTTTAACAACTGTTTATTTCTAATACTTCGCCTGTACTTTTACTGGTTTACGGAATTATACTTACATTAAATAGAATTTGACTTTCTAATAATTTTACTACAGTTCTAATGCATATCTTTATTTGATTATTGATTTGGTATTTTTCAAAATTTTGAAAAGAAAAGATTTTTCACTTTCATCCCGGTTGATTTTTTTTTGATAAACTTCACTTAATTTATTTTGATTTGAGTTTGGTTTAGCATACTACATTGTTTAAGCCATTGATGTTCTTTTGAAAATGTTGGACTCATAGCTTTCTTCTTATGAATGAACTCGTTCTTTCTTAAACTTTAAATCTTTATGAATGTCATACTTGATTCTGTTCTTAAATATTTTTCTACCTCTTGTAAGCATTATCATCAATCTCAGCTTCCCTTCTCTTGTGAATCCCATCCTCATATGAGTCAGCTCGATTTGTTTTAATTTTGTGCATCGTTTGTCCTCCCATTGTTTTTGCTAGAGTTCTTGGTCATAGACTCTTTCTCGAAAATTGCTATTGATGAGTTGATTTCCTTTTTAAGTACATCCTAATTTTCTTGAATATCCTTTTGAGATGGTAATTTCAAGTATACTTTTGGAGTCTTGTTTTGAATTTTATAAAGAAGTTTGAATTCTCTTTGAAGAAGTTCTAAATTGAATTTATTTTTCAGTTGTTTGATTGTAATTGAAACCATTGTTTAATTTTTACAAAGTTGATTTGAAGTTGGCAAGCGCCATTCTAATGAAGTTTCCAAAAGCTTCCTTATCTAGTAGAAACCAGCCTGTTTGTAGTGCACTACTTATTTCCTTTACCAACTTATAAGCAAATTTTTACCTCGGATTTTCTTTTCTAAATAGAGCTTAACTTCCTCTTTCGTCCTTGCTATAATTTTATACTCGCTTGTTTGAATATGAACTTTGAGAATTTTTGAACAAGCATTTGGTTTTCTTCCGAGTTTTATGAATTACTTTTGATTAAGTTGTGCATCTAACTATCTTTCTAAAATATTTGAGGAAAGATTTTATAAAATAAAAAAGTTTGAATATTTGATATTTATAATTAATTATCAATATATTTGAGTATATTTCTGTTATTATAATTGTTATTATTATTAAGGTGGATTTATTTTAACTAAGAGTTTAATATTTATACAATTGTCTCTTGTAGGGTTATAGATGCTCTATTTACCACTGAGTTCTAAAACTCACTATGTTGTCCCTTTTTTTCTGATATAGGTGTTGATACTAACCCCGCTTCAACAATTTTGTTCTAATTTTTCTTGAGTTGGTAAGCCTTTTATTATTCAAGGGCTTGATGTTTTATGTAAATAGCTTGAAAGCTATTTAGACTTGTTAAACTGCTCCATGTGATATAGGCAGAATCTGACCCTAGTGACTTGAAGTAGGTGATTTTGTAAATATTCTAGTAGTTAAAACTAATAGACTATGCTTGCTGTAAATATTAAAGTTGAATTTTCTGTAAATATGCTAAATTTATATTAAATATAATGCCTGAACATGTGTTACCTTTTAGTATTATTAGAAATTCTATTTGTTTCTATTATTTGTAATATTGATTTTTTAGGCTTGTTGAGAAGAATTTCTCCTAAGCATCAATCATGGCTGGATTGGATCTTGACAATAGAAGAACTTATAAGGGGCATGTAACACCCTAATTACCATAAGCCTTATCTCACGTCGTAAAGCAAAGGTTAATCAAAGGTTATGACAATTCTAAAGCTTATACATATTTATATATATAGAAAGGAATAATAATTCTAGAAGCCCGATGAAGGAGTAAGCTCAGAAATAGAGCTTGAAAAATGCAAATCGTTCACACGAAGATACAAACTTAAAGCACAAGGTATAGATATAATATAATAAAATATAAGAGTATATTAGTATAAAGATCTAGCCACAGCTCGCGGAGTTTATGCTGGCTAGCCATATACAGACAATACAGAATTCAAAAAGTTAAAACAGCTTATACAAAATAATCTCTCTCAAAGTAAGCCTCTAAGGCAAAAGTAAATACAAAAGTGAGAGAAGCTAAACAAAATAATCAAAAGACTTCAAAACATAGTGAAGATCTTCCACTCTATCACTGATTAACTACTATTTTATGGTTTATATTGTGTTTTATTGAGTGCTTTTATTAAGCTTTTCACCCACTTATTCATATGATTTGCATGTATTTACAATTGCTTCCTAAAAATATCCTATGATTAATAACTTGCTTCCTAAGGACCTTTTTGTTGTATATTTTTATCGTCCTTCGTACCATTCGATGCCGTGATCTGTATGTTAAGTGTTTCAGGCTTCATAAGGCAGGAATGGCGCAAGGAATGAAGAGGAAGCATGCAAAAATGAAAGGAATACAAGGAACTAAGGAGATGACCAGCGAGAAGTCACGCGGTCACATGGCTCACGCGACCGCACGAAATAGAAGGAATTACGGTGACGCGCTCGCGTGCCTGACGCGACCGCGCAGATTGGAAGCTGCACGAACGACACGAAAGCATGGACGACGCGCACGCGTGGTACGAGAAATGCTGAGTGACGCGAACGCGTGGACGACGCGGACGCATGACGAGCGCGATCTGCTGAACTACAAAAGTCGCTGGCACAGATTCTGGGCCGCATTTCAACCCAGTTTTGGCCCAGAAACACAGATTAAAGTCCAGGAACATGCAAAGACTCAAGAAATCAATTCATATCATATCATAATTCAATTTTAGGTTTTAGATGTAGTTTTTAGAGAGAGAGGTTCTCTCCTCTCTCTTAGGATTTAGTATTAGGATTAGGATTAGGATTTCAACTTCTTCATCACAGGTTCAATGTTCCTTTAATTTATTTTCTACGTTTATTTATTACTTTGGTTGATTATTTGATGTTGCCAATTTGGCTTATGGATTTCTATGTTCAATCTAACTTTCTATTTAATATAATTCGAGGTATTTCAGATTTATGATTGCTTTCCTTTATTTATATAGATAATTTAGATTTTCTACCTTTTGGCTATGGTTGATTAATTGGTGACTCTTGAGTTATCAAATTCATTGTTGACTGAAAATTGGAATTCTTCAAGAATTAATTCGAGTTCCAATAACTCTAGCCTTTCCCAAGGAAAGACTAGGATATGAGGAATCAAAATTAATTCATCTACTTGACTTATCTTCATAGTTAGAAGTTGACTTAGTGGGAGAAAAATCCAATTCTCATCACAATTGATAAGGATAACCGGGATAGGACCTCCAGTTCTCATACCTTGCCAAAAGCTTTATTAGTTATTATTTTAACGACTTGTTATTCTACATTACTTGTTCAACCTTTTTCAATACCCCAAAATATACTTTTCCATAATCAATAATAAATCATACTTCCCTGCAATTCCTTGAGAAGATGACCCGAGGTTTAAATATTCGGTTATCAATTTATTTAGGGGTTTGTTACTTGTGACAACCAAAACCTTTGTACGAAGGGATTTTCTGTTGGTTTAGAATCTATACTCACAACGTGACTATATTTTATAAAATTCTTTACTAGCAAAAATCCTAACGTCAAAATGGCGCCGTTGCCGGGGAATTGCAAACATGTGCCTTATTATTGGTTATTGTAAATATTTTTCAAAAAACAATATCTTATCTTATTTTTTTTTCAAAAATTAAATCTTTTTTTCAAAATATTTTCTTTTTATTAATTTTTGTTTTTATTTTCTCTTACTACCATGAACTCTCACCCCTTTGGCTATGAGTCTGGTTACAACTATGTTGCAGGAAGAGGAAGCTATAACAAGAATATGGATCAAGGTCAAAGCAATCAAAGATGGACGGAGCCAAGAGGATCTGATCAACCCTTAGGCGACAACATCTTCCAAGATATCATGGACAAAGACCATTCTATAATGCATACCAAGCTGATAAATATGGTGGACCCCCTTGTAGTTACCAACAACCCCCATTATATGCCAATGAACCACCTCCTCAACATAGCTTTGAACCACCACACTCACAAGCCCCTTTCCACCATTTACCTCCATATGACCCCAATCCTTATACACCACACCAACCATCACCAAATGAACCATACACAGAACCACCACCTCAATATACACCATCTCCTTATCATTATCAAGATGAACCACCTTTCTACCATGAACCCTTTCTCCCAATAAATGAACCCTCCTATCCACCCCAAACCTCCATGGAAAAAGCATTTGCCGATCTAAACTCTACTATACAAGCTCTCGCCACCTAAATCGGACCACCAAATACCTTCAACAATCAACCCTCAAGCTCTAGTGCACTTCCTTTTCAACCACAGAATGATCTCTCCATCCCATCGCCACCATCCATGAAAGAGCACCCACATCCATCAATCCAAGAGCAAGATGATCCCAATTATGCTATTGATATGGAACAAGAGAGAGAGGATCATCTTCACGAATCCATACTTCATAAGGAGCTAGAGGAGGCACTAAAGATGAAGGTAGAAGAGACCCTTGAAGATGAAGGAGCAATTGAAGGGAGTTGTCATGAAAAGGTAATCATCAAGGAGGAAAAAGAGTCAAGGGATCATTTCTAGGAAACAGTGGATCAATTTCACGCAACCCTTCATCAATTGAATCAAGCGATAAATCAATTAGCTTCCCGACGTTCGGACACTCAAGGAACCCCCATGGCTTCATGTGGACAATCTAATGAATAACGTAGCATGAAGGAAACATTAGAAACTCCGGTGGACAGTAAGGAGCATGAATTTGTACTGGAACAAGTGGAGGAAGCCAGAATTATTGAAGAAGAAGAAGAAGTGGTTGAAGACTTAGGAGATGCTGAACCTCCATTGGAAAGTCCATTCATAAAGCCTCCTTCCAAGATGCTTGAAATTAATGTTGAGGAGGATGTACAACCTCCAAGGCATATCATGGTTGAAGACTTGGAAGAGGTTGATCAAGAGATGGAGTTTAAAAAAGAAGAAGCATAACCTCCCATGCCCTTGGTAAACAATGAAGAAGAGGTTGAATTGGAAGAAAACCACCAAGAGGAAGAGGTTAAAATTGAAGAAGCTTACAAAGAGGTGGAAGTTGTCAGAGAAGAGTACAAGGGAGTGGAGCTTGCAAATTCATTAGAAATATCTCTCCCAAGACCATTACCGTCCAACACAACATTCAAGTGGGTAAAATTCCTATCCTTATCCTTTACTTTCCCACTTGAATATGGGCTACTAGAGACGGATGGTTAGCTTAGAGCTCTTTTTGGCATTAAGAGTAAGCGGAAGATGGTCAGTGGTAAGAATTATCCTGCAAGGTTCATTATGGTTGGAAGCTTTAAGTTTAAACGCAAAGGTTGGTGTATAGCTCAACTGAATGGGTCTAAGAAGTTGTTTTGCCGCTTTAGTGAGAATTCAGACTACTTGCCACCCGGATGGAATCATGAGAATCAACTTGAAGATGGGTGTAGAAACAAGAGTTGGGATCCAGGAATATATGAGGATCAATTTTGGGAGCTCAAAGCTTGTGAAGAACTCCATCAAAGCTTGAGGAATTTACTTAGTATGGATAGAGCTTATTGGAAGACCAAGCATTGGTGGAAGTTTCAATATGAGTTCAAGCATAAGTCACCATGACAAAGAGCTTGCCAAATGTCCAACTTAAGGACTTTAACTAAAAGTGCTAGGTGGGAGACAACCCACTGATGAGCGGATAATTTATACACTTTTTGACATTGTTTTTAGGTAGTTTTTAGTATAATCTAGCTACTTTTAGGGATGTTTTCATTAGTTTTTATGCTAAATTCACATTTCTGGACTTTACTATGAGTTTGTGTGTTTCTCTGTGATTTTAGGTAATTTCTGGCTGAAATTGAGGGACCTGAGCAAAACTCTGATAAAAGGCTGACAAAGGACTGCTGATGCTATTGGATTCTGACCTCCCTGCACTCGAAATGGATTTTCTAGAGCTACAGAACTTTAAATGGCACGCTCTCAACGGCGTTGGAAAGTGGACATCCAGAGCTTTTCTGCAATATATAATAGTTCATACTTTATTGATGATTAGACGACGTAAACTGGCGCTCAACGCCAGTTCCATGCTGCATTCTGGAGTCAAACGCCAGAAACACGTCACGAACCAGAATTGAACGCCAAAAACACGTTACAACTTGGCGTTCAACTCCAAAAGAAGCCTCATCTCGTGTAAAGTTCAAGTTCAGCCCAAGCACACACCAGGTGGGCCCCGGAAGTGGATTTCTGCATCAATTACTTACTTCTGTAAACCTTAGTAGCGAGTCTAGTATAAATAGGACTTTTTACTATTGTATTCAGTGTCTTTGATTGTATTTTTTTGATCTTTTGATCACATTTGGGGGCTGGCCATTCGGCCATGCCTGGACCTTCATCACTTATGTATTTTTAACGGTGGAGTTTGTACACACCATAGATTAAGGGTGTGGAGCTCTGCTATACCTCAAGTTTTAATGCAATTACTACTATTTTCTATTCAATTCCGCTTGTTCTTATTCTAAGATATTCGTTGAACTTCAACATGATGAATGTGATGATCCGTGACACTCATCGTCATTCTCACCTATGAACGCATGACTGACAACCACTTCCGTTCTACCTTAGACCGGGTGCATATCTCTTGGATTCCTTAATCAGAATCTTCGTGGTATAAGCTAGATTGATGTTGGCATTCATGAGAATCTGGAAAGTCTAAACCTTGTCTGTGGTATTCCGAGTAGGATTCAAGGATTGAATGACTGTGACGAGCTTCAAATTCGCGATTGTTGGGCGTGATGACAAACACAAAAGATTCAAGGGATTCTATTCCAACATGATCGAGAACCGACAAATGATTAGTCGTGCCGTGACAAAGCATTTGGATCTTTTTCACTGAGAGGATGGGATGTAGCCATTGACAATGGTGATGCCCTACATACAGCTTGCCATGGAAACGAATAAGAAGGATTGAAGGAAGACAGTAGGAAAGCAGAGATCCAACAGGGACAAGCACCTCCACACACTTATCTGAAATTCCCACCATTGAATTACATGAGTAACTCTATCTTTATTTTCTGTTTTATTTATTATTCGAAAACTCCATAACATTTACTATCCGCCTAACTGAGATTTACAAGATGACCATAGCTTGCTTCATACCAACAATCTTCGTGGGATCGACCCTTACTCACGTAAGGTATTACTTGGACGACCCAGTGCACTTGCTGGTTAGTTGTGCGGAGTTATGACTAAGTGTGATTCACATTTGAGAGCGCTACCAAGTTTTTGGCGCCATTGTTGATGATCACAATTTCGTGCACCAAGTTTTTGGCGCCGTTGCCGGGGATTGTTGAGTTTGGACAACTGACGGTTCATCTTGTTGCTCAGATTAAGTAATTTTCTTTTTAGTTTTATTTTCAACAAAAATTTTTCAAAAATTAAAAAAAAATATCCCTATTTTCGAAAAAAAATTTTAATTAAAAATAAATCATTATATGGCTTCAGAATTTTTAAGAATGGATTCTCGAGTTTCATGAAGCATGTTGAATCCTAGCTGGCTGTAAAGCCATATCCAAATCCTTTTGGAATGAGACTTCAACTAATCACCACGATGCATGTAATTCCATCCTAAAACTGGCTAGCTATGAAGCCATGTCTAACCCTTGCAATGGAGCTTTAGGCTAACATTGAAAGATTTCTGGAATCCTTATTAAAAATTTTAAATTTCTTGTTTTCTTTTTCCTATATGTTTTTCGAAAAAAATAAAATAAAATACAAAAAAATCAAAAAAACCAAAAATATTTTGTGATTCTTGTTTGAGTCTTGGGTCATGTTTTAAGTTTGGTGTCAATTGCATGCTTTAAAAATATTTCTTGCATTTTTCGAAAATTCATGCATTCATAGTGTTCTTCATGATCTTCAAGTTGTTCTTGGTAAGTTTTCTTGTTTTGTGTCTTTTATTGTTTTTCATATGCATTTATGCATTTATATTGTCTAAGCATTAAAGATTTCTAAGTTTAGTGTCTTACATGTTTTCTTTGCATAAAAAAATTTTCAAAAATATGTTCTTGATGTTCATCATGATCTTCAAAGTGTTCTTGGTGTTCATCTTGACATTCATAGTGTTCTTGCATGCATTAAGTGTTTTGATCCAAAATTTTTATGTTTTGGGTCATATTTGTGTTTTTCTCTCTCCTCATTAAAAATTCAAAAATAAAAAAATATCTTTTCCTTTTTTTTCTCTCAAAATATTTGAAAATTTGGGTTGACTTAGTCAAAAAATTTTAAAATTAGTTGTTTCTTGTAAGTCAAGTCAAATTTTCAAATTTTAAAAATCTTATCTTTTCAAAACTTTTTCAAAAATCAAATCTTTTTTATTTTTTATTAATTTTCGAAATTTATTTTTTTAAATTATTTTTCAAAAATCTTTTTCTTAATTTTATCTTTATTTTCGAAAATTATGCTAACAATTAATATGATTGATTCAAAAATTTGAAGTTTGTTACTTTCTTGTTAAGAAATGTTCAATCTTTAAATTCTAGAATCATATCTTTTAGTTTCTTCTTAGTTAAGTAATTAATTTTAATTTAAAAAATTAAATCTTTTCTAACCATATCTTTTTAATCATATCTTTTCATTTTATCTTTTATATCATTTTTTTTCAAAATTTTATCTTTTTTCAAAAATTTGATTTTAAAATATCTTTTCTAACTTCTTATCTTCTTATCTTCTTATCTTTTTAAATTTGATTTTCAAATCTTTTTTAACTAACTAATTAACTTTTTGTTTGTTTTTTATCTTTTTCAAAACCACCTAACAACTTTTCTCTCTCTAATTTTCGAAAATACCTCCCTCTTTTTCAAAAATTCTTTCTTTAATTAATTAATTGTTTTAAATTTTAATTTTAATTTTATTTCTTATCTTTATTTTTCGAAAATCATTTAACTCCTTTTTAAAATTTGTTTTCGAAAATTTCTCCCTCTCTCATATTATTCTATTTATTCATTCATTTACTAACACTTCTCTTCATCTCAAATCACTGCCCTTATCCTCACCCTTGTGTTTGGATTCTCCTTTCTTTATCCCCTTTCTTCTTATACTAATAATAAGGAACCTCTTTACTATGACATAGAGGATCCCTCTTCTTTTTCTGTTCTCTTCTCTTTCATATAAGCAGGAACAAGGAAAAAGGCATTCTTGTTGAAGCTGATCCAGAACCTGAAAGGACTCTGAAGAGGAAACTAAGAGAAGCTAAATTACAACAATCCAGAGACAACCTTGCTGAAATTTTCGAACAAGAAAAGGAGATGGCAGCCGAATCCAACAACAATAATGCAAGAAGGATGCTTGGTGATTATACTACACCTACTTCCAAGTTTGATGGAAGAAGCATCTCAATTCCTGCCATTGGAGCAAATAATTTTGAGCTGAAACCTCAACTAGTTGCTCTAATACAACAGAACTGCAAGTTTCATGGACTTCCATCAGAAGATCCCTACCAGTTTTTAACTGACTTCTTGCATATCTGTGAGACTGTTAAGACTAATGGAGTAGATCCTGAAGTCTACATGCTCATGCTTTTCCCTTTTGCTGTAAGAGACAGAGCTAGAGCATGGTTAGACTCTCAACTTAAATATAGCCTGGACTCTTGGGATAAGCTGGTCACGGCCTTCTTGGCTAAGTTCTTTCCTCCTCGAAAACTGAGCAAGCTTAGAGTGGATGTTCAGACCTTCAAACAAAAAGATGGTGAATCCCTCTATGAAGCTTGGAAAACATACAAACAGATGACCAAAAGATGTCCTTCTGATATGTTTTCAGAATGGACCATGATAGATATATTCTATTATGGTCTATCCGAGTTCTCTAAGATGTCATTGGACCATTCTGCAGGTGGATCCATTCACCTAAAGAAAACGTCTGCAGAAGCTCAAGAACTTATTGACATGGTTGCAAATAACCAGTTCATGTACACTTCTGAGAGGAATTCCGTGAATAATGGGATGCCTCAAAGGAAGGGAGTTCTTGAAATTGATGCTCTGAATGCCATTTTAGCTCAGAACAAAATGTTGACTCAGCAAGTCAACATGATTTCTCAAAGTTTGAATGGATGGCAAAGTGCATCCAACAGTACTAAAGAGGCATCTTCTGAAGAAGAAGCTTATGATCTTGAGAACCCTGTAATAGCAGAAGTAAATTATATGGGTGAACCTTATGGAAACACCTATAATTCATCATGGAGAAATCATCCAAATTTCTCATGGAAGGATCAACAAAAGCCTCAACAAGGCTTTAATAATGGTGGAAGAAATAGGCTCAGCAATATCAAGCCTTATCCATCATCTTCTCAGCAACAGACAGAGAATTATGAACAGAGTACCTCTAACTTAGCAAATTTAGTCTCTGATCTGTCTAAGGCCACTTTAAGTTTCATGAGTGAAACAAGGTCCTCCATCAGAAATCTGGAGGCACAAGTGGGCCAGATGAGTAAGAAAATCACTGAAACTCCTCCTAGTACTCTCCCAAGCAATACTGAAGAAAATCCAAAAAGAGAGTGCAAGGCCATTAATATAATCAATATGGCCAAACCTAGAGAGGAAGGAGAGAAATGAGGAAGACCTCATAGGACGTCTCTCAAGCAAGAAGGAGTTCCCTATTGAGGACCTAAAGGAATCTGAGGCTCATATAGAGACCATAGAGATCCCATTAAACCTCATTCTGCCATTCATGAGCTCTGAAGACTATTCTTCCTCTGAAGAGGATGAAGATGTAATTGGAGAGCAAGTTGCTCAATATCTAGGAGCCATCATGAAGTTGAAAGCCAAGTTGTTTGGTAATGAGACTTGGGAAGGTGAACCTCCCTTGCTCATTAGTAAACTAGATACATGGGTTCAACAAACTTTACCTCAAAAGAGACAAGATCCTGGCAAATTCTTAATACCCTGTACCATAGGCACCATGACCTTTGACAAGGCTCTGTGTGACCTAGGGTCAGGCATAAATCTTATGCCACTCTCTGTAATGGAGAAACTGGGGATCATTGAGGTACAGCCTGTCATATTCTCATTACAAATGGCAGACAAGTCAGTAAGACAAGCTTATGGATTGGTAGAGGACGTGTTGGTAAAGGTTGAAGGCCTTTACATCCCTGCTGATTTCATAATCTTAGACACTAGGAAGGAGGAGGATGAATGCATCATCCTTGGAAGACCTTTCCTAGCCACAGCAGGAGCTGTGATAGATGTTAACAGAGGAAAATTAGTCCTTCAATTGAATGAGGACTACCTTGTGTTTAAGGCTCAAGGATCTTCTTCTTTAACAATGGAGAGGAAGCATGAAAAGCTTCTCTCAGTACAGAGTCAAACAAAGCCCCCACAATCAAACTCTAAGTTTGGTGTTGAGAGGCCAAGCCAAACTCTAAGTTTGGTGTTGAATCCCCACATCCAAACTCTAAGCTTGGTGTTGGGAGTTTACAACATTGACCTGATCACCTGTGAGGCTCCATGAGAGCCCACTATCAAGCTATTGACATTAAAGAAGCACTTATTGGGAGGCAACCCAATTTTTATTTATCTAATTTTATTTTATTTTCATTGTTCTTTTATGTTTTATTAGGTTCATGATCATGTAGAGTCACGAAAAAATATTAAAATTAAAAACAGAATCAAAAACAGCAAAAGAAAAATCACACCCTGGAGGAAGGACTTACTGGCGTTTAAACGCCAGTAAGGAGCATCTGGCTGGCGTTCAATGCCAGAACAGAGCATGGATCTGGCGTTGAACACCAGAATCAAGCAGCATCCTGGCGTTTAAACGCCAAGAATATACCCTGAGGAGAGCTGGCGCTGAACGCCAGAAACAAGCACGAAACTGGCGTTCAACGCCAGAAACATGCTGCAGTTGGGCGTTGAACGCCCAGAACATGCATCACCTCGGCGTTTAAACGCCAAAATTGCATGGAAAGGCATTGTACATGCCTAATTGGTGCAGGGATGTGTGGACCCCACAGGATCATCTCAGGATCTGTGGACTCCACAGGATCCCCACCTACCATATTCTCCCCTCTTCTCAATATTCATCCTCTCTTTCCAATAAACACTCTTCCTCAAACCCTTCACCAATCACCTCAATCTCTCTTCCCAATTACCCCCTTCACCATTCACATCCATCCACTCTTCCCCATAAACCCCACCTACCTTCAAAATTCAAAATTTCTTTCCCACCCAAACCCACCCTAAATGGCCGAACCTACTTCCTCTCCCCTCACTATATAAACCCTTCTATTCTCTTTAAATTTCACACAACACAACCCATTCTTCTCCACCTTGGCCGAAACACAACCTTCTCTACCTCTCCTCCATATCTTCTTCTTCTTCATCTATTCTTTCTTCTCTTGCTCGAGGGCAAGCAATATTTTAAGTTTTAATTCTAGTCTGTTTTGTTTGTTTTTGAGCTTTGATTGAACCTGGAATCATGCATACTTGCATAGCATTCATATTAAGCATTGCATTCTGCATACTTCATTATAAAAAAATCGCACGCGATGCGACAGCGTCGCTGACGCGTCCGCGTCACAGGTGCTTTAGTGAGAAACGAAAAGTGAACGGAAAATCACGCGAGGGCGTGGCTGGAGGCGTGCCTTTGGCACAAATTTGACCCACGCGACCGCGTCGTTGATGCGTCCGCATCATGTGGAAAAATTCCTCCTACGCGTCTGCGTCACCCACGCGAACGCGTGCCCTGTAAATCGACGTAAAAAGGGTGTATGGTCGAAAGTTGAGCTGGATTGTGGCTAGACTCGTGCTAGAAGCACAAGCCTTACCACGCAGACGCGTGGCTGATGCATCCGCGTCAGATCCCTATAATGGCCACTCACGCGATCGCGTCCACCACGTGACCGCGTCACCTTTGAATTTGGCAACAATGAATTTTGAATAGAGAGTTGTGCGAACGCGAGGCTGCCCTCGCGCCAGTAGCACAAAATGCGTCATGCGTCCGCGTAACCGACGCGACCGTGTCGATTAATTTAAGCGCAAGTCGCGCGACCGCGTCCCCCATGCGTCTGCGTCGCTTGTGCCGCACAACTTATCCAAAGCAGCCAAATATCTTATCTTTTCTTCCCTATATCTAATTCTTTTCTTCCCTTCTTATTTCTTTTCTTCTTTCTTCTTCTTTTTCTTACTTTCTTCTTCTCATCCCTCTTCACTTCCATTTAATTTATTTGCATAGTTTCTTTCATTGCATTATTTTCATTAGTGTTAGAAATTTATTTATTTTACTTGTGGATTGTTCAAAGAATTGTTTGACAATTATATAATTTTTTTTAAAAGGTTGCTTGCATGTTCAACTAAATACTTTCAATAACTTATTTACCATGCATGCTATGTGTTTGTGAAAAAGCCCGTATGGCATCATGCACTACTTTTATGTTATCCTACTACTCTAATGCCTGTTTTTCACAAAACCCTTTCCACATTTTATTTTTAATTATAACTGTCAATACAAACGTGATTGTCGGTTTGTTATGAGTAATAATACATTTTTAATCTTTGATGCTTGATCTATGCTACTCATGCCCTTGCTGGCATGCTAATAAACATCTTGCATCCAATACTCCCCATGCCTTGCTATATTTCCATTGATGAACTGATCACATGGAATCGCGACCATGTCTTTCATTCACTATTTTTCTTACTTGGCATGATTATCACTTGTACCACCGTCCTCTTTGCTCTATCCCTTTGACTTCACGCCCTTTTCTCTTCTCCTTTTTTCAGGCTGGCCACCAGAACAGGTAAAGAGAACGCCTCTACAACGAGCAACAGTTGAGGAACCACATCCCCCGCCACCTGCACATCTTTGCATGCACCGAGGATGGTGCAATCTTTAAGTGTGGGGAGGTTGATACCCATCTCCACGGGTTAGTTAGTCCCTTCTCAACACCAATTTTTGTTTTTCATTGTTGCATTTGCATGTTTGATTGCATGTCTGTTTTATTTTGTGCATATTTTACCCACTTGGTTGAAGTAATATTTTCTTTTTCAAGAAAATTTTTATAGTATTTCACTAATTTGAATAAAACTTTTTGAAAAACTTGTATGAAGAAATATTATTTTGGAACATAGTTTAGAGCTCGAACACACAAAACCAGTGAGATTTTAAGCCTATTTGATTGGTTGCATTTTATCAACCAATATATTTTATTTTTGTGTGTTTTTCTCTCTAAAATTGTGATCTTTGTCTTGCTTAATTCTATATTTCCACTGTTTAATGTATGCATGCACTTATATGATTGAGGCCTTGTTTCACTAAGCTTACATACCCATATGTTCTTACCCTTCCATTACCTTTGCAAACCAATGTTGAGCCTATTTTACCCCCTTTGTTCTCTACTTTGGCACATCATGAACTCTAAGCGAAAAACAATAATGTCCTTAATTTGAATCCTTGATTAGCTTAGACTAATGAAAGCACTCATAAATTAAGTGTGGGAAAAGTGGGTTTGAAAATGTTTGGTTTGAGAATTGAGTATGTTGGACTTTGTGTGAAAATGTGAAAAATGTTAAGAACATGTTTATACATTCAAAACCTTAATCATATGCATTGAAAAAAAAAATTATTAAGAAAAGAAAAATAAAAAAAAAGAGTAGAAAAATACAAAGGGGACAAAAATGCCCCAAAGTAAATGGCAATATCAATGCATATGTACTGAACTCAAATTTAGGATGCATGAATATGTGGAAAACACAGTTAATGGGAAGTTAGATTTTGTATTTTAATTAAATGGATTGTCTTAAGTTAGGTGGAAATTTTATGTTAACTAAGGATTCAGATTTTAGTCCACTTGGCCAAATACAATCCTACCTTGACCCTAACCCCATTACAACCCTTAAAAGCCCTCTTGATTTGTGTATTGGTGCATTAAATTTTTGTTGATTGTTAGATGAAGAGCAAGCTATAAAAATCAAGATTAGTAGAGAATTGAGAGAATTGAACCTAGACACTTGAGAGTTAGAGTGATATACACTACTAGTAAGGGTTCAGCGCTCAATTCTATGTTCCCTGCTTTCATGAGCTATCTTCTTCTTGCAAGTTATTTGTATTGTATTTTGTAATTTGAATTAGCGAAATCCAGCTCATATTTATTCTTGAAAGATTTATTTATTTTTTCACCAAGTAGGTAGAATCATTTTAGCATGTAGTTGCATTCACATTCATAGGTTGCATTGCATGAGTCTTGCCTTTCGCTACTCATTTATTTAGTCTCTTTGAGTTTAGCATGAGGACATGCTAATGTTTAAGTGTGGGGAGGTTGATAAACCACTATTTTATGGTTTATATTGTGTTTTATTGAGTGGTTTTATCAAGCTTTTCACCCACTTATTCATATGATTTGCATGTATTTACAATTCCTTCCTAAAAATATCCACTACTAGAAAACTAGTTATTACAGACGGATATTTTCGACAGATTTTATCCCACGAAAATACAGACGGAATTTCAGAGGGATTTTTTGTCGGAAAATAAAAAAATAAATTAGTATAAATTACAGATGGAAAAGAGAATCCGTCGATAATTCTATCAACAAAATTAATTTTTTGTAGAAAATAGTTACAGACAGAAAATCCGTCTATAATTAAATAGACAAAAATACTACATTTTATAAAACTTTTACAGACAGATTTTCCGTCTGTAATTTAAAATTTTCCATGGAAAATAATAAACTAAACCTACCACTACCCCGAGCCCCATTCGCAGCACACAAATCAAAGAAAATAAACACTGAACTTCTAACAAGCCCTAATTTTGATCCCAAATATCCAGATCGATCGAATTCCATGGCAAACCCTTCCTCATCTTCCTCCTCCTCGTCATAATTCGCCGCCTAATCCTCCGATCCCTCTTGCTTCCCTACCCCCTTCCACTTTCAACAACCGCCTTACGCCGCATACAACTATCCTCCTCCACCGTCACACCACCACCAATTCCAGAGCGACGCTCAGCAACTCTTCCAGCACGACGCCTAGACCATCACCCTGGAGGCTCTCGAGAGCATGAAGGTTGCCATAGCCAGCAGAGACGTCAACCACAAGACCGACACAAAGCGAAAGGCAGTTCCCCGCCATGCCGCTGGGCAGACGTGGGAGGATCCCTCGCTGGCCGAGTGGCCGAAGAACAACCATCGCTTGTTCTGCGGCGACCTAGGGAATGTGGTGAACGACGACGTTTTGTCATGGTTTGCTTATTTGTTGGTTTGACCTAACATGCACATCAAATGTTTGTTAATTAGTCTCAGTGGATAATTAGGTAGATATATGTGCTCAATGTTGTGTTTGTGCAAACGAGGTGTTTGATCTAATGACTGAACTGCTTTTGACATAGGTGTTGTTTTCTTTCTTTGGAGCCATAATGGCTTATTGTTTTCTTTTTTTGAAAATTTATTAGGCCTCAATCTGGCTTTGATTTTGCTTCTTTTGTGGTGTTTAGGCATTAATGACTAGCTTCTGCTCATAGTAATTATACTAGTATCTTCAATTGAGTCTCCATTTTTGAATTCAGATTCAATCTCTATTTTCTTCACTGCTGTGCTTTTCTTTTTTGTGTACATAAGTAGTAATATGTATCTTTATTCTTGCTATTTCACTCTTAATTAATTATTTTTATGTTGCAAGTTCTATCAAGGGGAGGGGAGGCTGTACAGATGACTACTGAAACCTAATACCGAGTGGGGCAGCATTGAGAACAGAGGTGGCTTTGTCTCAAACATGCCAGGTTCTTTAACTAACCCTGAATTATATGCTTTGTTGCTACTAATATTCAGTACTGATTTTTGTGTTTTCATTCATCATTCCTTTTACTATAGGAACTTGAGTTTTGTTTGCTGTGATATTAGTTTGCTCAATTCCTTTTACTATAGGGTAGTGTTTCTTCTCTGAGACTGATATTCTCTTTCCCAGAAAAAAGAAACTTCTTTTGGAACAGAATGAACTACATGTTGCAAGAATCTTAGTTTATGAGGTATGCTATAAGAACTGTTTATTCAATTAAAACCTCCTTGTCTTTTTATTGTTCCTTTGCTGCTTATAAGAACCGTTTACTCAATTAAAACCTCATTATCTTTTTATTGTTCCTTTGCTGCTTTTTATAACTCGAGTTTTTGTGCAGGGGTGTGAGAGAGAGGTTGTTGAGGCTGGGAAGCAATCCGATGAGTTCTTGCAATAGTTATCTATTTATCTATCTATCTATCTCTATTTTTTGGTGTCTATTATCTCTGCTCTGCTGATTCAACAAATTTCTATCTAACACGTCTTATATTTCTTGTACAATTTGGTTGCAATAGTTGGTGCTGTCTGCTCTGCTACTTACATCCGCTGTTTGATGTCTTTGCAAAAGTAAACCCTCTGCAGAAAGTTCTAGCTATTGTTCATGGAAACTTGAAGCTCTTCGAGAGGTAATTATTGATAAGGAACCATGCTTTTTAACCCTCCTTTCTTATTTTAATGCTTATGGCGGTGCTCCATTGCACTTGTTGGTTATCACTGGGTTATCAAGGTTATTTATGTACATCATGGCTATCAAAATGAAGGAAACATGTTGGGATATCCTAATTTAAATCTGAAACATGACATGTATTTTATTTAAGTATCCTCCATTCTGTTCATGTGTTGGTTTTGTTAGTCTAATTTGTGTAATTCACTTTATAAATACGTGAATTTGTGTTTCTTTACAATGCTTATGTAAGTGGTGGAATTAATCTTGTTTTTTTTTGGCAGCCATGTAATCCTAGTATATCTTGCTTCCTGCTTTTACTGGAATGGCTGACCACTGGTTAGTAGAACCATCTCATCTGCTTCTTGTGACCTGATGAACTGCTATTGTTCCATTCTTTATAGAGTACTCATTACTTGGGAACTTGTAGATTTCAGAATTGAACCGTTACATTGTCCATTAGTAAAACACGATTTTGGGTTCATTTCCCTCATTTCTGTATGTGACTAGCCAAAATTAACTCAGTAATGGATTGGCATCATTCTAAATTAACTCATTAGTAATGCTTCATTACCTGATAAATAGCTCTTGTGAGTATGGTAGCTATATTCCTAATTTGACTCATCATCTTGAAATCTTCTTACAAGAAAATTCTTCAGTGGATTGAGAATACAAGAAATGTCAAAGTAATAAATTTGTGGCATATTGTGGGCTTTGTTCTATATACAAATCAAGAAGAAATAGTCTCTCCTCCCTGGTAGGTTTGTCTTTTTCATGTGTGGAAATGATCAAGCATGCAAATCAATGGTGCCACATAATGGTAGCAGGTATTGGTTGCTGTCTTCACTTCAGTTTTATTGCTCAGAGTTATAAGTACTTAATGTCAGTGCATAGAAAGTACTATTAATTAATTAATAGAGGTATGCCAGAAGAATGGATATTAATCATATTATATGTGGCAGAAATATGAACTGAGGAAATCACAGCCCTTCGTGAAATACTCAATTATATTGAGAGACAGAATTTTGAGGAATACTCAATTTTTTTATTTGTTTATTGTCACAGGCTGCTCACAAGGCTGGCAAACAAACACAGGATGGGAGAGATGAGGAAATCACAGTCCTTCGTGTGAAAATTCAGGTAATTTTTTAAGAAAGCATGCATTTCTTTCCAAAGTTAGATTACTATATATATATATTACTCTGATATTCGATGTGAAGTTATAGCTATCTTCTTTTCTTTGTTAGAATCTAAAAGATGATGCAGCAGCAGCAGTAACTTTTGAACAACAGCAAGAAGCTTCAATCTTTTTTATTTGTACACACCAAAAAGAATAAGAAGAGAATGTTTGTTGCAGAAAAGAGCAAGGAATTGGCCATTTTCCAGGGTCAAAACAAAGCCTTCAAGTTAACTGAGGCTCAAAAGGATAGGCCATAGAAGAGGTATTTATGTTTTAGTCTCTGTGTGTTTCAGTTGCTAGTTAGCGATTAATTACTAGAAGAAAATCCAGGAATGTGGTTATTATCCATCATTTGTTGTATGACTTTGCAGTGAATTATGTAATACATACTACACTAGCACCTGCCCTTGGCCGTCAACTGAATCCAATTAAAGGCATAAAAAAAGCAGATAAGGGAAAAGAGGGTGTGTGAAGTTGAAAGGGTCTGTGTGAGTGTTTGTGAGCAGGAATAATCATATATATCAGAGAGTGAAGAAGAAGAAGAAGATGGAAATTAAAGGGTTTATGAATTGAGAGTAGAAGGTTGTTGTTTTAGTTTTTCTTTCTGAAGTAGTGTGGGAATTGTTGAAAGTGCAGTGAAGAAAGAAAAAAGCCTGCAAGAGAATCCAAGAACCAAACATGGTAAAGCTTAGGAAGTGAGAATCTGCATAGAGATTCATTCACCTTTTTTTTTCGTCTCTTCTTTATTTTCTTTCTTTTTTAAACCCTTTATTTCCCCATTTCCTTTTCAATTTGCTCTCTATAGTTTGCCTACTCTAATATTCAGCTACATAGGGAGTTATATACTAAGAGAGAAAAACAAAAGAGAATAAGAAATGCGTGTGAGATAGGGAGAGAGAGTTTTGAAGAAAAAGGATGTCTTTTATTATTTTTTTAAATTATATTTTTTATCCTAGTACAAATTTGCTTAGGTATTTGTTTAGGTTCATATTTGCATGGAACGTGTTCAAACAATAGATGCAATAAAAACTATCATAGGGTCAGAAGGTTTATTTCAGAGAAAAAAAAGGTGCTTGATTTAGTCTTTGTTTGAGTTTGTGTTCAACCATTGTTCATTCCCCTTATTAATAATTACTAGTGTGGTGTAACTCTTCATTCTATTATAAACATGAACTGATCTTAGTAACATGTTTTATATTCTGGATGATTTAGAGGAATGGCAGTGGAGGATTCATCTTCTCCTTATGGAATTCATCTTGTAATAGAAGACTACCCTTATGCTGTTGATGGACTAGAGATATGGTTTGCCATTAAGGAATGGGTTCAAGATTGTGTCTCATTGTACTATCCAACAGACAATGATCTCAAAAGAGACCCTGAACTCCAAAATTGGTGGAAAGAAGCTGTTGAGGTCGGTCATGGTGATTTGAAAGATAAGCCATGGTGGCCAAAGATGCAGACAGTTGAAGAGTTAGTTGAATCATGCACAACCATAATATGGACGGCGTCGGCGCTCCATGCAGCCGTTAATTTTGGACAGTATCCATGTGGAGGGCTTATACTGAACCGTCCAACACTTAGCATAAGATTGCTTCCTGAACAAGGCACTGCAGAGTATGAAGAGATGGTGAAGAGTCACCAAAAGGCTTATCTGATAACAATTACACCGAAATTAGAGACTCTCATTGACTTTACAACCATAGAAATCTTATCAAAGCATGCTTCTGATGAAGTATATCTTAGAGAGAGGGATAATCCACATTGGACATTTGGTTCAAGAGCATTACAACCATTTTAGAGATTTGGGAACAAACTGAGTGAGATTGAGGAGAAGCTAACACAGAAGAACAAAGATGGGTAATAGAATTGGACTAGTTGAATTGCCATACACTCTGCTTCATCCTACTAGCAATGAAGGGTTGACTTTTAGAGGAGTTCCAAACAGCATCTCTATCTAAATGCATGGAATAATATAATGAGTTTATATTGACTTGCTTGTTTGTTTATAGTACTTTTCTTTTAGTTTGATAATACAATGAGTTTGTTTATTTTTTTAAATATTATAAATATTCGAATACAAATTAGATAAAAATTTGTATTAAATTTATATTTATTTCGTATGAAAATAAGTTTATTTTGTAATTAGAAAAATAAAAAAAATTCTATTTTACCTTACAGACGGATTTACAAACGAATTTTCTGGCTGTAATCAGAGTGTTCTGAAGTTCAAATTACAGACGGAAATTCGTCAAAAAATCTGTCTGTAATTATAGACGGAAAATTTGTCTGAAAATCCGTCTGTAATTACACACGGAAAATCCGTCTGAAAATCCATCTGTAATTACAGACGGAAAATCCGTCTGAAAAATCCGTCTGTAATTACAGACGGAAAATCCGTCGAAAAATCTGTCTGTAATTACAAACAAAAAATCTGTCGGAAAGTTCATCGCCTTCAAAAAATGGATGCAGAATTTACAGAGGAAAAATCCGTCTGTAACTGGTAAAAAACCGTCTGTAATTTTCCGACGAAAAAAATCTGTCGGTAAATAATTTCCGATGGGGCTTTTACAGAGGGACAAAATCCATCGGTAATTTCGTCGGTAACAAAAATTAGTCTGTAATAAAGAATAAATCTGTCTGTAAATCTGTCTGTATTAATCCATTTTCTAGTTGTGATCCTATGATTAATAAATTGCTTCCTAAGGACCTTTTTGTTGTATATTTTTATCGTCCTTCGTACCATTCGATGCCGTGATCTGTATGTTAAGTGTTTCGGGCTTCATAGGGCAAGAATAGTGCATGGAATGAAGAGGAAGCATGCAAAAATGGAAGGCATACAAGGAATTGAGGAGATGACCAGCGAGAAGTCACGCAGTCGCATAGCTCACGCGACCACGCGAAATAGAAGGAATTACCGTGACGAGCTCGCGTGCCTGACGCGACCGCGCGGATTGGAAGCTGCACGAATGACGCGAAAGCATGGACGACGCGCCCGCGTGGTACGAGAAATGCTGAGTGATGCAAACGCGTGGACGACGTGGACGCGTGACGAGCGCAATCTGCAGAATTATAGAAGTCGTTGGCACAGATTCCGGGCCGCATTTCAACCCAGTTTTCGGCCCAGAAACACAGATTAAAGTCTGGGAACATGCAGAGAGTCAAGAAATCAATACATATCAAATCATAATTCAATTTTAGGTTTTAGATGTAGTTTTTAGAGAGAGAGGTTCTCTCCTCTCTCTTAGGATTTAGGATTAGGATTAGGATTAGGATTTCAACTTCTTCATCATAGGTTCAATGTTCCTTTAATTTATTTTCTACGTTTATTTATTACTTTGGTTGATTATTTGATGTTGCCAATTTGGCTTATGGATTTCTATGTTCAATATAACTTTCTATTTAATATAATTCGAGGTATTTCAGATTTATGATTGCTTTCCTTTATTTATATAGATAATTTAGATTTTCTACCTTTTGGCTCTGGTTGATTAATTGGTAACTCTTGAGTTATCAAACTCATTGTTGACTGAAAATTAGAATTCTTCAAGAATTAATTCGAGTTCCAATAACTCTAGCCTTTCCCAAGGAAAGACTAGGACCTGAGGAATCAAAATTAATTCATCCACTTGACTTACCTTCATAGTTAGAAGTTGACTTAGTGGGAAAAAATCCAATTCTCATCACAATTGATAAGGATAACCGGGATAGGACCTCCAGTTCTCATACATTGCCAAAAGCTTTATTAGTTATTATTTTAACGACTTGTTATTCTACATTACTTGTTCAACCTTTTTCAAAACCCCAAAATATACTTTTCCATAACCAATAATAAATCATACTTCCCTGCAATTCCTTGAGAAGACGACCCGAGGTTTAAATACTCGGTTATCAATTTATTTAGGGGTTTGTTACTTGTGGCAACCAAAACGTTTGTACAAAGGGATTTTCTTTTGGTTTAGAATCTATACTCACAACGCGACTATATTTTATAAAATTCTTTACTAGCAAAAATCCTAACGTCAGTCACCATCAAAGCAACTCAACGAGGTGGGTTGTGACCTGCATCTGAAAAATAACAACAGAGTATGGAATGAGAACCAGAGGTTTTCAGTATGGTAACAGTGCCCAGTAATGTAAGATATAAGACCCCGGGACGTCAGAGACAATCCTAGAGCTTCACATCGATACTGAAATACAAGCTTAACAAAAGATATAACTTAAACCATAAACAATAAACAAGGGTATCTAAACTTAGGGGATTTCTAACTAGTACTAGTCACCCGCTGTATCCTACAGCCTTTGCCAACCTAGCCTTCGTGCGATCCCATCGCTACCGCCTACGGAACCTCCTCAATCCCAGCAGAAAGCACAAGTAATGCAGATAAGTAAAACGCCAGTAAAGCACATGTACAGCAAATAGAGCAATTAGCAAGTAACATGTGATTCATTTAGGCATAACAGAAATTAAACAAAGCAAACAAACAGGTAGAAGATGTATATGATGAATGCCTTTCCTATTGGCTTGTGATATCACTTGTCGGTCTATAAATGCCAATCTGACACATCATTTCGAATGTAGCTTTTCTGCCACTCCCACGAATATAGTGCTGGTCACACTCACATGTGTATCCCAAGGACATAGTGCCTGGTACACTCTTGCAGCAGAAAAGGTTATTAATCATAATTCAATCCCAGGGACATAATACCCTGCACGCTACCGTACTTAACATAAGGATATAGTGCCTGGAACACTCTCAACATTCAACAAGATCATCATTTCTTTTTGAATTATCACCACACTTAACCCAAGGATATAGTGCCTGGCACACTCTCAACATTCGACAAGTTCATCATTCCTTTCCAAGTTCTCAACTCATCATAACCATCACCAGTTCCCAATTCTCAAAAACCTCTTCAACCATATGCTTCAAAACTCAACATTTACTAATTCAAAGTAGAATTTACGCAAACCTTCCAAAGCCTATGTCACCGGCTCTAAACTCATAGTTAAAATACCACCTTTTATTCATTTATTATTTTCTCCCTTGATTCAAGACCCTAAAACTGACAAAACGGTTTTTAAACAAGTGTTACGGAAGTTTACAAGCTTGCCAGGAAGGTAAAACAGTTAAAATTAAGGTTTTCTTTGAAAAATAAGGTAGTGTGCGTACGCATAGGATTATGCGTACGCACGCATAGAAGAATTTTTAAGAAGTGTGCGTAAACATAGAAGTGTGTGTACACACAGAAGGTAAAAGTTTTCATTTTAACACACGCACAGATACGTGAGATTTCCCTGAATAGATTGCCAATCCCAGTGTGTGCGCGCGAGCGCACGAGTTTGTGTGTAGCACAACTAGCAAATTTTGCAGGGATGAGAGTGTACGCACCAGAGTGTGCTAGCGCTCCCAACAGAAGCACCTCCCTGTGTGTACGTGATAAATCGCTATTTTACGGTTTATTTTGTGTTGAGTTGAGTGGATTTTATCCCTTATTCTTACACTTATTCATAGAATTTGCATGTTTTAAATTTTACTTCCTAATTTTGTGCTATGATTGAAAACATGCTTCTTTGGCCTTAAATTTGCTAATTTTAATTCTCTCTTATTACCATTCGATGCTATGATATGTTTATTAAGTGTTTTTAGGGTTTATTGGGCAGGAATAGCTTAGAGGATGGAAAGGAAGCATGCAAAAGTGGAAGGAATACAAGAAATTGAATGAATTGCTAAGTTGTCAATCCTGACCTCTTCGTACTAAATTGATCATAACTTGAGCTATAAAGGTCCGAATGAGGCGGTTCCAGTTGAGTTGGAAATCTAACATCTGGGGCTTTAAAATGATATGCAATTAGCCATAGTTGCCTCTTAGTTAGGTGATGCGGACGTGTGGTATGACGCGTACGCGTGGCTGATGCGTACGGATGACAGAGCGTCACGTGCTGCAACTTACAGAAAATGCCAGAGGCGATTTCTGGACTGCTTTGGACCCAATTTCAGGCCCAAAAATACTGATTGGAGGCTACAGAGTGGAGTTGGAAGGGGGAATCAATCATTCAACATTTATTTACACAATTATTAGGTTTTAGATGTAGTTTTCTAGGGAGAGAGGCTCTCTCCTCTCTCTAGGTTTTTAGGGTTTTTAGTTTTATGTCTTCTTCAATTCAAATTTCTACCTTGCTTTAATTTAGGTTTCTTTTACTTTCATTAGTTCCGTTGCTTTAGTTTATCAATTTCTCTTGTTGATTCCTTTATATTGCCAATTTAGTTTGTGAATTCCTTTTGTTTCCTTCATATTTCATGTTTCTTATTGTTCAATTGCTTTGCTATTTTTATTCCTTTGGAATTGTTAGTCTTAGATTTTACATTCTTTCATTACTTTTCTATACTTTTATTTTGTGCCTTCCAAGTGTTTAATGAAATGCTTGGGAGGATTTTAAATTAGAATTTTGGTATTCTTAGCTTAGAATGAGTAATTTGGAGACTCTTGAATTGTCAAAGTCTCTTGCTGGTTGGCGATTGAAAGTTGCTAGTTGGCTTGAGCTTCACTAACTCTAGTCTTTGATTAAGACTTGTGAACTCAAGTTGAATTGCTCACTTGACTTACCTTCAATTGTTAGAGGTTAACTAAGTAAGAGCAATTTGCAATTACCATCATAATTGACAATGCCAATGAGGATAGGAATTCAGAATCTCAACCCTTACTAGGAATTTTCTTAATTATCAGTTATTTTCTTGTTATTTACATTCCTTGCTTACTAAATTCAAAACCCTAAAAGATACAATCTCATAACCAATAATAAACTACACTTCCCTGCAATTCCTTGAGAGATGACCCGAGTTTTAAATACTTTTGTTAATTTTATTGGGTTTGGTTAAGTGACAAACAAATTAAATATTGATTGAAGTTTAATTGTCAGTTTAGAACTATACTTGCAACGCAATATTTTTTGTGAAAATCTTTACCGACGATTTTCCATCATCAGTGCGTGCGCACAAGAGTGTGCGTACACACGTGTTCAAAAATACACAGGGTGTGCGTGCGCACAACCTTGTGTGGACGCACAAGTTAAATATTGCCACTGATTAGATCACACGCACAACAGTGTGTGTGCGCACATAAACCTGAAATCACAAATTCTGCAACTTCACAGAATTTAGATTTCTGGCCCAAACTTTCAATGATCATATCTTTCTCTACAAAATTAAGATTTCTATAAAATCTATACCATTTTAAAGCTCTTTGAATTATCTTTAATTTGATATAAAAATCATTCTATTTCAAAAAATGTAGCTCAAGATATGAACCGCCAAAGTTGGCTTAAAACCTATTTTTACCAAAAATCTTAAAAACTTACTTTTACCAAAACTCTCATTTCAAAACCAATTATACACCACCCAATAGTACCAAAACAACAGAAAGGTCCATACCACTCATCTCTCAACTCAACCATCCACAATATCCCAATTTCACCATTTCACACCATCAAGTTCATTATACATCAACATCCAAAAATCATCATAAACAATCTTAGTTCTCCTCATTCATTAATAACATTTCCATTAATCATCATCAATCATCAACAATACCAACAACTCTCATCAACCATAATAAATCTCAGCATTCGTCATCAAATTTCTCAACATTAACAACCATCAACATATAATATCACTCCTCAACCATATCCACTCCATACAACATTAAATCAATCACTAAATAACAATTTACATTTAATATATATATATATATATATATATATATTCAATTCAATCCTATCTTAAGGTCAACTAGCCTAAGTGTCTAGAGATATTACATATTACATAGAGAAAACCGAAACCATACCTTGGTCAATTCCCAATATGTGCAAAACACCAAAACTTAGATCCCACAAGCTTCCAAAAAGCCAAAGCAATTCCAACAAGAACCAAGGCTCAAACTAACAACATATATATATATATATATATATATATATATATATATATATATCAAAAATCAAAACCTAATATTTACAATATACCAAACTACAAGGGTATATGAGAAACCTAACCTTATCCATAGAAATTGGAGATGAAACCCAAAAATTCCTCACTAAAGGTTGGTACCTAAACAACCAAAACACAAAGATCCACTCAAAACTCAAGCCTTGAATTTCGAATTTCTTAGGGTAGAGAAAAGGAGAGAAAATTTTGAGATCTTACCTACACAATTTAAATAAAAATAAAGGGCTCGGCAAGAGCTTCGTGTAGTCACTGATGGCACGTGAATCGGAGTTCCGTAACTCGAGTTATGGCCACCGGAAGCGGAGGATGAATAGTGCTTTCTCTCTTCGCTTCACTCTGCTTTTTCAGCTGCTAGGGTTTGGTTTCAAGTGTGTTATGAGCTCATTTGGGTTCATTTACACACTTATATATGTTGGGTTTGGGCCCAACTTGGGTTCGATCCAACCCGTTAGCGTTTTTGATCCGTTTGTCCCATTTTGAGCCAAAACCTTTAGAATTAGCGTCCAGTTTTCAATTCTAAATTATTTATTTCTTTTCAAAACAATAAATTAAATTTTTGAAATCTTATTTTCTTAAAACACGGTACCAGATAGTCTAGAGCTAATACTGCCGGCTTAAGTACTGGTACACATTTTAACAAAAATCTTTCGCGAAAGATATATTTTCTAACTCAGAAAAATTCATTGAAATCAAATTTCACCTTTTTATTTTCAAGAAAAAATTTCTATATTTTCAAACCTATTGCAGATGATTAAATTATTATTTTATTAAAATTGTTATTCCGGTTCTTACAAGACATCGACTTACCTATGAATCTTGTTCTGGAAGAAGCTGATGCTGAAAATATGCAGCTAAATTAAAACCAATCTCTCATCCAAAGATTATCATGTCTTGGATCATTAGAGGAGTAGCTAGTTGCACTTAAGACGCACCTTAAAAGAATACTTGAAACAATACCAACCAGATATCATCATTCTTAGTGAAACCAAAATTAAGGGAGAAAATGCCAAAAGAAAAATAAGAAGCTGGGGTTTTGAAATTTTCATTATTGAATATGCTGAAGGCTTTAGTGGGAGAATATGGTATGTTGGAAAGGGAACAACTTCTCTATCACAGTCGCTAAAGCTAATCAGCAATACATATATACAAAAATAAATTACAGTAATAAGGATAATTGGTACTTGGATGCAGTGTATGCAATCTTGTGAGATCAGGTCAGAAGAACTTTATGGCCTATTTTAAAGAACATGACATGTTTGACCTTTTGCTCATCGCAGGCGATTTCAATGAGATCAAGAATAGTTGAAAGAAGAAAGGGGGAAGCCCAACAAATAACAAAGCATGTAAAATCTTTGATGCTTGGATTAATAGATGTGGTCTTTGTGGGAGGGATACAAAAGAGTCTTCAAAAGTCTTCCTATAGAACTCTCCATCCCTTTATGAAAAACCAAATTCTAAGAGGTTGTGGTCAATATTCTTCCAAGAACCAACTCAAATCACCACCCACTGCATATTACGGATAATGGTTAGTTACAATCAAATTAAAGAGGAAAAACTTTTTTAGATTTTAAATCATGTAAACCTACCACCCTAACTTCAAATCCTTGCTCTAATACAAATGGAGTAATGACCAGAGACTACCAAACAACCTTAACAGCTTAAGAAATGAGCTGGTAAAATAGAAAAGAGTACTTTAGGAACATTTTCATATTAAAGAGTTGGATCTTTAATAGACTTGGGAGAATTTAAAAGAGTAGAAGTTATAGAAAAAAATATTTTCTTGATGATCTAGAGAAATCTCTCAACAATGAACTTAATGACATTCTAGACAAAGATGAAGCATTCTATCTTCATACATCCAGAGAATAATGGATTGTGTAAGGTGAGAGAAACATGAGATTCTATCACACTATGACCATCATTAGAAGAAAAAACAACATTCTCAAACTTATAGGATCGGACAGAGATTGAATAGAAGATGAACAAGCTCTTAAAGATCATGTCATCAACTTCTATGATGATCTATATCATAAATATGTAACACCCTAACTACCAAAGCTCACGCTTCCGGCTGCGCGACTCTGATAGCTCGGACATTACGACGACACTTATACTATTTAATACTAAAATATGAGCCTGTTTAAAACTTTAAACCACAAAACCGCTCCCAAGATACTTTCATTCGATAGCGTACATCCATAGATACCATACAACTTACAAAACTCATAAAGAGTACATCCATATATATATAATATTACAAGCATTAACCAATACAATTCCTATCCCTCTTATGGAATATATCAAGATAAAGGCGAGGGTACAATAAATAATAATCTAAAACAATACAGAGCATTTCACAACAACTAAATAAACTCTTCGTGACTTCTGCGCCCATATCCTGAAAGGGGAAAAATGTAGAGGGGGTGAGAACATCATCCTCGAAAGGGTTCTCAGTAGAGGGTTTTTGGGAATTACTGTAATAGGATACGTGAAGATAACCACTCCAGTGATTAATAACCGTCTTATGTCTCTTTTCAAAAACAACGGTTTTCAACAAAAGTAAAGTCGGAAATCTTTTCTGAAAGAGGCATTGTTCAATTCTCAAAAACATCAAAAGCCTTTCAAAAAGATCTATCTATGCTGAACCAAAATAGCCTTTCATTATTTTTTTTCCAAACCAGAAACACAAAACCGAAACCAACCATCGGTCCATATCATTTCAACCACGGCCCTAGGCCCAAACAATCCAACGGCAACCAATCCACCACAATCCAACAGAATTTCAGTCGCAAACACAAGTAGGAAGGTTCAAGCACAAACAAACAGTTACAGCAAGTAGAACAATTAGTAGTTAATCACAAAGACAAAACAAGTACAACATGCACACCCAAACAATGTCACATAGATGCATATGATGCATGCTTGTTCCTAGTGGCTGATGATATCATCTGTCGGTTATCAAGCCAACCCGACGTGTCCGATAGCTAACCCGGGCAGAGTCTCTCTATTGTACATTAACATCATTAGAGGGAATCTATGCCCTATCACCATTAGAGGGTATCTGCGCCCTGTCACCATTAGAGGGTATCTGCGCCCTGTCGCCATTAGAGGGTATCGGTGCCCTGTCGCCCTTATAACCAGAGAGAAAACACAAGCATATTCACATACAACATTCATCTCAACCATCTGGCTCACGGTTCAATCCAGAACCAACCAATTTATCAATAAATACAACCCTTCGGCTTAAACTTATAATTCATAATCAGCTATACGGCCTACAACTCATTCGGCAATCAGCCAGAGTTCAATAGCATACACATCCATTATGGCTCATAACAAAATAGCACTTCCACCATTCAACATCATCAAATTCATACATCGTCATTTAAGCCATAAATCACTTTTCTTAATCCATTCACTTTGAAATCAAGTTTCAACTCTTTTCAGCCTTGGCTTTAAGGATCTCATTTCTCAAATCATCTCAGGCTCATAAGCCACTTTTACTCAAAGTAAGTTCCCTTTTTAAAACAAAGCCACTCTCGGCTTTCTCTTTCTAAAACTTCCATAACCATGGCAAGTTAAAGATTTATTTTAAAGTATTCGAAATCATCCATCCAACAATGGAATTTTATAACAAAAGTTTCTCGACAAAGTCTCAAGTCTTTAGGGAAGGTCAATCTATATCAATTCCTTAAAACCCATTGAAACTCTTAAAATCATAGATTCTCAGCTCAAGTAAATAAAGCTGAATTTATTATGAAACCGAACCATATAAAATCACAAGTTCCCATCCAGCCCAAAAATCAACTCATTTGAAACAGAACTGGTTCATTTGAATCAAACCACTTTCAGATTTCTTTTTGGAACCCATTTTTCTAACCTCTTCCAAAATGCCTCAAACTTAATTACTCAATCAAAAGTCTAGTTTCCTTTAAAATCACTAAAAGCTCCTTTTTATATTGAAATCAATATTATAGCATCATTCTTTCCTTCAGTGATTCAAATGGTAAAAATAGTTCAAACTCTAAATAAGCCGAACTCAAGGCATAAGGCTCATTAAATAAGTTAAGCTTGAAAACATAAATATTCTCTTAATAAATCAAATAATACAATTTCTCGAATCCAACCCTTTTTAAATAACTTTTCAAACAAGACTAGGATTTTGTAGAAATTTCGGCAGCACCTCCTCTAAAACTTGGACTTTTGCCACCCGGTTCAGGTCCCAACTAAACTGTTCCTCATTCCTTTTCAACATCTCAAAACTAGAAATCAATTCAAAAGCAAGCCAAATCCAACAATCATCTCATTTTCATATCTCAAGGAAACCGTTTAAAAATCAAATCAATATCAACCGATTTAACACATTTCCAAAGCTTTAAAGAAATAGTTCAGCAACAATCATTTATCAAAACCAAACCAATTAAAGCAAACCAGGCTGAATTTCAAAGAGTATTCTATCTTTCACATTATCAAGAGAGTCAACTCAACTCAAATCAATTCCCAATGGATTAAACTCAAATTACAACTCTTTAAAGAATCAACTTCAAACATTCCATTTCACAAAGCCGCACAACAAATTCAGCCAAACAAACATTCATAATCTTTCGACACAATTGAATAATACATAAGGCCAATACAATCACCAAATACACATTTTCTCACATCAGTATCCATATATAATAATTCCAATATAAAATATAATTTTCGGAAAGCACCTCTACCTCAAAACGCCAAAATCATAACCCAAACGCGTCACAGGAACCTTCTCTCTTAAACCGAAATCACCAACAACCGCAACCTCGGCTCCAAGCCACTCCTGCGGTAACCACAGCAACACTAATCATGATATATAACAATAGAAACTCAATCTTATAGCAATTGATGCCGCAAAACCTTAGTGTATGAAGCCAGAATAGTAACTAGAGAGCTTTCAAATTGAAAATGTTTTCCAAACGAAGAAGGAACGGCTGAACTAGAACAGCGGCAGTCTCTGAACTGGTTCAACAGCAGCCCGGCAGCCACCTCAAGTGGCAGCGACGACAATTTCCAATCGCGCCAACTGAAACCAACCCGCAGTGACTACGGTATTCGTGGAATTCAAAAAGGACAGAAACCTCAAATAAAACCTTTACCGACAAACTTTTCCAGCGATGGCAGTAGAGTCTCAAGTGGCAAAAGCTGAGTCCGGAGCTCCGGCAGTGCTCCCAGAGGTCACAGAACCTCTCCCAGCGGCCGGAATCACGGAGATGCAGCTCCCTTCTCTGGCAACAACACCTGCAGCGGCCTGAATCCCGTTGTCGGCGGCGGTTTGGGCTTACCATCATCAGCAGCAGCGAGCTCAGATGGTGGCAACGGCGTGAGGCGGTTGCGTCTTCTCCCCACCCACGGCAACCCTCGGCGGCGATGCACGGAACTCCTCCAGCAGCAACGAGGGTGGAGCTTCTCCTCAGCCCGTCGCTCGCAGCTCACGTTTCCCCTCTCAACGGTGTTCTTCCGTTCGCGCCTCCAACGGTACCGGCAAAGGCAGCTTCTGTGGCAACGGCAAGGAAGCTCGCGACGGTGACAGGCGGCGTCAGACCCTAGCACTGACGGCGGCATGGCGTGAACCCTCCTTGCAAGGCCTTCCTATCAATCTATTCCCCTCTCGCCTCAACCCCGATTTTGTGACGGAGTCGGCCCGCGAACAACGGCAGCGACCTCAACTGGGCAGGACGCGGTGGCAAGATGCTTCTCCGCGTGCAGCAGCTCGGCGTCTCACTCGGAGGCATCGACGGTGGTGGCGAGACTCAGTGGCGCCGGCGGACATCTCCCTTCTTCCCCTTCCCTCTGCCGTTTCTTCTCTTTCGTTCAAGAAGAAAGGAAAGCAGTGTGCTACTGCTGCTGGTGAGGGTACATTGTGGGTGCTATGGCTGGGTCTTGGGGGGAAACAGGTCGGGTTAGGGTTTTAGGATTTCATTTTGAAAATTAGGGTTAAGGGCATTATGGTAATTTCACATAAAATTGGGAATAATATAGTAATTGAAATCCAATATAAATCCAACACTAATTATATATAGAAAATACCATTTGTTCATCATTTTCACAAATTATTTTCAATAAAATGCTTGAATCCAAAAATTAGGAATAATATAATTAATTCCTCTATTTTTTCAAAGTAGCAGTATTAATATTTAAAATATTAACTATTTAATCCAAATCATATAGAAATCCTCATTATTTCACAATTACCAACTTTATAATTTGAATATAGAAAATAATCCAATAATTGTAAAATTGAATAATAATCTCAATTTATTTCAAATTCAATAAATCAAAATTTGCTTTAATTTTCTTTAATAGAGAAATTTCTGAAATTAAAGCTACAAAAACACTGAATTTGAAATTAGCTAATGATAGCCCCTTTTTCAAAGGTTTTGGGTCTTACATTCTACCCACCTTATAAAAATTTTTGCCCTCGAAAATTGATACAAAACGAAAGAAATTTCATAACAGTTCACCCTTGAACACATTTAAGGAAGAAGCAAAAATATCTCAAAATATAAACATATATACCGTTTTCAAATACTTTGATTGTCATATGTATAAGGATTCAAAGGTAGAAGTGTGAGTGCAAAGAAAACATTACAAGGTAGGCTCAATGCAAAAGGTGACATGGGTCAAAGATGTGATAGTAAGGCAAGACATTGAAGGTTATAAAACAGGATGAGGTTACAACGACGTGTTCAACATCCGCATACTAATATCATCTTCACCTCAAAGCTTCAACCTTCCAACTCCATCAAGCACTTTACAATCCCCATAATCGATCATAAGCCTAACAATCGCAAATCCGTTCGCAAGGAACAAAACATCCACAACTCATAACGCTGCACACCTACCGCTTCAACTTTCGTATACACATATCACATCTTAACGAACTAACGCATCGCAGTACCATGTCTACAAGTCACACGTGATATCAAAACAATTCTCGAGTCTACTCAGAAGGATACAAGACTCAGAAAGAAGAGACAAATGTCAAAGATATTACCCATAGGTTTGAAAGAGTGTATGCAATACCAGGTAAGCCAAGATGCTCAAGCAGTGAAGTTTTCTAGAAGTAAATCAATTGACAACTTCAAAGACAACCTTGGATCAAAGAAATTCAATAGGACCAATAAGCAGAAAATCAGCGCATTAGTTTGAAACAATTTCAAGTTGAGTCGAAGAAGTATGAGGTTTATAGAAAAGAATATCTCAAACCCAAGACAAGGCTCATAGAACTCAAAAGCACAATTAAAAATACTCCCGGAAACATTGTTCATAAAAGAATCAAAATCTTGCAAAAATCACTTTGCAGTCTGAAAGGGAAGTTAAACAACAAACATCCTTCAAGAGAGTAACAAAGTATAAACGTGGCTTTGCTCTAATTCAATTTTATGTTGAAGTAGATTATGTAGAGTTCTAAAAAACAAGATGTGCACCGGCTTGGTTAAGAGCTAAAATATTTCCTCAAATATTTTAGAAAGATAGTTAGGTGCACAACCTAACCAAAGGCAATCATACAGCTCGGAATAAAATCAAATGCTTGTTCAAAAATTCTCAAAGTTCATATTCAAACAAGCGTGTATGAAATTATAGTAGGAATGAAAGAGAAAGTTAAACTTCTATTTAGAAAAGAAGATCCGAGTTAAAAGTTTGCTTATAAATTGGTAAAGGAAACAAGTGGTGCATTACAAACGGAGAGGTTTCCATTAAACAACGAAGCTCTTTAAAACTTCATTTAAAATAGCGCATGCCAACTTTAAATTAACTTCATCAAAATTGAACAATGGTTCCAATCTCAATCAAGCAACAGAAAATAAATTCTGTTTCGAATTTTTTCAAAGAGGATTCAAAACTCCTTTAAACAAGGTTCGAAATAAGACTCCAAAAGTATACTTGAAATCGCCATCTCAGAAGGATATTCAAGAAAATTAGGTTGTACTTATGGTAATTTCACATAAAATTGAAAATAATATAGTAATTGAAACCCAATGTAAATCCAACACTAATTATATATAGAAAATACCATTTGTTCATCATTTTCACAAATTATTTTCAATAAAATGCTTGAATCCAAAAATTAGGAATAATATAATTAATTCCTCTATTTTCCAAAAGCAGCAGTATTAATATTTAAAATATTAACTATTTAATCCAAATCATATAGAAATTCTCAATATTTCACAATTACCAACTTTATAATTTGAATATAGAAAATAATCCAATAATTGTAAAATTGGATAATAATCTCAATTTATTTCAAATTCAATAAATCAAAATTTGCTTTAATTTTCTTTAATAGAGAAATTTTTGAAATTAAAGCTACAAAAACTCTGAATTTGAAATTAGCTAATGATAGCCCCTTTTTCAAAGATTTTGGGTCTTACAAAATACATATCCCTTCATCATTGAAAATATGTCTTCATCTAATTTAGGCTTTTCAAATTGCAACTTGCTTAAAGGAGTCCTTACAGATGTAGAAATTAAAAAAAAAAAATTTTTTAGCAGTATTGGCTCACTTAAAGCACATGGAGAGGATGAATATCCAATAGTGTTCTTCAAGAAAAATTAAACAGGATTTGTGATCATACGAAGGAGTGCTTGAGGAACTCGGAAGGCATATAAAAGAGTCAAATAATACTCTTATAGCTCTCATTTTCAAGATCCAACATCCAGAATTTGCCAACAAATTAAAACCTATAGCCCTTTGTAACATCAGACTAAATGTTAACAAAAATCTTGGTTCAGAGATTAAAGTCCCATTTGAATGAAAGAATAAGCCCCTATCAGTCAAGCTTCATACCAGGACGAAAGATTTAACATAACATTCATATTGCCAAGGAGAAATGCACTATGTGACGAAAATGAGAGGGAAAAAGAATTACATGGCGATCAAGATCGATTTTAAAAAGGCCTATGATAAAATCATTTGAGGTTCATGGAAAAACAGCTTTAGGATATAAAATTACCAACCGAAGTCATCAGCATCATTACAGAAGGGGTTACATCAATTAATTATAGCATCCTTTGGAATGAAGTAAAACTGACAATTTTTAACCTACAAGGAAAATTAGACAAGGAGACTCCATATCTCCCCACTTTTTTGTCATATGCATGGATAAGCTCTCCCAATACATAGAGCAATAAGTGACAAAAGAAAATTGGAATCCTATGAACATTGAAAATAATGGTCTAAAAATTTCACAGCTCGTGTTTGTAGACGTTCTTCTTCTTTTCATAGAAGCAACTGAACAACAAATGAAAAAGTGAATAAGGTTATGGATATTTTTTGAAAGGTAGCTGGTCTAAAGGTCAATACAGGCAAATTATCTATTATCTTTTCAAGAAACACATCCAATGGAACTAAACAGAACATCTTAGAGAAGTCTGATTTCAAAGAAAATAGAGATCTGGAAAGATATTTAAGAGCAATAATCAACAATAATAAAAGAGGAAAAGAGAACTTGAAAGTGGCTCTAGAAAGGGTTCAAAGAAAATTGAAGGGATAATAGAGTAAATGTCAATAACCCTAGTTTAGTCAATGATTAGTCCTAGCATCAATTTTGATATACAACACGAAAATATTTCTAAATCTATTTGCAATGATTTAGAAAAACTCCAAAGGGGGTTTATTTGGGGAGATGATAAAAATAAGAGAAAAAATACATGTCATTAGTTAAAAAATCATTTGCACACCTACACATGAAGATGGTTTGGGATGTAAAAATCAACATGGATGAATGATGCCTCTCTTTTGAAAGTTATATGGCAATTGAGAGAGAATCTTAATACACTATGGGTAAGTGTATTTTATAAAAAATATTGCAATACGGATAATGTCAATTTTCAACCAATAGCAAGAGACACAAACTCTAACCTATGAAAAGACCTGGTAAAAATCTGATCAATATTTCAAAAGCATACCACCAAATTTATAGGGAACAATAAATATATGCTCTTTTGGAGGGAATATTGGCTTGAAGAAAACGAAACTCTGATAAACCACACAACCCCAAATTAGATTGATTTAGAAAGAAAAATCAATGACTTGGGAACAACATAAGGTGATTGGAACAGAAAAAAAATCAACATCTACCAAAAGACATCTTAATAAAAGTACACGCTCTTCCTTCAACTAGAGAAGACATCTTAATATTGCTAAGGACGTCCTAACAGTAAATGACACGCATACATCGGGATGACATCACACCATACTTTATCCTTGTATTTGCTTCCCATAAAAAATTGGACACAACATTGCCTTGTTACTTTAACTTCATTCTCCTTTTTTAACCAATGCAACTTGTAAGGATGAGGATGTAACTCGGTTGGAAGCTTCAGTTTGTCTAACATATAATTTGAAACTACATTTTCACAACTTCCACTGTCTATGATGACCTTTCAAACCTTCTCTTCAACAGTGCATCTTGTGTGAAAAATGTTGTGGCGTTGCCAATTCTCGTCTTCTATTACCCTTGCAGTATTAAAGTTTCGACAAACTACTAAAGCTTCTCCACAATCGGGTGGAACTTCTTCAATAGCATAGTCAACCTCACCTTACTCCTCTTTCTCCTGAATTGGTTCTTCATTAACCTCTTCCTTGACAAGAGTGATAACCCTTCAGTTTGGACAATCAACAGCAATATGCCCAAAACTTTGACATTTGAAGCATTTCCTACCTGATGATCGACGCTCCTTATTGCCTTTAAAAAATCCTGTCTTTACTTCTTGTTAAACATCAAGGATGACTTCTTTGTCCTTTGGTGACTGAGTGTTATTCCTTTGTGTTCTTTGCTTTTCAATCTTTAATGACAGCCTAATGACATCATCTAGGGTCCAATATGGTTGCAGCTGAACGACATCAGAAATTTCTATGTTCAGTCCTCCAAGATAATGAACAATTGTTTGTTCTTCAAGCTCTTGAATGTCACACTTCATAAGCAGCTCTTCGAAGTCCATTGTATATTCTTCCACAGATAATGACTTTTGCCTCAAATTATGAAATTTGATAAAGGTGTCTTGCCTGTAATGTTCAGGAAGGAACTTGTACTTGAGCTCACGACGCATTTTATCCCATGTCTTGATCTTTCTTCTTCCTTCTCTTTCTTGCTGACGCTTGAGATTCTCCCACCAAACTGACGCATGCTTCTTCAACTTGATTGCTACAAGCTTTACGCACTTGTCGTCTGGAATGTCTTTTAACTCGAACACTCTTTCCACTGTGCAAAGCCAGTCGATGAAATCATCTGGTTAGAGTCTCTCTTCAAACACAGGAACATCAATTTTGATTCCTAATTCTTTAACTTTGTGAGTCATGTTACGCCGTGCTCTTCGTGTGGATAAATCTTCAGATGAAGAAGAATAATGAAATGGATTTGCATTATCTTCTTCACTAGAAGAACTGTTATCACTCTGCCTGCCATGATTATTTTGAGCAGCTTCATGTTTTGCAAGTTGCTCTTGCAACTCCTTAACTTGACAACGTAACTCCTCCATTTCAATCTCTTGAGTAGTTCTACGCTTTGGAGCCATCTTTTACTACTTTGCAATGAGGTTGATGCTTGGTGTCGATGTTATAATGATGCACAATGATGATGGGAATGCACCAATGATGATGGGAATGAATGATAATCACCTACAAAAAAGGCACCAAAAGAAGAGAAAAGAACAATATTACCCGAAATTCTGCAACAGATAATCCGTACTAACAACGACTCGTACCAACAGCAAGAGAACCGCACTAAAGACTGTACCCACGAACTTACGCCGGAACGTCACTTGGGCCACTAATCTTGGCAAAGTTAACAATAGCCAAGGCCGTTGAGAAGGTTGCTGGAAGGTTTGGAGCTAGCGAAACGGTCAAATTCACGAAGTGAAATACCAACGACCACCTCAAGGCCGTTGAGAAGTTTTGAAGAAAGTGGAGGAAACTAGACTCGCCTTTGAGAGAAGATAGAGGATAAGCCTTTCCAAAAACATGAAGGAAATGTTAGTGAAATGGAATTTCCCACCCAATAATTGGATCACTCTCAATACTAATGTACTATGCAAGAAAATCTAAGGAAAGCCGAATGTAGAAGAGTTTTGAGGAATGAAAATAGTGAGTGGATTGCTGGATTCTCTTACAACATAGGAAGGTACTCAGCTTTCAACGTGGAACTCTAAGGGTTGAATCAAGGATCAAGCTTACTTTGGACTATGGGGATAAGAAAATTGAGAGTAGAATGTGACTCTAAAATGCTATAGACCTCATCAATAATCACAAAGACCTCAAAAATTATCCAAATATTCTCATTAGAGATAATAGATGAAAAGCCAGAAATTGAAATATTCTTTTTGTTAATATTTATAAAAAGAACAATTAATGCACCGATTGTCTTGCACGTAAAATTATCTAGACCCAGAATTCTATTTTTAAGTTACTCCTCTTAGGACGATAGTTAGGATATTTGTAAATGATGAACATATGACAGCTCTGCCTCGTTTAGTTTCTTTATAATTCTTCTTTTCTGGATTCCGGCTCCGTTTTAATAACTTAAAAAAAAAAAAGCCGAATTGCCAGTCCAAAGAAAGAAAAAAAAAACCGACTAGCATACTGGTGCTAATTTTTGCAAGGCAATCTACACAGGCATTTCCAAGTTTGGCTGTGTCTTTGACTTTGATCTCCCAATGTTTAGCTATGAGATGATGAATGTCCCTTACCAACGAGTTGTGCCTTTGTCTCCCCTCTCGTTGTTGCAGGTTTTTCGAGATTTATCTTCTCCACTTGACCACAAGTATTTCAGCCTAGATAGTAGATTCCCTTCGGTTCTTCCTGTATCTACTTTTATTTTTGGTGATTGTCTATTTTCCTTTTATTGGACGAAAGCTATGTTGTATTATTGAAATTGTATGAAAGCCCAATTTATAAGAGAAAGTCAGAGACCCATTTTTACAAAAATATCCCAATAAGCGAACTTGCACGCAGTCCCTCACACGGTGTTAACCAACTGGTCAGCTTCGAAACTTGGTCTTCATTCATTGCCTTCATCGACACCATTGACACACACACTTTCCATTTCCACAATTCCACCAAAACCAGCACAAGAAACCCCCTTGGCCTTCCCGCTCAGATCCCTCAACAATGTCATCCGAATTCCTCACTCACTTCAAAGAAGCCGGGCAGAGCGTGATCTCCACGCGCCGCCCCTGGTCCCAATTCCTCTCCTTCTACGCCCTCTCCCTCCCCCACTCCCTCCAAGACGCGTCGGCGCGCGTGTCACACAACCTCGCCTACTTCCTCTTTAACTACACCATCCTCCTCTTCCTGTCACTCATCCTCTCCCTCCTCTCACGTCCCTTCCCTCTAATCCTCGTTCTCTTCCTCCTCGCTCTCTGGTACTTCCTCTACTTCTCCCGCGACGAGCCCTTAAACCTCTTCAACCTCGTCGTTTTGGACGACCGCGCCGTCGTTTTGGCACTCGCTGTATTAACCCTTGTTGTTCTCCTCATCGCCAACGTCTGGTTTAATCTCGTCGTGTCGCTTCTTGTTGGTGCTGCTGTGATTTTCATCCATGCTGTGCTGAGAGGGACTGAAGATCTTGTTGCTGATGATACTGAATCTCCGTACGGTCCTATGCTTAGTGGCGGTGCTAATGCTGGTTCCTATGCACCTGTTTGAGGAATTTTCGGTCAGGGATTTTGTGTGATTCTGGAATTAGGGGGGGGGGGGGTAAAGATTCTTTTGACTGTGTAGTTGAAAACTGTGACCCTTCATGTTGCAATTCATTCATAAATATAGATAGTTGTGTCTTATAATTGTACCTTCATTTTCCAATTTTCCTGTCTTCTTGATTGTGCTTTGCAATTTTCATGAATGAGTTAACAATTGGACATGTTTTTGATAGGAAGTTTGGGTTTTGTTGTTCATAATATTCTTTAATAGGATGGATTAATGGTGAATGTATGTATGATTGTTTGTTGGACCCTAAACCCTGCATTGCACGAGTCTTTGTGTTTGGCTCGGCTTGTGAATTTGTTTACACTTTGATGTTATATTTGATCTCGGTTGGTTAAATGGTTTTGTCTCTGTTAACTCTGTGCTATTCAGTGTGTTGGTAACTTGGTATTGCAAATTGAGATGTTTCCATAGTTGAAAGGTTTGTGAAAGGTTTACATTATTCTGCAGAGATGACCTTTTGCATTTCTAGTTTAGCTGGTTTCTGATAAGGTATTTAGATTTAGGAGAAATGATTTTCGAAAACAGAGAGGTCTCTATTTGTATGTCAAGGTTAATGTTGCAGTACCAGTATATATTATCTCTCACACCTTGCTCATATGGTGGAATGGGATTATGGGAATATAGCATGGCTCCTGATTCATGAAGATTCTATCACCTTTGTATGTTTCATCGGTTGCTCTGTCCATTTATTTGAGGAATTTGATGAAATTAAGCTAACGGCTGCTACTTTGCCTGTGTACGAACAATTGCTTCAGCTTTTGCATGTTTTAGTTGATAACATTTGACCTAGCCATTTCTATTAAGTGTTGTGCTTTTGAATTTCTATTGTTTAGCGTTTTGACCTAGGAGGAGGATTGATTGATACAAATAGTAGATATTTTCGGGTTCCTTCACCAGTGTTTGAGAGTTATGGTCTTGGAGGAGAAGTAAGATTCTTGAAGCCCTCCTCTTCCTCTCTTCCCCTCAAGACGCTACCCTTAGAAGTGTTAAAATGATGACCAAGCAGGTAAACTAAAACTAGTATAAGTATAGATGATGGGAGTAGCTTATGTACTCTTGCATGCATTGCTGTGACCGTATTTTGCCATAAAGATGATTTATTGTGGTGGATTGTTGCAATGTTATCATGAACTCGTCACTTCCTTACCATAGTTGTTAGTGTCATATTCTTGAAAGATCTGTTTTCTAGTATCCAAGTTGAATTAATTTTGATGCTATAACAAACAAGATCTCTTTATGAATAGTTGTCACAAAAACACAATGTTGTGTGACTGCTATATAATACGCACAATATTCTGTATTTCTGTGCCTATTCTGCAAATTTCAGAAGCATTCCAGTTTTATTTTTACACTTCTTTTTATAAAAACTGTAAAGAAAATCTAGTGAGGAGGATGAGGATAATGACTCTCAAAATGCATTTTATTTTATTTCTTCCTGCTTATATGATGAGAGGCTTTGTTGGTACGAGTTTCCTTTGTATTTCGATTTCATTCTTATCAGTTGAAAGCTCGAATTAGATAACAGTGTAGGAAATTCATTTCGATTTTATGCATGAATGATGCAAGATATTTCCCTGTCTTGGCAAACCATGCAAATAATACTACAAGTGCATCAACAAACAGTTTAGCCCAAAAATCCATTACTTAAAAATTCGTATAAATGCTTCACCAAAAAAGAAAAGTTACGAAAAGGAAAATCCACAAAAATATAAACATACGAAAGTTATTTTCAATCAGGGGCGGTTTTAGAAGGCGGCAGTCCTAAACATTTTGAAGCTTCTATATATTATATGATTATATGATGATGCATTTAACTTTAAAATTTTGAAAGTTATATGATGATGCATTTAACTTCTGTATATTATTTGAATTGTTAGTCTAGTGGCTAATTAGAATATTTTTTGTCCCATGACCTGGGTTTAAATTTCAATTGTTGCATTTTAAACATCAATAATGTATTATATTTTTTTAGGTCAACTATTTTGATCAATAAATCTTTTTTAATTGTTCTTTCTATTCTTTATTTTTTCATTAACCATTTGTTTTGATGAATTCTTTTTTTTTTATTGTTCCTTCTATCTTTTTAAATTTTTCCTTGACTTTTAAATCTATTATTATATAGTCACCAAAAAATCTATTATCATATAAAAAGATACTTTAATTTTGATAACAAATTCTAATTGAATAATAAAAAAATATATACATAAAAATTAAATGATTTCAACATTTATTTATTTTCTCATGATATTAAAATAATAACATATTAAATAAATTATATATTGGTATGAATATCTTACATATTTTGTTCACTAATTTATTTTAAATGCATATATAAAAAAATCAGAATAATTGATCTATATTATTCATGTTACATTCTTTATAATAATAAAAGATAAAAATTAAAATTTTAGTTATTATGAATGATATCAAATATAAAATTATTATTTTTTAGTAGAACTTCTATTTTAATATAGCACTTATTAATAATTTTTTATTAAAAATAAAATAAAAAATAATATCATCAATTATATAATACAATATTTAATTATATAAATATTTAATTTTCGATCTCTCTTAAAAAAAATTCTGGATCCGCCCTGTTTTCAATATAGATAATACATGAAAAACATCAAGTTTTTCTGTGGTATTCATTAGCAATATGCATTTTCCATTGAAAAAAAAAATTGTAGTATCCTTGGGAGCCATTTGACGAAATACTTATATAATTATATTACACAAATAAAAATTGAAAATTCTATTTGAACAACTTTATGGGACAACTCCCACAGATCCCAATATAGTTTTGCAACATCTAATGCTATCCCCCGTATGGTTTTTTTTTTTTTTGGTTTCCCATGGTATCCACCAACCCGGTAGGTCAAGGACTAATCTGTCGTGGTACTGAGCCATTTAAGGGTTTGTCGCTCTACATGCACAAAGCGGAATTCGAACCCCCGATATTTGTTTAAGCGGACTAGTGAACTAACCACTAAACCAACCCAACTTGATTTCCTCCGTATGGTTTTATTCGGATCGTGTGAAGCCAAATTAGAAGCAAAAGCAATACAAAGGGGCTTTCCAATTAAAAAAAAACAAGGGCCTCTGAAAAATTACAAACTACGTTGAAGCAGTCACGTGGGAATTCTCCCATAAAATTGGACCATAGAATTATTCAAAAGTTAATTGCATAAATCAACTTTTATATTTTTATATTATTCTAAAAAAATTATGTAGATAATTAAAAATAAAGGGACAATTATTCTAAATTGGAGATAGATTTTCTCTTAAATATAACTTAAGTTAATTAATATAAGATTAAAATACTATTTTAGTTGATAATGTTTGGATTAAGTCTTAAATTTATTTTTAACGTTTAAAATATTATATTTTTATCTTAAACATTTTATTTCATCTTATTTTAATCTTATAATAAAAATTTAATTTTTTTTCAAAATATCATTTCTTCCATTATTTATTTTTTTAGATAACTACAAAAATCATAATTGTAGTAGTCGTTGTTGTTGTTGTTGTTATTATTATTATTATTATTATTATTATTATTATTATTATTATTATTATTTGAAAGCAAAAATAACATAATAATGAGAGAAATAAAGAAGATATAATAGAGGAAAAAAGATATCTCTAGGAAGAAAAATTTTAATTTTGACTAAATGATTAAAATAAGACAAAATAAAGCGTCTAAGATGAAAATATGAAATTTCAAACGTTAAGAACATAATTAAAATTTAGCTTAAAAATTGTGGACTAAAACAATATTTTACTCTAAATATAATTTTTCATTTAATTTTACAAGATCATTTGTTTAACAAAATTTAATTTATATGTGCTAGTTAGCATAATTTTACACTATATATCAACTAATTTAAAATTATCCTATCATAAAAATATATTATCTTTTTTTTATATATTTATCTGCATGTATATAGAGGGATTTACCTTCTAGTTTATATAAAATATAAGATTATTTACTAAATAATTATATGAGAACGGACACAATAACATGTTAAGATCATTAAGATGTAAATGATTATCTACTCTATTTAAATTATTAAAAAGAATAAAAATTTCAATATTCTTAGTTAGCATGTATTAATTAAATATCAATACACACAAATATACAACATAATATAAATTATTAATCAACTCAATTTATTTTTCTACTTGACAATAATTAAGATCGAGTATGATTTCATTATCACAATTAATAAGAAGGGATCACAACTAGAAAATGGATTAATACAGACAGATTTACAGACGGAATTAGTCTTTATTACAGACGGATTTTTGGTTACTGACGAAATTACCGATGGATTTTGTCCCTCTGTAAAAGTCCCGTCGGAAATTATTTATCGATAATAAGATATTTCCCTCGATATGATGTTCTTATCATATAAAAATAAATGAAATGAGAGAATTTATTTACATATGTAGGGACATTACTGTGTTTCTAGTAAGGAGGAAAAGATAATGTTACAAGAATTCAAACAAATTGTCGGTTATAGAAATATAAATAGAATGTTTTTTTTTTTCAGAAAAGAAAATTCTTGCAAGTATTGAAACAGGTGTTATTGGATTATTATGACGTATAGATGGGTGAATTTGGTAAGCACACTAATGGCATATAGTTGGTGGCATAAATTTGATTAATTGGAAAGTTACTAAGAATGGTATGGTTTTGGTTTATACAGATAATGATAAATCCTCCGGAACATATTTTAGTTAAGGACTCCAAGATTTCAAATTTTACGACAAGGACTTGGTGTTGTACTATATAAACTCGTTTTGTCTTGGGTTATTGTCGCACCCATTTTCACTAGAGTTTCTTATCCCTTCTTCCAAGTTTCTAAGCTTCTTTGTCCTGTGTTTCTTCTTGCTTATTTGAAATAGAGACAATGGCCATCCAGGCTGAGCAATCTGCCCATGGTTTGATTATGTTTTTCTTCTTCTTTTAAAAAAAAAAGTATTGGAGCGTTATTTTTTTTTTCTAGGTAGAAAATTCCATATCTCAATTTTTTTTTTCTAGGGTCCCAAGTTGAGGAGAAGAAGAATGTGCACACCGAAGAAATCAGTGAGTTTGTGTCGGCGACAAAGGACAGAACGTTTAAGGCCCCAGAAAGCAATGCATTTGGCCAATCCTTCAGGTTTCGGTTCCCCTTTCAATATTCTCTTTTATTTGATTTTTATTTCTTTGATTTAAAATTTATGATTTTAAGCAGCCAACGCCATATACTTGACATAAAATCACTCATCTAACAAGATTTAATTTGATATAATAAGACATATAAATAATTATATCTAATATAAATTTTGGTGTAAAAGTCTTATTTAAACTTAAAATGTATGTGATTGTGCATAATAGATATTTTTTTAAAGATTTTTTATGTTAATTTTTTTAGTAATTAAAATTAAACTCTAACTTTTTTTAGTAATAGAAATGACATATAAATTGCTACATTTCTTTATCTAATATTTTTAACAATTTAATTTTGTTTTAAATGTTAAATATGCAACTAATTACATATGTCAATATAATTTAAAAATAAAAAACCTAACTTAAACTTAGTTTGCTCTAATTTTACTACATAAAGGGCGAGAAAATTTTTGTATCTTTGTGACCCACATGGTCTTAATAAAACTGAGATTTTTTCTCATTTTTGAAAGAATTTAATTTTGATCACAAAGTGAAACACTTTTTATATATATACCAAATTATATATCAATAAATATAACAACTTTTTATATATAATTACTGTTTAAATAGTCATTTAAAATAATAGATATTATTAGATAATTATAAAAAATAATTTACAAATTCATAACTCTTCTTAAAAAGCTTACATATATCATGCAACAATATACATCCAAATTTATAAAAATGGTTCAGAATCAAAATAAAATTAGTCTTCTAATAAGATTATTTGGCAGGGATTATGATATTGAAAGTGAAAGACAAAAAGGTGTGGAAGAATTTTATCGATTGCAACATATTAATCAGACATACGATTTTGTAAGCGAAATTCTTATTTTCCTCAAACATGTTTATATATACTAATAATACACAATAACATGAAAGCTCAATGCTAATTTATGAAAATTCCATTTGCTAATAATATAGGTAAAGAAAATGAGGGAGCACTATAAAAAATTGGACAAAGCAGCAATGAGTATATGGGAATGTTGTGAGATGCTGAATGAAGTAGTGGATGATAGTGATCCTGATTTGGATGAACCTCAAATTCAACATTTGTTACAAACTGCAGAAGCTATTAGAAAAGATTATCCTAACGAGGATTGGTTACATTTAACTGCTCTCATCCATGGTAATTAAATTTAAAATTTAAGATTTTTTTTAATTTTCTATTATAAAGGTTAATTAGTTTAATTTTAGTTATTTTTTGTCCTTTTGTTTTTATTTTTTTTTTATTATTGATAAATAATTAATATGAATTGACAAATGAATATTTGCTTATTTCAGATTTAGGAAAGATTCTTCATCTTCCTCAATTTGGTGAGCTTCCTCAATGGGCTGTTGTTGGTAAGAATATTTTTTATTTTTTATGATATTTTTTTTTGAAATGGAATAATATTTTGACTATGACTTTTTAAAAATAAAATTTAATTACAATATTTAAAATTAATTATCATTTTAAAAGCTTAATACAAAACCAAATTTTTATTAGCTCATTACAATAAGGTTGAGAGAGTGTAAATAATTAATTACAAAAATATTTGTGTAGTAATTATTTTTATTCAATTTACAATGTTTTAAATAAGACACATCCCTATATTTCATGTATAATTATTTTATCAATCTTTAAATTCCCAATTAGCTAGTTTTGGTATGTTACTTTAAATTCAAATTTTTAACCAAATGATTAAATATATATATTTGCAGGAGATACATTTCCTGTCGGTTGTGCCTTTGATGAAAAAAATGTTCACCACAAGGTAGCCTTCTTCTAACAAAACTATAAAAATGACCCCCTTTTTTAATGTTTCTTAAACAATCCTGTCAGTGGCGGAACCAGAAATTTCATAAGAGGGGGGCCAATTAAATATAAAATATAACAAAAAATTAACAAAATATGATTTGTAGCATATATATCAAAAAAGTAATTATATTATATAAAAGTCAATGTTCAACTACATACTTTAAGATTTTGATATTTTTAAACTTGCTCGACGATGCTTCATGGAACTAAAATCATCAATTATCATCTCTGAAGTGAATTTTGAAGCAATTTCCTTTTCAATATATACAATCATACAATCTGCTAAAAATTCATCTTCCATCTTGTTTCGAAGCCTTGTTTTAATAATCTTCATAGCTGAAAAGGCCCGTTCAGTTGTTGCTGTTGTCACAGGAAGAGTCAAAACAAGACGAATTAATCTATCAATTAAAGGATATATATTTGATTTTCCTGTCTCTGTCAATTTTTGACACAATTCAGCAAGAGTAGACAAATTCTGAAAATCTGGAGCTTTAACCACATCAAGTTCATAATGTTGTAACTCATAATCCAATTGAATCTTTTCTTGCTCAGAAAAATCTAAAGAATAGAAATTCTTTACAAGATTGCATATGTTGCAAACACTGAATAACTTGAAAGCATCTTTAGGATCTAGAGATGTACTCAGTATGAGGAGCTCGGTTGCTTGCTCACTAAATCTACTATTTAGCTCTTTCAATTGAAAATCTATCACGCTAGTAAAAATGTCAACACGATAGTGGTGTTCAACAGTGACAACATCCTTTTTACGACGAGACCGAATTATGTCACTAAAAGAAGCACCCATATCAGGTATCTGAATAGCATGATCATTGCAGAAAGAACTAACTTTCTCCAAAAGTGCTCCCCAACTACTATCTCTTAACTGTTGAATCAATGACTTTGTACTAGAAACCAGATGCATAGCATTCAAAATGTCTTGAGATTTTTGTTGCAATGCTTGACAAAGTTTATCAGTGATTCCCATGATTTCTTTCATCATATGCAAAATGAAAACAAAATCAAATGATAATAAAGATTTAAGAGCATAAGTAGCATCACCACGTTGAGAATATGTAGATCCATTAGTAGCCAAATCTTCCAGAACTGAAGTTGTTGCTCCAAACATACGTAAAAGGCTACAAATTGAGTTGAAGTGAGAGCTCCACCTGGTATCTCCTGATCTTTTTAATGTGCCAATTTGATTTGCTCCTCTTCCTGTTTCAATTTGATTAGTTGCAACTAAATGGGAAATTTCAGTTGCATAAGCAGATCGTAATTCATCATTGCGTTTGCAAGAAGAGCACACAACATTGATAATATTACTCAAACTTTGGAAAAAAGCATGAACATCAACAACTTCTTTAGCCGCAGCAACAAGAGCTAGCTGTAATTGATGAGCAAAGCAATGAACATAATATGCATAAGGACATTCTTGAATAATTAAAGCTTGTAACCCTTTCCACTCTCCACGCATATTACTAGCTCCGTCATACCCTTGACCTCGAACATTTTGAATGTTGAGATTGTGATGAGATAATGCAGAACAAATCTCTTGTTTTAGAGTAGCAGAAGTAGTATCTTTGACATGAACAACATCTATTAGCCTTTCTTTGACAAATCCATGCTTATCAACAAATCTAACAACAAGTGCCATTTGTTCTCTTCTAGATTCATCTCTAGCTTCATCAACAATCAAACAAAACTTTGCATTACCAATCTCATTGCGAATTTCATTTTGCACCTTTCTAGCAAAAACATGTAGAATTTCCTTTTGAATAGAAGGTGATGTGTATATTGCATTTTGAGGAGCATTATCCAAAACAACTGCATCCACTTCTTTATTGTAAGAAGCTAATAATTTTAACATTTCAAGAAAATTTCCTCGATTCTGAGACTCATGACTATCGTCATGTCCCCTAAAAGCACAAGCTTGAAACGTTAACCATTTGACAGTATCAATAGAGGCTTTAAGACGCAATCTATTGCTTAAAACTTGTTGTGAGCTTTGCTTAGCCAATACTTTGTCAATGTGACGTAATTGATTAAGCAAATCTTTACAAGACTTAACAGCAATATTATGAGGAGAATTAAGAGATTTACCCACATGAGATAAAAATGCACAATCCTTTCCATTATTCACTTTTTTCCAATTGCGAAATCCTCCTGATGTGAATGGACTTGATTTTCTAGAAAATAAATAGCATGGAAGACAAAATGCAGCATCCACTTCTGGCGAATATTCTAGCCAAGAAAAACTCTTAAACCAATGAGCTTTGAAACGACGAGGATGACTTTCTAGACCAGAAAGAGGGTACTCATCCATAATAAATTGATATGGTCCAAACTTTATGTATGCTCTACGGATTTCATCTTGTTGATTGATAGGATAATTCCAAATTTGCGGACGCTTTCCGGGATCACGCATCAATGTATCAATATTAACTTGATCTATTTCAGTCCTTGCTATTTTGGAAGTAGGGGGTTGAATATCTTGCTCAACAAGTTGTGTCACAGGTTGTTCAATAATATTTTGAACATTACTCAAAGAATCTGAAGCTGAATTTTGTTCATCATATATTCTCTCTTTTCTCTTGAAAAATGAGTGAATTGTTTTCATCTTTGACATTTTTAACTTAACTTGAACTATCTAACAAAAAAAACAAAAATAATTGCATATATATTATTTTCTTAAAAAAAATATTAATCCTATTGAGCAATAACAAATAATTTTAGAAACACAAATATATAATAACCAAAAATAAAGTTATTGATTTACCTGATTATTTTTTGTTCCAAGTCTCACAAAAAAATAATTCTATTGAGTTTTGTCCTCACTTCAATCTTTGAACACTGTCCATTATAAAAAAAAAATAAATTAATTATTTTAAATAAATAATGTAAATAATACTTGACATTGTCATTAACTTAAAAAAAATTGAAATATACCTCTTTGAATCTTTGTTGTGCATTCAATGGTTAATATTTTGTTGTTCACTTCTCTTCAATGGTTTTTCTTCGTATGTCTTGTTTTGGTATGGAAAGAAAATTAGAATGAGAAGAGTAGAAGACCAAAAGTTTGGGAATCACTAAAAGAGAGAGAAAAGTGGCGCTATGCCTATGATAGTTTGAAACAAATATTTGAAAAATGTACTAGGGTTACTTTAATTAATAGTATGGGCTTGGGCTAGTATAATAGAACCATTTTTATTAATTATTAGAATGGACTATTTGTTAACAAGAGCAACAATAATTCAAATATCTAATACATAATGCAGTTTTTAGTTTTTTTAATTTATAAAATTTTGTAAGTTATATTTTTTTTAATATTATATATAAAAAAATTTAATATTATTAATTATTACTATTTACTATTTTTTAGGTCCCCCCGTGGATCCGCCACTGAATCCTGTTAAACTTATACTAAAATCGATCATTAGTATAAAATATATATTAAAATATAAAATATACATTAAAAATAAATTAAATTACACATATATTTATACATAATATATAATAATTAATTTTAATGTACAAATAATATTTTTTAATCTAAAATTATCACCGACTAATAATATAAACTTTTCCTATGCTTCAGTATTTTAAGGAAAACCCGGATAGCCAAAATCCTGCTTATAACACTAAAGAAGGAGTTTATAGTAAAGGGTGTGGATTAAACAATGTACTCATGTCATGGGGACATGATGACTATATGTATATGGTGAGTAATTAAATATATAGTTACAATTTATATATAATTTGTTTATTATTTTGTTCAAGATATATAATAAATTTATACTTCACTTGAATTTATAGGTAGCAAAGGAAAATGGTACCACTTTACCTTCACCTGGGTTATTCATTATTAGATATCACTCATTTTATCGTAAGTATCTTTATTTACTATGTGCTTTTCCTTTTATGTCATAAGAAGGCATTTTTTGTTCGGCCCAAAAGTTCGTTTTATTTTGTAAACCAAAAAAAAAAATCATAATTATTTTTTAGAATTTTCTTTCAATAACAATGTATTAAGCTTAAAACTCTTTTGCAGCTTTGCATAAGGAGGGAGCATATACTCATCTCATGAGTGAAGAAGATTTCGAGAACTTGAAGTGGCTTCACATTTTCAAGTTAGTCCTTTTCCTAATATATATATATATATAACAATTAATTTGCACACAGCATTTGGTATTATTACTATTTAATAACATCACGCATAATTATATGTATTATGTAGTAAATAATTACTATTTAATAACATCACGCATAATTATATGTATTATGTAGTAAATATGATCTCTATAGCAAAAGCAAAGTTTTGGTGGACGTTGAAAAAGTGAAGCCATACTATCAATCACTTATTGACAAGGTGGGGCACAAAATTCAGATGGATTATTATTTGAATTCCTTTTCTTGTTTCTTAATGTGACGTTCCTACTTTTCTTTTTGGATGCTTTTATAGTATTTCCCAGCAAAGCTGAAGTGGTGAGAATCAATATAAGCTAATGGATCTACCCGAAGGGCCTGGAGGGAATTGATTAATTTTCTTTGAGAGCTCTTTGAGAGCAAGTTAAAAAATAGGTTGAGACATATATATCAGCCTATTATTACCTAGGTTGTAATGTATTCATTTCACAAACAGATTGCTTTATATGAGGCTTTTGTGTGATATATATACTCAATATCTGATGTAAAATATTAAAATGAATGAATGATGGATGAACCTGTATATATATGAATTCTTATTCATACATATCAAAATAACAATTAATTAAATGGTGAAAAAAATAATACAGTTACTACTAGAAAAATTATTTTTAGCGACTATTTATTTTATTTTTAGTGACAATAAAAATAGTTATTAATATAATTACTAGCAATTAGTCATTAGTCGACTGTACTTTCTCGTGGTTTTGAAACCGCCGCTATCTGATGTTCCAAAAATTTAAATTTATTATCGATCAGTTTGTAATCGCCGTTATTTTCTCGTCTAAATGGCCGCAAAAAAGCCAAATTATGCACTGGCAATTAACCCTCTTTTTGATTTGAATATACTAGGTATTATTATTTGTTTTTTGTTATTTTTTTATTTTTCCTGATATTAGAAAACTGAATTATTTTGTTACCAAATGAATAAATTAATGGGCGAAAGAAAACTGGCAGAATTGATAAAAATACTCATATTAATCTAAATATTAATAAAATATATTCCTTACTAAGAGTTACATAGTCAACATTAAAAAAGTGTATATTTAACTTAAAGAATAAATTTCAAATCCTTGGTCCTACTCTCTACTCTGTCCCTCCAATGAACTCATCCATGTAGCTATGTTTGGTGATAGCTCCCCACCTTGCCTTTGAACTAGACGTATCAAAGGACTCTCAATTGCCTACCTTTTCGTCTTTTCAACTGCTACTTCATCCTCCATTGCCTTCCTTTTTAATTTCTCAGCCGCCAGCTCCGCTTGTAGTTCAAGCAACACCCTTTGGGTCTCCTCCCTTTGAGTTTCAATGCTCGGCTGATGTACATTCCTACCGAACACTTGACTAGTAGTCGGTCCAATACCCATGCCACGCACTCTACCTGGGTGCTCCTTTCTAAGAGCTTGAGCAAGTGAATCATTCTGAGGCAACAGTCTAGATGATTCATCATGTTGCTCAATCTCCGCAATTCTTTCCTACACAGTTAGATAAGCGAACATAAGTATTTATTAGCTAATTGCTAACCGAACAAACTTTCAACACAATTTTAACAAACAAAATCTATGAGAAATAACATAGCGATTCTCAATACATTACTTACACCAATAGCCCGAGCTGCATCATGGAGATAAGAGCCATTAGACTGTTTGTGCGTTAAGACAAACAACTCCCCTCTACTAACTGGACGCCCTTGTCGTTCCGACTGCAACAGTATAGCTTAAATAGTGAATAGGTATAGAGAAGGTTCAAAAAGTGAGTCAACCATAAATTACCTATTCTTCTCTGAACCTAGCCAAGCTTTTCAATCTTCCAGTATGAGTGTATAACTGCTTCGATCGATTCACAGCATTTTTCCTACACTTCTCCTGTTATGTCATCAAAAGTAAGAGCCACTAGACACTATTTCTGACTAACTCAATGTAACATAAATAGAATTTTTCAAGTATGATAAAAAAATTATTTTACCTTTGTTTTTTCTCTGTTGCAATAATAAAGGTACCATCACCAATAATCTGTAGTAATTCCAGGTGGACGACCTTTAATATTTTGTTGAAGAGTCAGATCTGATTTGTAAAAGTGATGATACAAATGGTTCCTCGTGTCCTTCCAAGCCCTTCCTAGTATTTTTAATATTGTACACTTGATAATTCGTCCACTATCTTCTTCAAAATGGAACAATTCCTGCAAGAGTAAAATTAAATTGTTAGTAGGCGTCGAATTAAGATTTTGGATCTCTACAAAAAATATAACGTTTTACCTTTACACATTCATTATAGATCTTATCCCTAGAGCGAACCTTTCTCCATTCCTTCTCATAGATTGGGAATTTGGTGTAGTCAGATCCCAGCAATTTGAGAACGCCGCTCAGTATACTAGCTTCATTTTCAACTGGTTACAGTCTCTCGTTGAACCTGAGTACAATCTTCCTACTGTTAGGTGGCTTCATAGCCTCCTTCACACTCAAACGAAGTTGCTTGAATGTCCCATCGGATTCTGTAAATTATACTTATTCTCTGTGAGTAATCACTGTGGCCAAGATGCAATGAAATCATATAAAAATTACACATTCAAAAATATATGGGATAAATTCTTGTATACCAATTGTTTTAACATCCCAAAACTTGGTGGTCTTGCGTCCTTGCACTTCAGAGCCTCCGATGCAGCAAACAGGTTGTCAACGTGTTGCTCAAAAGAATCTACCTCATCTTCCTCTGGGTCTAAGTCGTCATCGTCCGGCTCCAAGTGTTAAGCACCATTCGTGCAAATTTGTGGATCAGGCGGTGGTTCGGTACGGGGTGGTCAAAAGGGAAGTAAAGATGAATTTGCGGGGGCACCAGTATCATTGGAGGGGGATTCTAAAAATCCATCTGATGCGCTGATGAAGCTGTCGCAGATCCTGTTTGAAGTTGTTGACATGCTGCGTCTAACTTTAATTTCTTTGTGTAACAACCTATCCTTAATAAACTGGGTACCACCAAGAGTATCACTTATACTATTATCAAAATATAAAACAGCAACAGAAATTCTAAAACATTAAATATAAGGGATTAAATTGACACATTAAGCAAAAATATCTCAATTTATATTTAGAAAAAGAAATAGCAATAAGTTTAAAGAATATAGTTGGGAGCAACATGCCTTTTCAATAGCTTCGTCAATTATATTTTTCTGAACAAACAACCTCAATATAAAGTAATAACAAATTTGTATTCAAATAAAATAACATAGAATACCTTTTTGTGAGCTTCTCAATTTTCAAATATATATAACATATAGAACTTGAGAAAATGCCGATAAGCAACTATATATGCATGGACATTCAAATATACATGTAAAAGCATGAGTTACAGTGAATTACATAAACAGTATAAAAGCATTATCAAAATTCAAATCAAAACCAAAGATATGACTAAATAAAAAAGTAAAAGTTAATAAATCCAAACTTTGAGTTTTCTGCCAGAATTTTAATTATCTTGTGAAACCTATATCAAGCAAATAATAATTACCTTCAGCGATTTAATCCAAATTTTGCATATACTCTATTTACATTTGAAAATGATCAAAGTATGTTAAGTGTCTAACTCTTTAAATAATAATGTCTATACTTAGTCAACAAGTCATTAACGATTTATGCAAATAAACAAATTAAAGTACATTGAAGAAAGCATGAGCATTGTCTTGTTTAATTCACTGTGAAATCTTAATTTGACCTCAAATATAAAAATGCATGTTTTTTCTTTCAATTATTTATACTTTTCATTATTAATTTCTTAACATATATTAATAGACTCTTCCTCTTGACATATATTAATATATCATTTTATATACTAATTTCCTTTTTTCTAGCTACATTAAATAGGTAATTTAGACATGGTTTGACTTTGTAAATTTTTTAAAGAAAAGAAGAATGGTGTCTACTTGTCCTACCATTCTCATAGTCAAAGTTTTCACAACACCCACTAAAATAAAGAGATGAAAGAACTTGTAAGTTTAAAATTTTGGAAATTGAAAAACAAAAGATAAATTGTATGCACATTTACAGCTATCACCATTAAAGCTATGAACTAACTAAAGAGTTAGAGGGGATGTAAAACCCGGTCAAACCATAATTAATTAAATAATAAATTAAATAGGAGCGAATATAGTTAGAAAATTTAGCAATCAAAATTTGATAATTTAAATATGGTATTTAGACTCAGTGAAATTTTCTGAGTCGAAAAACATAGTTTTCTGCATAAAAATGGACATTGAAAATTTGACCAGCAGTACCGGCTGTGATCTGTCTGGTACTGTGGCTGAGAAAATTAATTAGAATTGAATAATTTTAAGAAATAAGAATTTATAATTTGGTAAAATAGAAATATTTAAAATACGATTTAAAACTCTAATATTAAAGGTTTTGGCCCAATTTTAAACCAAGTGAATTGGGTCCAAGTGGGCCCAAGACCCAACATAGTTAGGCCATTTCAGCATTATTTCTCCCTCCATTCTTGTGTTCCACGGTGAGAGAGAAGAGAGAAAAGGGAAATCAAAACCCTAACTCTCTTCGATCTTCAAATCACCATAACTTTTTTTTCCGGAACTCCAATTGATGAGCCGTTTACGGCCACACGTCGCTCTTCTCATCCTCTACAATTTTATCTAAGTTTTGTGGTGAGTATTTTGTTCTTATCTGTCCAGTTTTGATTTTTTCCTCTGAAAATGTGATTGGCTATGGGTGTTGAGTGATTTTATGATTTTGTTTGTTTAGAAGTGTTCTAGTATGACCCATTGGTAAGTTCCATCAACCAATTTCGTGGGTTAAGGTAAGGAACCCCCAATCCTTGTGATTTATCAATTTCATGAACCCTAGGTTGATTATAAGTGTGAAAATTGATTATGTTAGAGTATTGGGTGATTTTGGTGTACAACTGGAAGATTGATATTACTTGTGGGGCCTTGGTGAGGCTTGGAGCTAAGGGTTGGTGGAGACTTCCAAGAAGAAGCTCAATTATTTTGGCTACAAGAGGTACGGTTTAAGTTTTATTTAAGTACCATGTGGTATGATGAGAATTTCTATGCTAGATGCCCCTAGGATTAAGTTTAGATTGTATAAATAGTTGGTACTAATATGCATAGATGATATGTAATGTAAATTAATGATTGGATTGAGAATTGTGTGAATTTGTATATTTGGTATGTTAAGGATTTGATGAATTGGATAATGAATATTGGTTTGTGGAATATACATTTAAATTATGAATTTGGGCCGAAGGCCGTAAAGCTTGGGCCAGAGACTGTAAAGAGGTAAGGAAGGTAAGTTGATGTGTGTATTGTGTGATGATATAAGAGATTGGATGGATTTTAGATATTGAATGTGTGAATAATTAGTTTGATTATTGAATAATAAGAAATTAGGAATTTAGGAGTGAAAGGTGACGAAATTGAATTGAATTGTGTAGATGAGGTACGTTTGGTTTTGATTGAGTGTAATTATGTGAATGTGGTTGGGTTGTGGTCATTTAGATGAGTGAAAATGAATTTGACTTGTGAACATTGGAAAAATTGGTGATTTTTATTTTTGGGTAAAAACTGACTTTTGACCAATTTCGGCGGTCCGTAACTCGGTTCTCGGGGTTAGGAATTCTTCAAAATTGAATTTTTATGAAATTTCTTTCAATGATCTTTCCAACGATTCTGAAATGGTTGAAAAAGAAATTTTTTAGAAGAAGTTATGTGTGTTGGAAGTTTGGGGTTTGAAAATGTAATCCTGCAGCTTTTTAACATAATAAAATTTTTGGTAAAACGTACTTCGACGCGCACGCATGACCAACGCGCATGCGTCACTCACGATTTTTACTTTCTCACGCGTGCGCCTGGCCGACGCATATGCATCGCTGTATTGATGCAGGTGCTCAGTAGAAAATTCTAGAGAGTTGTGCTGGTGTGTGTTGGTTTTGTGCGAGGAGCACAAAACGCACCCATGCGTACGCGTGATTGACGCGCACGCGTCGCGCTACCTCTTTGCTTTCCATGTGTGCGCATGGATGACGCCCACACGTCTCTTCCTTTTTCCGTTTTCCACGCGTGCGCGTGGGCGATGCGCACGCGTGACCCTTTTTTCAATAAAAGTTGATTTTTGAGTTTTTAAAGTCGAATTTCAGACTTCTAAGCCTCTATTTTCATCATCTAAGTCCTAAATCTTTATAGTATGCCTAGTATTGAAAAGAAGCTAGGACATGTGGTAACTTGTGGATGAAGTAAAGTGAGAATCAATGATGAATGAAAAGTAATAATGATTGTATGAGTTGCTAAGGATGATGGTGGGAGTGCTGTGTATGCCATGAGTCGAAGGGCTGTGTTTGTTAGTGAATTATGGCTGGTTGTGTATTATGATGTGAGCCGGATGACTGTGATAAATATTGATTTATGGTGGAGTATGTATATGCATATGATTGAAAGAGATAGAGGTGCCGGGTAAGAGGCGGTGGAAATGACCACTCGCTCCGGGTATATGATTAAGAAGTGTAGAGGTGTTGAGAATGCATGGGAAATGAATTAATGAATGAATGATTATAAAAAAATTGGAATAATAATGAAAATGAACTTGAATTTGATTGTGATATGCCTCTGGGTAAGACGCAGTGGTGTCATCCATTTGCTCTGGGTAAGAGGCAATGACACCGGGTAAGATGCAGTGGTGTTATCCACTTGCTCCGGGTATGAATTGTGAATCAATTGATGTATGAAAATGAATTGTAATGATAATAAAAATATGTTTCTGAATGTGACTCTGGGTAAGAGGCAGTGGCATTATCCACTTGCTCCGGAAGAGTTCGAGGCTTTGGGTAAGATGCAAGGGCTGTGTTCTGTTGCCGCTTGCTCCGGCTCGAGAACTATAACACCGCCTGAGTAAGAGGCAGTGGTAAGGTTGTCCCTTGCTCCGGGTACGCGGGTAAGATGTAAGGGTTGCGGCGTTGTCCCACTTGCTCCATGTTTGGTGTTCCGTCCCTGGTTAGCTACCAGGACTTGTTCGGTTGGCTTTATAACAGACAGATGAGACTCATCGGCCATAGGGCAGGCGTTCATCATTTGCATATGTTTGACTTGTTTGGGTTTTCCTATTTGTTTTGAATTGCCAAATTGTACATATATGCTATGCTACATGATTAATTTTTACTTGCTTTACTTATACTTTAATTGTGTATTACTTGCCTGTATTGCTTGTGTTTGTACAACTGAGAGGTCTCTCATGATGGTGTCGGTTGATGCTGAGGGCTGTTCTTGTTGAGATGGAGTAATGATATGATTAATTTAAAATAATGATTATTGAATGAGATAATTTGAGTTCCCTGAGTAGACGCAGTGAAGTGATTTTACTTGCTCCAGATGAAGATATGAGGTATTGATATAGAATTGCTGAGACATAATAGCTGGTGATGGTTTTGTTTAAGATTCTGATTCTGATTTGTTGGAGAGTTAGAAAGTTGGGAAGCATGAGGAATATGAATTAGATTTAGCATTCCCTTATGACAGTTGCCTATTTATGGATTAGCGAGAACATAGGATGAATATTTGGTGAAAGGAAGTTTAGGATGCTTATTGAGTTTTTATTTGGCACTTTTACCGTACTGGGAACCCATGGGTCGGGGATTCTCATTTTGTATATATCTCTTGTTTTTCAGATACAGGTCCAGGTGCTCAGAAGTGAGCTGTGGTTCATCTAAGAGATGGCAAAGATTTTTATATTATCTACTTTATATTTTTCTTAGAATCTCTCCACTTTTATTTTGAAAAGCGTATATTATGTATTTAACTCTTTTGAACTTGCCTATAGGGGCTCTTATGTTTCTTTTGGAAGAGATTAAGAAATACTGTTGTCAACTACTTTCATACTGTACCCTAGCTGGCCTAAACTTCGCAGGTCGCGATTAGTGGCTATTTACTTATGTTATATATCTATATATTGTCCTTATCGTATTCTCCTTTATGATTTTATCCTTATATCACTTTCGACTTCACACTTTATCTTTTAGTTGTCGACGCGTGAGTGATTGATGACAAGTCATCTTAGGCTAGTTTCACAAGCCTTTTTCATTAGCTTTTACTTGGTTTTCATGCATTCTTAGGGAATAAGTAAGTGTTTGGATGAGAAATTCATGGTTGTCTTGATTTAATCAAACATTGTTAATTTCATGCATTTTTATGAGATTTTTGCAAGATTTAGTTGATGTTATGAATGATGTAGAATCTTGTAATTATGCCAAGGCTTTGATGAGTTTGTTTGGTTGATGATAGGTAAAAAGAAGCAGAGGAAGAGCAAGGAAGAAAAGAAGGAGAGGCCAATGTTGAAGCCAACGTTGGGCCATCATCGTTGAAGGCAACGTTCTGGAAGAAGAAAACATGGGTGCCAATGTTAGAGGGAACGTTGGTGAACCAACGTTACCTCCAACGTCCTCGAAAATGTTCAATTCTTGGGCTGAAGGATTTTTGAGCGACGCGTACGCGTCAATTATGCATGCGCGTGAAAGAGGAAAAATTTTCAATCCACGCGTAAGCATGAGCTACGCGCACGCATAAAATGGCAAAATTGACCATCCACGCGTACGCGTGACCAAGCCAACGTTGGAGGGAACATTGTTGATCAAACACTACCTCCAACGTCCGCGATGAGAAGCCCAGAATTTGGAATTGAGAAACATGAATCGACGCGCACGCATCTATGACGCGTACGCGCGGAATGGAAAAATGGCAATGTACGCGTAAGCGTGGTGTACGCGCACGTGTGGATGCGCAAAAACACAGCCTTCACGCGTATGCGTGGTGCACGCACACACATGGATGCACAAACGTTGGTACGCCAACGTTGAGTCAAATGTTGCTGGCAGAACCTAGATTTCACTTTTTTTATGCAAAATTTGAGCTCAACGTTTGCACACAAACATTGCCACCAACGTTAAGGCCCAACTCAATTTCTAATGGCACCATGCAAGCTCATAAACATTGAATGAAGTAACAACCAATGTCAATGTCATCAAGAGTTTTTTCTCACTGCTTCAATCAAGGCCAAGGCCAAAATCCAAGTACACTGAAGACCCAATTGAAGAAGAGAAGAAGACTATAAATAGAAGAATATTTGAAGAAAGAAAGGAGGCTCGAAGGCAGTAGAGAATAGCAGGAGGAGTAGGAGTAAAAGGCTGAGACTGGAGGATTAGAGACTCTTGAGCTCTCTTGGAGGATTAGAGACTCCAGAGAGCTTAGTTTAGAGTTTTATTTCTGTTGATACACACTTTCTTCTTTGCAATTTTACATTTAAGCTTGTATTGAGTTCTGTTTCTATGCAAATTTCAATTTTCTGCACCTTTATTCTTTTGCCAATTTACATTTCCGTTCATGCTCATCAGTTTGATTTACTTTCTCGTAATTTAGTTTCTCTGCACTTGTTCTTTGAGCTATGACTCCCTGAACCCCAATTCATTAGGGGGAGGAGCTCTATTTTAATTCACATGATTAAATGAACATCTTCTTCTTCTCAATTCATCTGGATAGCTAAGAAATAACTTCTGTTTTGATTGAGAGCCATTCACTCCGGAAGGGGGTTTAAATCTGTGAATTTCCATGTGAGCCTCGGAAGGAGAATCATGGAAATTAGAACTGAAGCTCTGTTTCTCATAACTCTCTTGATCAATACCATTCGGGAGGAATTGAGATCTTGAGAGTCTATGTGGTTTATGGATGAGAGAAAATGCTTAACCTCTTCTCATGACAATTAGATCAAGGAATTGGCAAGATTGATTGTGATTAGAGAGATTGGATTGCCAAGGAATTGGGATCCAATCAATTTCAATCCGCCATTGATCTATTCATATGATTGAGAGATAAGTTGAGATCCGTTTGATTCATGATGGATTATGATACCTCCAATCCCTGATGAATATTTGTTTCTGTAATTTCTCATTTGATTACTTTGAGTTTCATTTAACTACTTTTGATTTTCTGCTTTCTTTTAATTCTGTTGATCCATCTCCACTCAATTCATCACTGTCAGCTTAACTAAATTTATCACCTAACTAAAGCTGCTTGATCCATCAATCCATATGGGATCGACCTCACTTTTATGAGTTATTACTACTTGATGCGATCTGGTACATTTGCCGGTTAGTTTAAGCAGAAATCTAATTTTTTCCCATCAAGTTTTTGGCGCCGTTGCTGGAAATTGATATGGATCGACAATGATTAAGTGGGTGATAAGTCTAGATTAGCATTTTCTTTGTTTTTGTCATTTAAGTTCTTTTTAATTTTCTATTTTCTGCTGATACTAAGGTGTTTGTGTTATCGCCTCACTAAGAAATTCTTATCTGTGACATGAATTTCAATTTTCATTGGTGATTGTGTTTTACAAAATTCAAATGGAGTTCACCTCATCTTTTGATCAAACAAATTTTATGGGATATTGCCCACCACCACAAAATGATTCATATCATTATGCTAATGGTGACTGAAAATATCACCAAGGAATGATAGAATATGAGCAATCAGGAGATGCTCTAGGTCCACTAAGTGATCAAGACAGGAGATATTTCCCACCATCACAATATGATTTATGTCATGATCCTAATGGTGGTTGAGAATATCAACAAAGAATGATAGAGTATAAACACCTCCCAGAGACACAGAATGAACCATATTCTGATGAATCTAATAACTACTCAAGTTGTAGCTGGGAAGGTCAAAACCAAAGAGATTTTAATGCTCCATATTCTATTCATCAAGAGACATTATCTCTTGATTGTGTTTTCAATAAATTCATGCAAGATTGCCCCAAGGACCACAAAATGATCCATACTGTGATGAATTCAACAATTGTTCAAGTTGTGCTTGGGAAGGTCAAAATCAAAGAGCATTCAATAGTTCATACTCCACTTATCAAAAGCCATCATCACTTGAGCAAATCTTTAACTCGTTTATGCAAAATTGACCAACTTCACTTTCCAGTTTTTCAATTGAAAATTCTTCATCACTTGAATATACCTCAACACAAAATTCTTTCCAAAATCCACATGACTCAATTCATCAACCACAACATTCATTTCACAACTCACAAAAATCATTCCATGTCCCTCAACACAACTTCACCACAACACATCCATGTCATTAAAATTACTCTCAACCTTTATCTCTTGAGCTAGCAGTTGAGGATTACCTTCAATGGTACAAAGAATCTTTGGAAAGCCAAGACCAAGTCCTTGAAAGATAAGAACAACTCTTGGAAAGACACAAACAATCCTGAAAAGAAATCCTCTTCAAGAAGATGGATGGGCACTTAGAGCAAAGCAGGAGATACTTAGGAGTGCCAAGCGTTGAGGATGAAGACCAATTTGTAAGTGAGGAAGTGGAAGAAGAGACCCTGGTATCAAGTGAAACTTCAATGGAGAAGGAGATTGTGGAGGTATGTGAGCCTAGAATCTCATATCCATAGAGGCTAATTGAGGAGACAGAGGAACAAGAAAACTTCCTCCCAAAGGACTTAGTGGAACACCATGAAGAAGAATGGTAGGAAGTCAATCAAGGGAGTCCACACTCAAGTGAAGCAGAAAGTTTCATAGAGGAAGGGTTCATTGAACCCCAAATTCAAGAGCCTTTTGATGAAATATGGTATACATGTAACACCCTAACTTTTAGCACGTCATGATCGTACCAAAAGTGAGGCGTTACTAACCTGTTTTCCATAGTTACTATTTAATATTGAGTCTTTAGTTCGATTTTACGTTTCAATTTTAAGAACATGTGATGAGCGGATATTTTATACGCTTTTTGGGGGTAATTTCATGTAGATTTTAGTATGTTTTAATTAGTTTTTAGTAGAATATTATTAGTTTTTAGGCAAAAATCATATTTCTGGACTTTACTATGAGTTTGTGTGTTTTTCTGTGATTTCAGATAATTTCTGGCTGAAATTGAGGGAGCTGAGCAAAAATCTGAGTTAGGCTGAAAAAGGACTGCTGATGCTGTTGGATCCTGACCTCCCTGCACTCAAAATAGATTTTTTGGAGCTACAGAAGTCCAATTGGCGCACTCTTAACGGCGTTGGAAAGTAGACATCCAGGGTTTTCCAGAAATATATAATAGTTCATACTTTGCGTGAAGATAGATGACGTAACTTGGCATTGAACGCCAAGTACATTCTGCTGTCTGGAGTTAAACGCCAGAAACACGTCATGATCCGGAGTTGAACGCCCAAAAGACGTTATAACTTGGAGTTCAACTCCAAGAAAAGCCTCAGCTCGTGGATAGCTTTAGTCTCAGCCCCAGCACACACCAAGCGGGCCCCAGAAGTGGATTTCTGCACCAATTATCTTAGTTCACTCATATTCTGTAAACCTAGGTTACTAGTTTACTATTTAAACAACTTTTAGAGACTTATCTTGTACCTCATGACATTTTCAGATCTGAATTTTATACACTTTGATGGCATGAGTCTCTAAACTCCATTGTTGGAGGTGAGGAGCTCTGCAGCGTCTCGATGAATTAATGCAATTGTTTCTATTTCATTCAAACGTGTGTGTGTTCCTATCTAAGATGTTCATTTGCGCTTAATTGTGAAGGAGGTGATGATCCGTGACACTCATCACCTTCCTCAATCCATGAACGTGTGCCTGACAAACACCTCCGTTCTGTATCAGATTGAATGAGCATCTCTTAGCTTCCTTAATCAGAATCTTCATGGTATAAGCTAGAACTGATGGCGGCCATTCTTGAGGATCCGGAAAGTCTAAGCCTTGTCTGTGGTATTCCGAGTAGGATTCAAGGATTGAATGGCTGTGACGAGCTTCAAACTCGCGATTGCTGGGCGTGATGACAAATGCAAAAGGATCAATGGATCCTATTCCAACATGATCGAGAACCGACAGCTGATTAGCCGTGCTGTGACAGAGCATCTGGACCGTTTTCACTGAGAGGATGGGAAGTAGCCACTGACAATGGTGACACCCTACATACAGCTTGCCATGGATGGAACTTTACAAACAATTGAGTTGAATATTACATTGTAGGAATTCAGAGGACAAAGCATCTCCAAAACTCCCACAGATTCTTCATTAATAAAGTAACAATTCCTTATTCCAAATACTTTTACTTCTTACAATTAAATCCAAATAATCTTATTGGCATCCTGACTAAGATTAATAAAATAAACATAGTCTGCTTCAAACCAATAATCTCCGTGGGATCGACCCTTACTCACGTAAGGTATTACTTGGACGACCCAGTGCACTTGCTGGTTAGTTGTACGGATTACAAATTCGTGCACCAAGTTTTTGGCGCTGTTGCCGGGGATTGTTCGAGTTTGAACAACTAAAGGTTTATTTCATTTCTTAGATTAGGAATAAATTATTTTTATTGTTATAGAGTCATTAAATCCTGATAGGATAGTTTCTTTTCAAAAATTTCTTTTCAAAAATATTATTTTTCTTAATTAATTGTTAATTTTCGTGAGTTTAGTGTCTTGTTCTAAGTTTGGTGTTAATTGCATATTTTATATTTTTCTTTAAATTTTCGAACTTGTGTTCTTTGTTCTTCATTGATCTTCAAGTTGTTTTTGCTTATTTTGCTTGTTTGATCTTGAGTTTTTCTTGTTTTGTGTCTTTTCTTGTTTTTCTTGTGCTTTTTCAAAACATTAACTTTCAAAAATTATACTTTTATCCATAAATATAATACATCTTTAAAACCAACACTGAAGTTACTGCCCAATTGGCTGGAGCATTAGTAGTTGTTCTTGATAATTGGGTATCTTCTTTAGAATCTTTTTCAAAAATAATTTTTCTTTGATTGAATCTTGTGCCAAACTCTAAGTTTGGTGTTTCCTTGTTAATTTTTCTTTAATTTTTGAAAATTTGTCTTGGTTTTCTAAAAATTTTAAGTTTGGTGTTCTTTCTTTTATTCTTGGTGTTCTTGTGAATCTTCAAGGTGTTCTTGAGTCTTTCTTGTGTTTTGATCTTAAAATTTTTAAGTTTGGTGTTCCTTGGTGTTTTTCCTCCAAAATTTTTGAAAATAAGGAGCATTGGATCTAAAAATTTTAAGACTTGTGTCTTTTGTATGTTTCCCTCTTTCATCATAAAATTCAAAATTCAAAAAAAATATCTTTTCTAACTAATTTTGAACTACATTTTCGAAAATTCTATATAAAAATTCAGATTTTAATTTCAAAATATTTTCAATTTCTTTTATTTATTTCGTTTTTATTTTATTTTATAAAATAAATTTTTATAAAATAAATAATATCAACATACATATCATCTCCTTTATTCCATCATGGAACTAAGTGGGAATGAACAGTCCAGGAGGACTCTGGGGTCATATGCTAACCCCACTACTGCTTCATATGGGAGTAGTATCTGCATACCCTCCATTGGAGTTAGTAGCTTTGAGTTGAATCCTCAGCTCATTATCATGGTGCAGCAAAACTGCCAGTATTCTGGTCTTCCACATGAAGAACCTACAGAGTTTCTGGCATAATTTCTACAAATTGCTGACACAGTGCGTGATAAGGAAGTAGATCAGGATGTCTACAGATCATTACTGTTTCCATTTGCTGTAAAAGATCAAGCTAAGAGGTGGTTAAATAACCAGCCTAAGAACAGCATAAAAACATGGAAACAGCTGTCAGAAAAATTCCTGAATCACTATTTCCCTCCAAAACGGACGACACAGCTAAGGCTAAGCATCCAAAGTTTCAAACAAGGAGATAATGAATCCCTTTATGATGCCTGGGAGAGATACAGAGAGATGCTAAGAAAATACCCCTCTGAAATATTTTCAGAGTGGGTGCAACTAGACATCTTCTACTATGGGCTTACAGAAAAAGCTCAGATTTCTCTAGACCACTCAGCTGGTGGGTCTATACATATGAGAAAAATAATTGAAGAAGCTCAAGAGCTTATTGATACAGTTGCCAGAAATCAGCATATGTACCTAAGCAGTGAATCCTCCATGAAAGAAGAAGCTAAAACAGTAACTGCTGAACTCAGCCCTGTGGATCTGGCTAATGAATTCAATCAGCAATTAGACTTTCTAACTCAGCAGCTAGCCGAATTCAAGGAAATACTACAGGAAACAAGAATGGCTAACAGGAATATGGAAGTACAGTTAAAGCAAACAGAAAGGCAACTGTTAAAACAAATAGCAGAAGAATGCCAAGCAGTTCAATTAAGAAGTGGGAAAATATTAAATACCTCACTTCAAAACAGCAGGAAGCCAAGAAATGAACAAATGGCTACTCAAAATCCCTCCGAGGACAATCAGAGGCCAGAGAGGAATAAGGCTGGCGCTGAACGCCCAGACCATGCTCACTTGAACGCCAGAAACAAGCATGAATCCGGCGTTGAACGCCCAAGGGAAGCATAGTTCTGGCGTTCAAACGCTAGTGACAGATAAGGAGATGGCGTCTAACGACTCTCCAGCTTCCACCCCTGGCATTCAAACGCCAGTGGGAGATCAGTCACATACAAGTGCTGATAACAACCCTTCTAAAAAGGCTTCCCAAACCACTTCTACAAGTAATAAACCTGCAGCAACTAAGGTTGAGGAATATAAAGCCAAAATGCCTTATCCTCAAAAACTCCACCAAGCAGAACAGGATAAGCAATTTGCTCGCTTTGCAGACTATCTCAGGACTCTTGAAATAAAGATTCCGTTTGCAGAAGCATTTGAGAAAATACCCTCTTATGCTAAGTTCATGAAAGAGATCTTAAGTCATAAGAAGGATTGGAGGGAAACTGAAAAAGTCTACCTCACTGAAGAATGCAGTGCAGTCATTCTGAAAAGCTTACCTGAGAAGCTTAAGGATCCCGGGAGCTTTATGATACCATGCACATTAGAGGGTAATTGCACCAAGCAAGCTTTATGTGATCTTGGGGCAAGTATCAACCTAATACCTGCATCTACTATCAGAAAGCTTGGTTTGACTGAAGAAATCAAACCAACCCGGATATGTCTTCAACTTGCTGATGGCTCCATTAAATACCCATCAGGCGTGATTGAAGACATGATTGTCAAGGTTGGGCCATTTGCCTTTCCTACTGACTTTGTGGTGCTGGAAATGGAGGAGCACAAGAGTGCAACTCTCATTCTAGGAAGACCTTTTCTAGCAACTGGCCGAACCCTCATTGACGTCCAAAAAGGAGAAGTAACCTTGAGAGTCAATGAGGAGGAGTTCAAGTTGAATGTTGTCAAAGCTATGCAACATCCAGACACCCCAAATGACTGCATGAGTGTTGATATTATTGACTCTCTGGTAAGAGAGGTCAATATGGCCGAGAGTCTCGAATCAGAGCTAGAGGACATCTTTAAAGATGTTCAGCCTGATCTGGAGGAATCAGAGAGAATAATAGAACCTCTGAAAGTCCCTCAGGAAGAGGAGAAACCTCCTAAACCCGAGCTCAAACCATTACCACCATCCCTAAAATATGCATTCCTGGGAGAAGGTGATACCTTTCCTGTAATCATAAGCTCTACCTTAGAGCCACATGAAGAGGAAGCACTAATTCAAGTGCTAAGGACACACAAGACAGCTCTTGGGTGGTCCATCAGTGATCTAAAGGGCATTAGCCCAGCCAGATGCATGCACAAGATCTTACTGGAGGGTGACGCCAAGCCAGTGGTTCAACCACAAAGGCGGCTGAATCCAGCTATGAAGGAGGTGGTGCAGAAAGAGGTCACTAAGTTACTAGAGGCCGGGATTATTTATCCTATTTCTGATAGCCACTGGGTAAGCCCTGTCCAAGTCGTCCCTAAGAAAGGTGGCATGACAGTGGTTCATAATGAAAAAATGAACTGGTTCCTACAAGAACAGTTACTGGATGGCGTATGTGTATTGATTATAGAAGGCTCAATACAGCTACCAGAAAGGATCATTTTCCTTTACCATTCATAGACCAGATGCTAGAACGACTGGCAGGTCATGAATACTACTGCTTCCTAGGTGGATATTCAGGTTATAATCAAATTGCAGTAGATCCAAAAGATTAAGAGAAAACGGCATTCACATGTTCATCTGGAGTATTTGCGTACAGAAGGATGCCATTTGGCCTGTGCAATGCACCTGCAACCTTTCAGAGGTGCATGCTCTTAATTTTCTCTGATATGGTGGAAAAATTTCTGGAAGTCTTCATGGATGACTTTTCAGTATTTGGAGACTCATTCAGCTCCTGTCTTGACCATCTAGCACTTGTTCTAAAGAGATGCCAAGAGACTAACCTGGTTTTAAACTGGGAAAAATGTCACTTTATGGTGACTGAAGGAATTGTCCTTGGGCACAAAATCTCGAACAAGGGAATAGTGGTGGATCAAGCTAAGGTAGAGGTAATTGAAAAATTACCACCACCTGCCAATGTTAAGGCAATCAGAAGCTTTCTGGGGCATGCAGGATTCTATAGGAGGTTTATAAAGGATTTTTCAAAAATCGCCAAACCTCTGAGCAACCTGCTAGCTGCTGACACGCCATTTATCTTTGATAAAGAGTGTCTGCAGGCATTTGAGACTCTGAAAGCTAAATTGGTCACAGCACCAATCATCTCTGCACCAGATTGGACATTACCATTTGAATTGATGTGTGATGCCAGTGACCATGCCATTGGTGCAGTGTTGGGACAAAGGCATGACAAGCTTCTGCACGTCATTTACTATGCCAGCCGTGTTCTAAATGACGCATAGAAGAATTACACAACCATAGAAAAAGAGCTACTTGCAGTGGTTTACGCCATTGACAAATTCAGATCCTATTTAGTAGGATCAAAAGTGATTGTGTATACTGATCATGCTGCTCTTAAATATCTACTCACAAAGCAGGATTCAAAACCCAGACTTATAAGATGGGTGTTGCTTCTGCAAGAGTTTGATATAGAAATAAGAGACAGAAAAGGGACAGAAAACCAAGTAGCAGATCACCTGTCCCGAATAGAACCAGTAGAATGGGCGTCCCTCCCTCTCACTGAGATCTCTGAAACCTTTCCGGATGAGCAACTCTTTGCCATCCAGGAAGTGCCATGGTTTGCAGATATTGCAAACTACAAGGCAGTGAGATTTATACCCAAAGAGTACAGTAGGTTGCAATCAAAGAAATTGATCACAGATGCAAAGTACTATCTTTGGGATGAACCATATCTCTTCAAGAGATGTGCAGACGGAGTAATCCGTAGATGTGTGCCTAAGAAAGAAGCGCAGAAGATTCTATGGCACTGCCATGGATCACAGTATGGAGGACATTTTGGAAGTGAGCGAACAGCAACAAGAGTCCTCCAATGTGGCTTCTACTGGCCTACTCTCTATAAAGATTTCCGAGCGTTTGTACTTAATTGTGACAGTTGCCAAAGATCTGGCAATCTGCCTTACAGTTATGCCATACCTCAACAAGGAATCTTGGAGATTGAGTTGTTTGATGTATGGGGTATTGACTTTATGGGACCTTTCCCACCATCATACTCAAACACTTATATTCTGGTGGCAGCGGATTATGTATCCAAATGGGTGGAGGCTATTGCAACACCCACTAATGACACTAAAACAGTGTTAAAATTCCTCCAGAAACACATCTTCAGCAGATTTGGTACCCCTAGAGTGTTAATCAGTGATGGGGGCACTCATTTCTGCAATAAACAGCTTTACTCTGCTTTGGTTCGTTATGGAGTTAGCCACAGGGTAGCCACTCTATACCATCCACAGACTAATGTGCAAGCTGAAGTCTTAAATAGAGAACTCAAAAGAATCCTGGAACGGACTATAATTAACCGTAGAAGGGATTGGGCAAGGAGCTTGGATGATGCTCTGTGGGCATACAGAACAGCATTCAAGACCCCTATAGGGACCTCTCCATACCAGCTTGTGTATGGAAAGGCATGTCACTTGCCAGTGGAACTGGAACATAAGGCCTACTGGGCAACCAGATTCCTAAACCTTGATGCCAAGTTAGCTGGAGAAAAACGATTGCTCTAGTTAAATGAGCTAGAGGAATTTAGACTCAATGCTTTCGAAAATGCAAAAATTTACAAAGAGAAAGCAAAAAGATGGCATGATAAGAAACTGTCATCCAGAGTCTTTGAGCCGAGGCAGAAAGTTCTGCTATTCAATTCTAGGCTCAAATTATTCCCCGGAAAATTAAAGTCTCGGTGGAGAGGTCCATATGTGATTACAAGTGTATCACCATATGGATACATAGAGCTTCAGGATAATGACTCTAACAAAAAGTTCATTGTTAATGGACAGAGAATTAAACATTATCTTGAAAGTAATTTTGAGCAAGAATGCTCAAAACTGAGACTTGATTAGAGCTCAGTAATAGTCCAGCTAAAGACAATAAAGAAGCGCTTGCTGGGAGGCAACCCAGCCATTTACAAAGTTTATTTACTAATTAAATAAATTTCCTATTCTTTACAGGTATGTGTCAAGTATATTCAAAAGGTAAAATAGCAATTGTTTGAGTTCACAGAGTTACAGGGGAATTTGGAAGCTCACTAGCGTGGAAAAGCCAGTGAGAAACGTTTTGGGCGTTGAACGCCCAAAAGAAGCATCCACTGGGCGTTCAACGCCAGTAAAGGTAGCAATCTGGGCGTTGAACGCCAGAAAGGAGCATCTTCTGGGCGTTGAACGCCAGAAAGAAGCTCCTTCTGGGCGTTTAACGCCATAATCATAGCGTCCTGGGCGTTCAGAAAAACGCCCAGTGACAAAGGACTTCCTGGCGTTCAACGCCAGAAAGAAGCAACAGCTGGGCGTTGAACGCCCAGGAGAAGCATCAATTGGGCGTTAAACGCCCAAAACATGCAGCGTTTGGGCGTTTAACGCCAGGATGGTGGGGAGGAGGTAAAATTCGTTTTTCTTCAAAAATTTTCTAATTTTTATGTTTCAATTCATGATTTCTTGCATAAACATGTTTCCAAATATCATCCTTCAATTTCAAAAATTTTAATCCTAATTTCTAAAATCTCTAATTTCTGAAATCCCTATTTCAAAGATTTTACATGCATCTTAATCCATAAAGACAGTTGATTTTCAATCCAATCCAACTCTTTTTCCAAGCTCTTTCCCAACTTAATTATCTTTTAAAATCTTTTTCAAATTATAAATTTCAAATTTATTTTTAAATATCATTCATATCTTTTTAAATTATATCATTTTCTTGTCATATTTATCTTTTATAGATCATATCTTTTATCTTATATCTTTTTCTTATTTTCGAATACCCACCCCCTCCCTTTATATCTACTTTCGGTGCCCCTCTCATCATCCACCATTCCACACTTGCTTTCCTCCTATTCCTCTTCTCTCTTTTCTTTTGCTTGAGGACAAGCAAACCTCTAAGTTTGGTGTGCTTATCCGTGATCATAAAACATTCTCACTTTGATCATGGCCCCTAAAGGAAAACAACCCAACCCAAGAGGCAAGAAAGAGAATATTCCAAAGCCACTTTGGAATCAAGGGAAGTTCTTAACTAAAGAACATTCAGACCATTACTACAAAATAATGAGCCACAGATCAGTGATCCCGAAAGTCAAGTTTGATATGAAGGAAGATGAATATCCGGAGATCCAAGAACAAATTCGAAACAGGAACTGGGAAATCCTAGCTAATCCTGAAACGAAAGTGGGAAGGAACATGGTTCAGGAGTTCTATGCTAATCTATGGCAGACAGACAGGCAAAGAATAATTGGAGCTGCCCTCTATGACCATCGGACCTTAGTCAGAGGAAAGATTGTTCATACCCATCCTGACAAAATCAAGGAGATCTTTAAGCTTCCTCAACTGAAAGATGACCCAGACTCCTTTAATAGGAGAATGATGAGGGTAAATAAAGGTCTGGACAAGATTCTAGAGGATATATGCATCCCCAAAGCCAGGTGGACCACCAGCACGACTGGCATCCCAAATCAACTCAAAAGAGAAGATCTCAAACCAGTAGCCAGAGGCTGGCTGGATTTTATTGGGCGTTCCATATTGCCCACCAGCAACCGTTCTGAAGTTACCATTAAAAGAGCAGTGATGATTCACTGCATCATGTTGGGAAAAGAAGTAGAAGTCCATTAACTGATCTCGTGTGAACTATACAAAATAGCAAACAAGAATTCCAAGGATGCTAGATTGGCCTATCCAAGCTTAATTTCTATGCTCTGCAGAGATGCCGGAGTGAAGATGGGAATAACAGAGTATATCTCAGTTGAAAGGCCAATCACTAGAATATCAATGGACAGACAACAGCTGCAGGATGATCCAATCAAGAGGAAAGCACAGGATGTCCTCCCAGAACTTCCTCAATTCGAATATTGGGAACATATTGAAGCATCTATTTCCAAATTACAAGAAGCTATGAACCAAATAAAGGAAGAACAGAACAATCAAAGCAGCATGCTTTGCAAACTGCTTAAGGAACAAGAAGAGCAAGGGCGTGATTTAAGGGAGCTGAAGCGCCAGAAATTAATCCTTGAAGGACCAAGAATCCCACAGATCAGAGGAACATCTACTTTCCAAAACACAGGTTGTTGAGTTCTAATGTTAGCTTTAACTCTGTGATAGTGTTATTATAGAAATTTACCTTAGGGGATATATATAGTAGTAGTAGTAGTAATTAGTATATCTATTCTGGTTTTATTTCCAAATAAGTTATAATTTATTTTTCTCATCATCATCAGGCATGAATAAAATAGTAGATAATTAGAATAAAGAAGTAATTTATTTTTTTCAAGTTCTTAATAATAAAAATTATAATTAACTACATGTGGTGGTGATGAGCGGATAAATTATACGCTTTTTGGCATTGTTTTTAGTATGTTTTTGGTATGATCTAGTTAGTTTTTAGTATATTTTTATTAGTTTTTAGTTAAAATTCACTTTTCTGGACTTTACTATGAGTTCGTGTATTTTTCTATGATTTCAGGTATTTTCTGGCTGAAATTGAGGGTCCTGAGCAAAAATCTGATTTGGAGACTAAAAAGGACTGCAGATGCTGTTGGATTCTGACCTCCCTGCACTCAAAGTAGATTTTCTGGAGCTACAGAAGCCCAATTGGCGCGCTCTCAACGGCATTGGAAATTAGACATCCTGGGCTTTCTAGCAATGTATAATAGTCCATACTTTTCCCGAGATTTGATGGCCCAAATCGGCGTAGCAAATCAGCCTCAGAAATTCCAGCGTTTAACGCTGGAACTGGCATAAAACTTGGAGTTAAACGCCCAAACTGGCATAAAAGCTGGCGTTTAACTCCAGAAAAGGTCTCTACACGAAAATACTTCATTGCTCAGTCCAAGCACACACTAAGTAGACCCAGAAGTGGATTTTTACGTCATTTACTCATTTCTGTATACCCTAGGTTACTAGTCTACTATTAATAGGATCTTTTGACATTGTATCTGTACCTCATGACACTTTACACGTTTCTTTGTGTACCTTTTACAGTATGAGTCTCTAAACCCCATGGTTGGGGGTGAGGAGCTCTGCTGTGTCTTGATGGATTAATGCAATTACTACTGTTTTTCATTCAATCATGCTTGCTTCCATTCTAAGATATCACTTGTTCTTAAATCGGATGAATGTGATGATCCGTGACAATCATCATCATTCTCAACTATGAACACGTGCCTGACAACCACCTCCGTTCTACCTTAGATTAAGTAGATATCTCTTGGATTCTTTAACCGGAATCTTCGTGGTATAAGCTAGAACTGATGGCGGCATTCAAGAGAATCCGGAAGGTCTAAACCTTGTCTGTGGTATTCTGAGTAGGATTCAATGATTGAATGACTGTGACGAGCTTCAAACTCCTGAAGGCGGGGCGTTAGTGACAGACGCAAAAGAATCACTGGATTCTATTCCGGCCTGATTGAGAACCGACAGATGGATAGCCGTGCCGTGACAGGGTGCGTTGAACATTTCCACTGAGAGGATGGGAGGTAGCCACTGACAACGGTGAAACCCTTGCATACAGCTTGCCATGGAAGGAGCCTTGCGTGTTTGAAGAAGAAGACAGTAGGAAAGCAGAGATTCAGAAGATGGAGCATCTCCAAAACCTCAACCTATTCTCCATTATTGCAAAACAAGTACTTATTTCATGTTCTTTTATTTTTCACAATCAATCCTGATAATTTCTGATATCCTGACTAAGATTTACAAGATAACCATAGCATGCTTCAAGCCGACAATCTCCGTGGGATCGACCCTTACTCACGTAAGGTATTACTTGGACGACCCAGTGCACTTGCTGGTTAGTTGTGCGGGATTGCAAAGTGTGATTGCAATTTCGTGCACCAGGTGGCAACACTTTTTGTTCTCTGAATGAATGCTTGAACAGTGCATAATTTTTATCTTGAATTTTATGAATATTGGCTCCTGAAAGAATGAGGAACACAAAAAAATATTATTGATGATCTGAAAAATCATGAAATTGATTCTTGAAGCAAGAAAAAGCAGTGAAAAAAAAAATTTGTTACAAGAAATCATTGGATCAAGAAAAGGAATAAAAGCCAACAGCCCTTAAAACCAAAAGGCAAGGGTGAAAAGGATCCAAGGCTTTGAGCATCAGTGGATAGGAGGGCCCAAGGAAGTAATTCCAGGCCTAAGCGGCTAAATCAAGCTGTCCCTAACTATGTGCTTGTGGCATGCAGGTCCAAGTGAAAAGCTTGAGACTGAGTGGTTAAAGTCGTGATCCAAAGCAAAAAGAGTGTGCTTAAGAGCTCTGGACACCTCTAACTGGGGACTTTAGCAAAGCTGAGTCACAATCTGAAAAGGTTCACCCAGTCATGTGTCTGTGGCATTTATGTATCCGGTGGTAATACTGAAAAACAAAGTGCTTAGGGCCACGGCCAAGACTCATAAAGTAACTGTGTTCAAGAATCAACATACTACACTAGGAGAATCAATAATACTATCTGAATTCTGAGTTCCTATGGATGCCAATCATTCTGAATTTCAAAAGATAAAGGGAGATGCCAAAACTGTTCAGAAACAAAAAGCTACAAGCCCCGCTCATCTAATAAGAATCTGAGCTCCACGTAAAAACTCTAAAAAATTATTACTTCTTAATTTCTTTTAATCCTATTTTATTTATCTAGTTGCTTGAGGACAAGCAACAGTTTAAGTTTGATGTTGTGATGAGCGGATATTTTATACGCTTTTTGGGGTTAATTTCATGTAGATTTTAGTATGTTTTAATTAGTTTTTAGTAGAATATTATTAGTTTTTAGGCAAAAATCATATTTCTGGACTTTACTATGAGTTTGTGTATTTTTCTGTGATTTCAGGTAATTTCTGGCTGAAATTGAGGGAGCTGAGCAAAAATCTGAGTTAGGCTGAAAAAGGACTGCTGATGCTGTTGGATCCTGACCTCCCTACACTCGGAATAGATTTTTTGGAGCTACAGAAGTCCAATTGGCGCGCTCTTAACGGCGTTGGAAAGTAGACATCCAGGGTTTTCCAGAAATATATAATAGTTCATACTTTGCGCGAAGATAGACGATGTAACTTGGCATTGAACGCCAAGTACATGCTGCTGTCTGGAGTTAAACGCCAGAAACACGTCATGATCCGGAGTTGAACGCCCAAAACACGTTATAACTTGGAGTTCAACTCCAAGAAAAGCCTCAGCTCGTGGATAGCTTTAGTCTCAGCCCCAGCACACACCAAGCGGGCCCCAGAAGTGGATTTCTGCACCAATTATCTTAGTTCACTCATATTCTGTAAACCTAGGTTACTAGTTTACTATTTAAACAACTTTTAGAGACTTATCTTGTACCTCATGAAATTTTCAGATCTGAATTTTATACACTTTGACGGCAGGAGTCTCTAAACTCCATTGTTGGGGGTGAGGAGCTCTGCAGCATCTCGATGAATTAATGCAATTGTTTCTATTTCATTCAAACGTGTGTGTGTTCCTATCTAAGATGTTCATTTGCGCTTAATTGTGAAGGAGGTGATGATCCGTGACACTCATCACCTTCCTCAATCCATGAACGTGTGCCTGACAAACACCTCTGTTCTATATCAGATTGAATGAGCATCTCTTAGCTTCCTTAATCAGAATCTTCGTGGTATAAGCTAGAACTGATAGCGGCCATTCTTGAGGATCCGGAAAGTCTAAACCTTGTCTGTGGTATTCCGAGTAGGATTCAAGGATTGAATGGCTGTGACGAGCTTTAAACTCGCGATTGCTGGGCGTGATGACAAACGCAAAAGGATCAATGGATCCTATTCCAACATGATTGAGAACCGACAGCTGATTAGCCGTGCTGTGACAGAGCATCTGGACCGTTTTCACTGAGAGGATGGGAAGTAGCCACTGACAATGGTGACACCCTACATACAGCTTGCCATGGATAGAACTTTACAAACAATTGAGTTGAATATTACATTGTAGGAATTCAGAGGACAAAGCATCTCCAAAACTCCAATAGATTCTTCATTAATAAAGTAACAATTCCTTATTCCAAATACTTTTACTTCTTACAATTAAATCCAAATAATCTTATTGGCATCCTGACTAAGATTAATAAAATAAACATAGTCTGCTTCAAACCAATAATCTCCGTGGGATCGACCCTTACTCATGTAAGGTATTACTTGGACGACCCAGTGCACTTGCTGGTTAGTTGTACGGATTACAAATTCGTGCACCAACATGCCAAAAACTTGTGTTTTTTTATTAATCAAACCCAATCATCAAAGAACACCAAGTAATAATAATCACATAATTATTAATAATAATAAATACTGTACAAAAGAAATAAAAAAATTCAAATACAATTCCTATCCCTCTGTATAAAAATAAAATCCTAATAATAAAGACGAGGGAAATATATGAAAGCAACTCAATACATAACTTAATTTAAATAAAACTAATAACCGTTCGCAGCTTCAAACTGAGTTTTCGAACCTGTATCACTGAAAGGGTGGAAGATTTTTGGCGTGAGAACAAACCACATGTTCTTAGTAGGGAATGAGAATGCTGTAAAAGTAATAAATAAAATGCAAATAATTAACATACTCAAGGAAACTAAAGTTTTATCAAACCTTTTGAAAAATACTCTTGGTATTACTTTAACTAATTAATTACCTCTTTCAAAATCTCTAAATCCAAAACAAATTTTAAATCTAAGACTAGTTACATTATCCATTTCTCAGCCACATAATTAATTCTCAACCAAAACGTCAATTCTTAGTCACATTAATACATTCACAAACTAATAGTACAAGCAGGAGATTCAGTTCAACATATAGGCAAGTCGCAATAAGACAAACAGCACAATCACAAAGAAATAATACAAGCAAACACAATCTAATACAAATGTGCAAACAGCATGATGCGTGTCTATTCTTAATACAAGTCATGAGCTGATGTGTCGGTTGCCTACCCGCTCTCGATATTACCCGGGCACGAGTCCCAGATATAGCTTTTCAGATGCATCCAGTGTGCCTATAAGTCTTACGGCTAGGCCACATACAGTTTGACTTTCAATGTGATTACATATGGAAAATAGTTCTCAGTGTGTGGGCGTTTCCACTATACATTTGGCACTAAGACCCAAACAAAGTCACATCTGCTCTCCTGTGGCAGGCATTCCTTTAATCAATATATTCCTTTAATCTTTGTTCTCTGCTCTCCTATGGCAGAGATTCCTTTAATTATCTCTCATTCCTTTACTTTTCGTTATTCTTCTTTTTTTTTTCCTTATCAAACCGAACTCAAAACATAAGTTAAAGCAAAATCCCTTCTCAAAAGATTGAGTTTAAAATATTATACTTTTCTTAATAAATCAAATTGAAAACAAAACTCTTTTTGTAATAAATCAAAATCAAATAATATTCTTAAATCAGATTTGATTTTAAATAACACTTTAAATAAATTTTTAGAGTTTTATAAAAATTTGGTAGCATTTTCTCTAAAATTCGGGTTATGCCACCCTTTCAGGGTCCCAATCAAACAATCTCTCAACCATTTCGAATATCAAATCATTTGCTCTTGAAACCAATATTTTTCTCAAATCAACAATCCAACCAAGACATTGATATAACCATAGTTTTCAACATCAATTACAGCTTCAATTCACACTCAATTTATATTTCCCATTCAACAAGCAATACCAAATCTATCACTATTAACAACCACAACTCAACAAATATTCATTATAACCAGCCATTAATTAGAATATTCAGCATTCTTAAACAACACAAAATCAAACACGCGTTCATCAAATTCAGTCACAAATACAACTCAAACTTATTATTCAGTTCATTCCAAACAATCATAAATATTTTGCAAATATTCACTAGACTTCCATAATATTCATAAATTAAAATAGTTAATTTCAAAATAAAATCGCCTACCTTTGTATGAAATCAGAATCAAGGAAAATTTTGGAGAAGCTTTCTGACCGAGCTGCTGAAGAAGAAAACGTCAGAAATCATCTGTGCCTCCTAGAACTCCAGTTAGCCAAACTCAAGAGGAAGAGGAGCTACATCACCATCAACTTCTACCGGACAAAAATAACGCCAACATGTAAAAAAGAAAAATACAAACATTTTTACTGAATTCAATTTTTTATTGAAATTACGAATCACAAGAAATCGAGTGCCAAAGGTTTGAGGTTCCATGGAAATCTCTCTCACCCACACGGCCATTTCTCTCTTTTTCCTTTGTTTTTGGTTTCGTGTTCAGTATAGAGAATGAGGGATAGATGATGGTGATTAAGGAATAAATGATATGTGTCATTGGTGTTATATGTATAAACGAAACGTGTCATTGGTTATATAAATATACTAGCGTGATAACCCGTGCAATGCACGGGACTCATGAAATTTAAAAAATTTTAAAAGAAAAAAATACAAAGATATAATTAAATTATATTCTATAAAAATATGTAATAACAAAATTATCACTACATTAAAATAAAATAATAGAATATAACAATTATCCAGTATGTCAATGAATGCTAACATGTTTTTTAAGATAATAAAATATAATAAAAATTGTTAGATATAAAAAAAAGAGTCCAACAAAGATGTAGTTTACTATTATGTATAATCTTAAAAACATAGATTGTCAAGATACCTATTGATAAGAAAACAAAATATCTACAACACAATTCAACATATAGTCTAAAATATGTGTCACATAGAGTAATACATAGGAGTCTCTTGTTTATAAGGCCTAAGATCTCTTAATCAATAACTCTATGTGGCGGTTCGATAGGGAAGCCAGATTCAAGATAATCTTATCCCCTCTCTTTAACTTGTATAGTTTACAACATTCTTTCCATTCAACCCAAACTTTCATTCTCTATTTCATCATCCACTTTTCAGTAGGTGGAAAAAGAATATATTCTTATCTACGCTAGAAGGTGGACCAGTGATCTTTCAAACTGAACCATCTCCAGAAAATTTAAGATATGTAGCAAAATTATAGGAGAAATACTACAATTAACGATTCATAGTTAGAGTCCACAAAGAATTTTGCTACGTAATCAATAACAAATACACAACTAATATTTTATAAGTTTGTAAAAAAAAAGAAATAACTCTCTTAAAATCAAGTCGGAACATGTGATGGTCTTCTCATAAGAAGCACATGGAGTGTATCTGATTCAAGATATTTAAACACGTTAGTCACCACAGCAAAAGATATCTATATATACCACGATATAAAAATGCAAGACAAAAGAGAAAAAGTTGCATTTAACATTACCCGTTGTTAGACAGTTCTCTTGTTTCATTACTTTCTTCGCTGACCTCAATTGATGAATTGCTTGCACGAGACAAATCTATTATATCATGAGGATCAACACCTTTCAATGTGTCATTTTCATCATCATCTTCACCGTCGTCTGATGAGAACTCATCATCAAATGGTTTAGACCCAGATAACACCACATCAGGTGATGAAGGCTCATTATTCTTATTATATTTTATGTGGAAGACTATATATGTTGTTAAGTGTTTCTTGATCTATTCAGTCAACGACATAAAAGTTATGATCGGGGTGAATTTGAATTGGTTGGTTCTTGTGATTCCAAAGTGAAATAAAAAAGATTTCAAAACTCACATATCTAAATTGCACAGTTACCCTCTATTCACAAAATAAAAAACTCTCAATTACTGATTGCAAGTTCTAAGGACCACATGTATTTAAATTTTCAATTTCAACTAAGTTCAAAAATTTTTTTTGATAATATATACATACAAAATATTGAAACTAACAATAATAATAGAAGATTCATATATTCTACAAAGTAAGTAATATTAGCCGCTAATACTTAATTTCTGTTTCTTGTTTCGACTTTTTTTCAGTCCTCTTAGGTTGTCACTATCTACGATAGTAAAAGTATTTTTGTTGCTCAATTTTTAATCAAAGGTAAAAGATTTATTTACCCTATCACTACTCAAAATACATAAGTATCTTTTCTTAACTTCTCATAGTTTGCAGAAACTTTTTCAATTAGAACCAAGTTTATACTCATTCTTTCTGTTCTTGCTTTTCAAAATATTTACTTTGATGATCACTTCTTAGAATCGACTATAGAAATCCTGCCTTACAGTATATTGTATCTTGTTCAATTTCATAAATTATGTGACAACAAATACAATTTAAAAATATAAACAACATAGTTCAAAAGATAAACATGAATAAGAACCATAACCAATATAATTTATGTATATAAAAAAAATTCCTTGATTTATCGTGTTAAAATAATTTATTTGTTGGATAATTTTTTTTATAAAAATGTAAGTTATCATTTTTCAATGTTAATAGAGATCTATCAAAAAGAAAGGGCCGAATGCATAAAAAGATGAAGAATCACTTGTCCCATCAACTAACTTTGGGATAGTTATGGACCGTTCAAAAAAATGAAATCCTTTACCGTCAGAGAAGCTATAAGGTATCCATACCTGAGGGACTCACGTTTTATAATATGCCTATGTGCTATACTTGGATTTGATGTTCGGTGGAACATAGCTCTTGAGTAATTGCTCTTAAGACCACCTGCTTTGTGCTTCCTGAATCTTAGTACTCTTTTGAGGGTAGCTCAGAATACTTTCTTTGATCAAATTTGCAGCATTTACCCTCATGTTACCAGTCCATGTGACTATCTATTAAAAAAACATAAAATTGATTATAAGCTATACATCTTATTTCTAAAAAAATTCATAGAAATATAAACTCCTTTTTTCAATTAATAGATACTAAAAAAATAAATATTAATATTCTGCAGTAGACACAAAATCTTTAGAGTAATTAGCTAAATTTTAAGAAGCCAATTTATAAATGAAGCAGAATTATTTTCTTTAGAAAATTCACTTAAACCAAATCATAACATGGAACATCTACTAAATATGTATAAGAGCCTTTTCCCTTCGAATTCAGCTCCAACCAGCAAATATTTCTGTTTTAATGGCTCAATCCCTTGAGATTTTTTTCTTGCTCTAGTCCATTTTTTGAGGAGAAAGAAAAATTGAATATTGACAAAGAACAAGAAAAAAACTCCTAAAAAAAATTCCATCTTTGAACTTTCATGATAAAAGACTAAATAAAAAACTATCAAATACACAAAAATCTTAATAAAATAGAAAATGTTATTATATATTAATATGAAATCACTGTGATACGCAATTAAGATTACCTGCATTTCATCTACAACATGCACAGAAGGAATATGTTTTGTAATAAGTAACATCTAAATGATTAATATTGCACCAATAACATAAAAAAACTTTAACACAATAGTATAAAATTAACAAAAAGAAGAAACAACCTAATAAGCATGAAACAGACAGCTAGATATAAAATCCTAATAGATAAAAAAATAGATACCTTATATGCACCAGTTAAAGATGATTTGAAATTGCCAGAAGGAGTGTTGTCATAATCAAGGCAAATCAGCCATACCACCATTTGCTCCGTTGACAACTCAGCTCAATCTTAACCTTCAACCAAAATAGAATTAAATCAAATTGAATAAAGCTTTGGGTTAGATTGTCAGATACGAAAAGTCTATGAAATTGAGCTAGTTTTAAAGAGAAAGCCGAAAAATGAGGTCGAACCATTCATTTTCTAAATATGCAACTACTTAAAACTCCTTAAACCATATTCTACTGAATGAGTCCTAATTGCAACCAAAACTCAAACTCCTTTTCGACCATGACCGGCATCAAAAGAAGAATTATTATTACCATTACAAATCCAAAAGTTTGTAATTTTTGTGATCAAACATCATAGTCATCCAAGTGTATGTATCACACACCTGGTCACATTGGATTATTAAAATATTTCACTTTCCTTCACTTGCCTGGAAAAAGAAGATAAAGTGAAAGTAACAAAGTAAAAATTCAATCCAACAATTAGGCCAGTGTATTATCACACAATGAATTCAAAACGAAATAGCATATAACAACCAAAATGAGATGAAATGACTATTATTTCAGGTACAACTTAAAAAATGTGACTGCATTAACACATACACTATTAATGATGCATGTATCTATTGGGCTCTTCTTCATCTATGGTATAGTCATGCAAAACATGAGAAAACAGAAGCAGAATGTTACTAATTATCTGATTCAACCTAACTAACAATACTTAAATCTAGTAAAATTAGGCCAAATTCTTTGCAAGTTTTCAAAATCAATTTAAAAGAAAAATCATAAAGTAATAGAAGCACATAAAAAATACAAAAAACATAATGAATAGAAGCTCTACAACAGATGCTCACATAAAACAAAAAGGACTGAAAGCTAAAATGTAACAAAGTAGTTAAGAACTGAAAGGAGCTCTAATAACAGAACAACCAAAGAACTTGAAGCTAGTCATTCAACCCTCTTACATCAGATTAACAAATTTCTTAAACTACAACTTGAGGTGTTGCAAGCCTTTGAATTAGAACCCTGCAAGAGTCTTCAAAATTTAGTTTAATAGTTGAATATTTAATATTATTGTAAAAGAGTTCAAAAATTTCAAGAACCATTTTTCACATATCCTCAATGAGCAAACAAACGTTACATAACTAACCTCAAACAGATCACTCTGCAGAATGCTGCTTGAGAGGTAAATGGAAAGAAATTTTTCAACATCATCTCTACTATACCCAAATGTCATTTGGGAAAGGTCATCGGTTCCAAATAAAAAGAACTCAGCTTCATCAGCAATCTACACAAATGGATAGTAAAATTAGCCAATTTAAATAAATAATTAGGAGTATGCAAGAGTAAAAATTTTGAGCTCATATATACATTTGTTAATTGGATTCCAAATAATGCACGGGAGGCACTCCTCTTCGAAATGACCCACTACTGCACTCCACTCATACGATTCCTAGTTAAAAAGCCCAGAGTGTTAGAAGCAATTAATGATTCAGGGAGTGGGAAGATCAAATCCTTTACAATGAGAGAAGTTATAAGGTATTCATACCTGAGGGACTCACATTTTATAATATGCCTGTGTGCTATGCTTGGATTTAGTATTTGGTGGAACATAGCTCCTGAGCAATTACTCTTAAGACCGCCTGCTTTGTTCTCCCCAGATCTTAGTACTCTTTTGAGGGTAGCTCGGAATACTTTCTTAGATCAAATTTGTAACATTCACCCTCATGTTACCAACCTACCATGTGACTATCTATTAAAAAAACATAAAATTGATTATAAGCTATACATCTTATTCAATATCATAGATCAATACCTGGAATGAGTTAAAGTCCACCAAAACTCAAATGCATTGCATACATCTTACTCAAACTACACCAACCCATCAAATATAAAGTATAAGAAAATTCATAGAAATATAAACTCATTTTTCAATTTATAAATACTAAAAAACAAATATTAATATTCTTCAGTAGACATAAAATCTTTAGAGTAATAAGCTAGGTTTCAATAAGCCAGTATCAGAGCCTTTTCCCTTCGAATCCAGCTCCAACCAGCAAATATTCATGTTTTACTGGCTTAATGCCTTGAGACCTTTTCATTGCTCTAGTCCATTTTTCGAGTAGAAAGAAAAAGTGAATATTGAAGAAGGAAAAAAATTTCCACAAAAAAATCCATCTTTGAGCTTTCATGATAAAAGACTAAATAAACTATCAAATACACAAAAATATTAATAAAACAAGAAATATTATTATATATTAATATGAAATCACTGTGATACACAATTAGGATTACCTGTATTTCGTCTGCAACATGCACAAACGGAATATATTTTGTAATAAGTAACATCTAAGTGATTAATATTGCACCAATTGCATAAATAAAATTTTAACACAATAGTATAAAATCAACAAAAAGAATAAACAGCCTAATAAGCATGACAGAGACAGCTAGCAATAAAATTCCAATAGGAAAAAAAATAGATACCTTGTACGCATTGGTTGAAGATTTGAAATTGTCGGAAGGAGCGTTGTCATAATCAAGGCAAATCAGCCATACTACCATTTGCTCCATTACATTGTCAGATACGAAAAGTCTATGAAATTGAGCTACTTTTAAAGAGAAAGTCGAAAAATGAAGTAGAATCGTTTATTTTCTAAATATGCAATTACTTGAAACTCTTTAAACCATATTCCACTGAATGAGTCGTAATTGAAACCAAAACTCAAACCCCTTTTCGAACATCACCAGCATCAAAAGAAGGATTATTATCGCCATTACAAATCCAAAAGTTTGTAATTTTTTTGATCAAACATTATAGTCATGCAAGTGTATGTATCACACACTGGCCACATTGGATTGTTAAAATATTTAAATTTCCTTCACTTGTCTGGAAAAAGAAGATAAAGTAGAAGTAAGTAATAAAGTAAAAATTCAGTCCAGCAATCAGGCCAATGTATCCTCACACAATGAATTCAAAACGAAATGGCAGATAACAACCAGAATAAGTCTGAGATGCCAAAAACCACCTAGAAACAATAGCAGAATGACACTTTGCCTCAGACCCAAGCACTAAAGCCATAGCCTTCAAACAATTATTCGGCTACACATTGAAAAAGAAATCTAAATCAGTAGCTAAAGATATAGTTCAAAAGTAGCTAAAATTAGAAATTTCAGAGGCAGCTAGAAATCTAAAAAGCGTACCTGTGAAATAGGCAAAGATATGGTGTCATTAGAGGATACGGAGTGAACTTGCTGCACTTGGTGATTGCGCTAACCAGCGGTTGTCGCATACCTAGAAATCTTACATTTCAAAATAGTGAATTAATAATTACTTAAAACACAAAGAAACCTAGAAAATAGGATGATGATTTAAAAAAATTAATAAAAATTAATTTCACAAAAAAAACCCCGAAAAATCATAACACACCTTTAAATCCAAAGGAGATATAGGAAATAGAATGCGAACTTAAACAAAACCTAATTAAATTTTTTACTTAACTATTTCCTTAAACATAACCAAATCATTAGGAATGGGAACTTTGTTCATTTAGTTTTCAAATAACAAAAAGTTTATAATTCACATATTTAACACACTATGCTCTTTTCTAAAGCATGAACCATTAACTAAACTCCTTGATTGTCCAAATATCCGGCAATCATACAAAAGAAATAAATAATAAACAAAAAATTGATAGGAATTTTCTTACCCACACTAATTCAAAATCAACTAATCAATTTTTTTTCTTATTGGTATTTTTTTTCAACCTGACATAGAAATGAACATAAAAAAATGGTATACCTTTTCCAAATTTCTTGCTTTTAAAAGTAGTAAAGCTCCCGATAACCACATGCTTTGGAGATATTTCAATGGCAGAAATCTTCACATTCTAGTTTGATTCTTATCAGCATAGATTTTAACATGAAAATATAACAACTAAAGCAATAAGAAAAAAGAGAGAGCACAATCCAAAAACAAATCCGAATCAAATATTGGCCAAATGTCAATAGTAAAGAATAACAGTATCATAATCACACACAACTCCAACACAAAAATTACGAAAATCTATTTACATCAAAATATAACAGTTTGCAATTAAAAAATCAATCTCACAAAAGCCTATAAATTTTGAAAGACATTCAAAGAAACCTTAGAATTAAACACACTGAATTCATAATTATGTGAAATACAATAATACCTAGAAAAGACAATGATGATAAACAAAATCCCAGGTAAATAAATAAAAAGGAATGCTCTGTATATATCAACTATCATGGATTATTGCAACAGCACCACCTTCATAAAACCAATCAATCTCTTTCTTCCTTAAGAGGAAAATTCCCCTGGGATCATGCTAGTAAAATATAGAAAGATATTTTAAAAGATTAACAACAAAATAGTGGGGGGATAAAAAATTATACATTATCGACCTGCTAATTGGTCCTTCATAAAAAAAAAAATATGATAAATAATAGCAAATTAGTACCTCTTGTCTAGGTGAGCTTGGCTATAAGCAAGAGCAAGCATGCTTTCCTATGATTCTCCAAATACCTGCATAATACACGGAGGAAAATATCATAGCCCATTACGTAATGATGATAAAATGTACGATGATTAACAACCAGAGAGTGAAAAGAGACCTGCCATTCTAGAATCTCCATGTATTTTCGTAGCTTTTCAATGTCGTCAATTGCACCCAGTGATATAGAATAAGTTTCATTATTTAAAAGGGTGGAGAATTCTTTGGCTAAAAACAGTTCAAAACCTAACCTGATCAAATAGAATGATTTTACAAAATTCAGGATAAAAAATTTTTTTGATTACTTGGGTCAATTCTCCCTCCAAGGCCTCCATGAATGAAGACCGGGCTGCAGCAAAATCATATAATAGAAAATGATTAAATGATCATTTTTGCATCAAATTATTTCACTTCTTAACAAAGTTTTTGTTAGGTAATGAAAAATAACCACATAGCAAAAGCATAAAGCTGTGCTTCTAGTATATACATTTATAAAGAAAGGTTGTAAGTCTCTACCAAAAACACATTGGATCTAATATTAACATTTACAGCTTATTCAATTACATTAATGATCAATCTATGTAGAATTTAATCCCTAAGTCAATAGTAGTCCGCTTCCTCCCAATCCAGATTTTGATCAACTAATGTAAACAAATAAGAATACATAGCTTAAAATGTTAGAAAGGAAAAAAATTAAGAAAAGAAATGTATAATTATCAGCTTTCTAATCAATACCATTAGGATCTATACCAACAGATTGCCATTCATCATCAATTATAACAAACTTAGCAGGAATTCTACATTCCTCAAAACTGCATTAAAGAATATAGAAAAATATAAGGAACATGTATCATATAAAATTCTGATGATTATAACCTAAAGTAACAATTGAAAAGTTGGACAAAAATCAATTTAGAACTAATGTGTTAAAATAGAAATAAATTAGTTGAAAAGTTCCTCTATTTGTTTTTATGTTATTTGGTGTGCAATGCAATAGTAAAAAATTGATAACATAAGGGAACAATTTAGGCGTTCAAAGAAATTAAACCAGAAAAATAACATAGTAAGAACAAAAAAAAAAAAAAAAACAGAGGGAGACAAAAGATTATATAAACATAGTCCATAATTAATCAAAGAATGAAAAATTCAAAATCAACGTACAATTAATCATAGTTAACATGAAAGAAAAAATAACATATGAAGCATGGAAGTTTAAAAAAGCATATGAAGACATTGCTAACCTCTAATGTAATCCATTGTTTTGGAAGAAGACCAGCAGTAGCATAAGCTCATTTGAGTTCATGGATTCAATGAAAAACAAACTAAAAAATGCAACAAATCTTAATAATAAGCCTACTTTTTTTTTCATTTAATCAACTTGTTTTATTATTTTTAGAGCAGGAATAGCACAATCAAATGAAAATATATATCAATATAATGAACAAATAGCATATGAATTGCATGAGAAAAATAGAATCTAAAATATATAGAAAATAAATCTACTAAGAATTGATCCAAACATATATATATTTTTTATATTTTCTTTTCTCCCAAATTTCTTTGATCCAAACATAATGCTAAAGTTCAACTGAATAAACCCATAATAATAATAGTAATAATAATAATAATAATGTGACGACACGGCTAAAAGAATTTCAACTTAAAACGTGCTGCCTTTACAAATGTATCGCTGTCAAATAGGACAATTGCTCGATGTGAAATTGTTAGGTACTTTCTCTGTTCATAGGGGAAAAATAATTAAGTTAATTTATTAATTTTTTTTTTGGTATAGTAATTTAATTATATGCAACTTGTCTAGATGCTTATTGTTTTATTTAAGTTGCCATATGATTCTCTTTTCTGGGTAAAAATGAGTCCTTCCTTTTTCTTTTGGTTGAAAAAATTGAAACTCCTTTATTAGCTTTCAGTTTCATGAATTATATATATAATTATTAAGAAAATTAAAAACATATTTGAAGTTGAGTGCTAATCTTTAGAAATATTTTTATAGATAATATATAATTCATTTAAAAACAAAAATTATTTTCCATAATTGATTCATGTTGTAGAAATCAAATTTTGCAGATGTGATTAAAATTACTTTTTATTTTCATTTGTTTCAAAATTGAAGTATATGTAAATTTTCAAAATAACCCATACTATTACAAACCAAGACAAAAGTATTTGTTATATAAGGGCATAAAGCCAAATAATAACTAAAATTGCTGAAATTTTTCGATGTGATATATCTGAAAAGATATCTAACTAATAACTTATTATAATATATGTAGTATCTATCTATCATACATTTATAGCTTGACATAAAAAGAAAAAAACTAAACTCATCTCCTTGGGTTAAAAAGTAAATGCGTTACTTTCAGTTTTCACAAAGTTTTTTTTTTTCAAAGATGGAGAAACTCAAACTCGCAACTTTTTAGATGAGTATGAAAAGATTATGCCATCAGCTATAGCACGTTGGCCAGTTTTCACGAAGTTTATTGAAAAGAAAATGTTGTGCAACATTCAATTCTTATGTTAATATAGATTTAGGCTAGGTTTGGTTAGAGAAAAATAAAAGAAAAATAAAAAGAAAGGAAAAAAAGTTTTAAATTTGTTTTTATAAATTGTACATAAAAATTTATAATTTTTTTCTCTTCTCCTCTTCTATTTCTTCTTCACTTCTTTTCGATCAAACATAACTTATCCTTAGTAAAGCATATGCTTTAATCGTTCTAAAAAAATTTAACCCAAAAAAAAATTGAAAGAAAAATAAAAAGTTAGTATAAATTTAATTTTTCTATATTGATATCATAATTTTGTTACATTAATATTCAATTACATCACAATAAAATAGTAAATATATTAGGTCTTATACATATTATCTGAAATGCCATGAAATTAAATAATATATTTGGTTTAATCTTTAAAAAAGTTTTCAATGTAATTATATTAAAAATTAAAAATATCTTAAAATGATTTTAAATAAAATATACATGTAAAAATAGAAATAGTTCTAATCCGATACTTCAATAGTAGTTTGACAACATGATATTAAATAAAACACATTATATAAAGATATTTTAACAAATTTTCTTTTCAAAATTTCTGATTTTCTTCATTTTTTGGAAGAAATTTTGAAACCCTTCTAAAAGTGATAAAATATGAAAAGTATAAATTATAAGATTTGGATCCTTTAAATTTTGAATTTTATTTTATTGAGTAAAATGTGATCTCTCACCATTTATTTCATATGTGAAACCAAAAAAAATGAAAAAAATTATTTAAAAATAAGAAATCGCATCTTATTTTCTAAAATAAAAATTTAAAATTTAAGAGATCCAAATTCTAAATTATATACAAAAAATGTACAAACTAAACATTTTTTGTGTGAATAAACTTTTTTAATTGTGAAATATATTGTCATCCTATTAGACACCAAAAAAAAAATATTGTCATCCTATTCTATGATTGATTATGCAGCAACATTCAACATTAAATTGGATTGGCATACGTGGATATATGATTAGCATATATCTAAGTGTGTGTTTGAATTAACGTTTGCAAATAAAAGTTTATATAATATTTATTTTGTAAAATTGATTTTAATCAAACGTGAGTCTAGGGACCAGTAACTTTATTAAATTCTGGCTAGCATGTAACCAGCAAAAAAAATGAGTAATTTCACACCATTGGATGAAATCTCACACCATTAAAAACATCATTGATGACTACTTGATGGCTATAAATCACAAAATTTGCTGCCCCTAACACTCCTCTAAATTAAATATTATTTGGATTATATTATTCAAAATCACTTGTAGATAAAAAATTATAAAAAAGGACATAAATTTAAATAATTATTTTATATTATCTTATAATTTTATTTTAGATATTTAAATAAATTTTAATATTCTTTTTTTAGTACTCTTTAGTACTCTAATAGAATTAATAGAATTATAATACAAAGCAAAAAACATATTGCATATAAAAAAAATAACAATAACAGTAAAACAACTCATATAAGCAAAAAAAATAGAAGTTTTATAAAAAATAATAATATGCATAAGAGAGTATTTAAAAAAATCTTATAAAAAACACAACAAACATATGAATAATGAAGGCTATAATTGGTACATAGAACATAAATTCCAGTCCAACTTAAAAAAGTGAACGAAAAAGTTAGAATTTGTAGCTTTTGGTAAACGTGGTAAACGTGGGTTGAAGGGTGAGATCACTTCTGCTTTCAGAGGATAGAAACGTTGACAAACATAAAAATGAAGCGTTCAAGAGATTCAGACGTGCTTCTCTCCTCTCCAAATTTAGGTTAGTCCAGTATCAGTTTATTACAGTAACAAACTTTTAAATAAAATTTAAATTTGTGATAAATCTATCTAAAAAACAAAACCTATCTAATTCTAATCTAATATAATTCATTGAAATATTAATCAATCCTTAATTGTATATAGCTACAGCCGCATGTGTCTAATATAATATCTATCGGAGACATAAAAGGCACGAGTATGAATAGTGGCTTCTACTTCAATTAAGCAAGTGAGAGTGGATTAAAGGCTAACACACACAATAGCCTTAGCTTGATGAATGGTTATTACCAATGCCATTACATTATAAAAATAAATTAGTACAAACCTCATGAAAAAGCTCAAGTATAAAACCATGGTACTTATTAAAGTTCATGGAGATATAGTTTAGTCTAAATCTCTGACTTTTTTAATGTGATATGCTGTTATCATCTCCACATGAACTCCCTAAAATCCTCTCTTGGATCATAAGAGCATTTCTCTATTGCCACCATAACAACAAATTTAGTTCTTTCTCTGACTCTATTTTGCTGTTTCCTCCTGCATCTCTCTTCCAGCCTTCTCTTCATATCTAATTGTTCAAGTCTCTCTTGCACCATGACTTGTGCAACACTTGACACCAAAGGCAACCAATCAGAGACTGATGAACTCTCTGCTTTCTCTATGGAAGATATACTAATACTCCTACAACTACTGCAGCATAAGGCCTTGAATCCTCTCTGCTATGAGGATTTCATTGCTTCGAAACAAAGACAAATTAAAAGCCTTTTAAGGAAGTAGGTTTAATTTATGCATTAATAATAATCAAATCTTTTATTCACAATTCATCAGTAACAATGGGACATAACAATGGATTAATTATTATGTTCGTTCTAAGTACATTTAGAAATTAAATTAGATGTTAGCTTGAAAGGTAGATGGGGGACATGGTTATAGTTGATAGTTAATTAACTAACTCTGAATGAACATCATAGTGGCACTTCTAATGTTCCTATTTTATTGAATCTAAACTTGGTAAATCTCTCTGGAATTGCATGCCTGAAGCATTTTTTCTCAGCCGGAGCAATGAAAAAATTGTTTACTTTTATTTCTTGAGGATCACATGACTTTTTTGAATCTCAGTAGTTTTTAGTTCACTTACAGTGGAATTTTCTACTATCAAAGATATGCTCCTGGTGAGGCAAAAATGATCACACTCTTTACCAAATTTCAGATTATGATAGAACTACTGGAAATATTTTGTTAGTGGACAACTTCAATAAATTTATGTGACCTACTAACCTACTTCAACTCCACACCTCTATATGCAAGTATATCAAAATATCAGTTACATGAAAAAATAGTCTAAAAATAATAATAAACTGAAAAAAAGTGTAAAGATTTTTTTGGCAAATTCAAGGGAAACAATTGCAACCATAAACTCGTCTCACTGCATTTATATATTCTCAATTCTAGAATATAAGGGAAACTTGTAACTGATTCCCATCCTTTCCCTTTCGGTATTTTATAAATATTTGGAAAAAATTAAAGAATATGCACTTTTCTTTCTGCAGAATGCCTCACCCTCGCAATCGATCTCTCAGTTCATCATCAGAGATTTTTGTTCCTCCATAACCAAAAAATATGAACTTCTTTTGGTGGTAGGAATCCCTGAAGATAAATTCACCAAGCATAAGAAACAAATCCTTCAATAAAAGGTAAAAAACTATTAGAAAATATTCCATCTACAAAAAGAACAAATTACGAATAAATAGTATGGTGATCCTCTTCATCAATTTTCCTTTTTAGTTTCACCTCAATTCTATGTAACACGCCAATTAGACATGATCCAAAGACTTTGATATATTGCTCTATAAATGGAAGACACCAACCTGCCGATACAGGTGGAAAAGTGTCAGAAACATTTTCTTCTTAGCCAGATCACCAGAAGCACCAAGCACAACAATGGAGAGTGAGCCAGTTTCAGATACATTTGAAGACTCTCTTGCCAAGGGATACTCAATTTCAAAGCTAGATCTTCTTTCAATGTGCCATTCGTTCATTCTCATCCTCTAGCAGTACTTGAACTATTCTGCAATTCAAATTGGGAATGATCTATTTATCATGTATCAAACCATAAGAAGAACTTAGAAAATATACTAACATAGCTTTAATTAATGTTAATGATGAATTCCTACAAACTAATAAGCATAAAATTGATTCTCAAAACACAGAATTAACTAACAATCAAAAGAAAAAAAAGCATCAATCCAAAAGTCAACACACTAACAAATCAAGGCATCCAAATTCAAATACAGTGCCTTTTGTATTTTGGAATAGTTCCAACTCGAATCTCAATCAATCACATACCATATTAAATGAAAATCACCCCTTTAACTACCAAATTTATCAAGATTGACCCAGATAAAAATAAAATAAAAGCTACAAACTTTTATCAATCATGCAGCTGAAACTCCAAGAGAGCTGAAAAACAAAGTAAAAGCTACACCCAAAAAAAGATAAATTTGAGACCAACCACACTAATTCAAAATCAATTAATCACTTTTATTTTCTCATCGATAATTTTCTTTTCAACCTGACATAGAAATAAACATAAGAAACGGTATTACACAACACGTGATTACATAACAAAAAGCAAAATATATATAGTAATAATCTTTCTCAATATCTGATTTAATTATAAAGTAAATCCCAAGAGCCAAGAAGATACGCAAACAGAAAAATACCATCTATTTGCAAAAATTACGAAATAGCACACAGACCAACTAAACCTAAATTTCCAACAGCTTAAAATTCAGATCAGATCGTTATTTTCGCAATTTTCATATCTCAAATCTGGAAAAATTCAAATAACCAAGAAATTATGATAATCATAAGCTCAAGACTCCCAAAAAATGACTTCAACCCACTGTTCTCCATTATCATCTTCAGCACCACCGCCTATGCTCAAAAGAACCGAAAAAAAGTCAAAAGAGGGAAAAAATCAAAATTTAAAGGCAAATTAGGATAGAATCGCAAGGGAATCGAAATAGAAGAAGGGAAAACAAGATCAAAATCACAGTGAACAAATATATATTTAGCCTAAATGGAGAAATATTCCTAAAAAAACCGGAATATTTGGATTAATTCGGTGATTAAGCATGTTACACAGTAAAATGGCTCTTGCTATACATATTTTGATTAGAAAAAATTAAAAGAAAAAAACAAAAGAAAGAATATAAAAAATGCTCCCATGTCACTTCCACGTCGGATCCTCCTCCCTCCAAACAAAAACGGAATATTATAGATCGGGTGGGAAAATAATAGAAAGAAGAGTGTGATTCACAGGAACATTGATCATCCTTTAACAGAAACAAGTGTGATTCAAACTAACACTATGTAAAATTAAAACCAATATCTTTTTTAGTTTGCCTCTCAACAGGACCCTTAATTGGGTATTGAGGAATTTTATGAAGAAACACTTCCATAGTTCCATTAAAACAACAAAATAGAACAGAAATTTAAATGAGCTAGGGTTTCTACCAGGCAAAGCTAATAAAGAAAAGGCAAACATAAACATAACAATATCTCCTATAACAGTAGAAGCGGACCCTCCATGTTAAAAAATAGCAAGAACAAATAAACAAAAATCAGCAAGAACAAAAAAATCAGACTAAAAACTCATCAAAGCCAACAACAGATAGTCATAACAAAAAATCAGCCAGTAACAAATAATCAGATGGAAAAAGAAATAAGAACGGTAATTAATTTACCTGAGGCTCCATTTATCTAGTTGCAGACAGAGAGTGTAGGGAAGGACGTCACCGTGGTGCCAGTGGAGGCTCTTTCTCGACCGCGTTCTCATCTTGCTGCCATCACAACACAACATTCAAAACCAAAAACAAAACAAGCAAAACAGAAGAACCATATTCCATAATTTTCCAAAACTAAACAACAAAGCTGAGAAAAGATACACTTTGCTCCGGAAGCAAGGCAATCTGGGCAAACACCTCATCCGTGTAGGGATCCGCCTGAAACAAGCAAACATAACATGACATTCTTCATAAGCTTCAAAAAGCACATGAACTCTTTTATTTATTTTTCTTTCCAAGGACCAAAAATTTAGCATAGCATATAACATGGATCAAGGAACACTACCCTGTAATGTATTGCCATAAGCAAACCGGAACTGCCATACTCCATTTCATCTAGTTTGATCCCATTGGAACTATTATCATCGGGGCTGCTGCCAAGACTGCTGCCTGATAACTATTCAGGAGCATATGTAACAATTGAAATGGTGAAGTTCATAGAGATGATGATCCTGCTTTTGAACATAATGTCATTAAACCACTATCTGAATTTTGCACATGATCAAGGCAAAGAACAAGAAGGCAACCCCTAGCACTGCCATACAATAAAAATACAGTAACCAATCTGACATGTATACATTTCCAAACATTACAATTATTTGACAATGGTATGAACATACTATCTTGATTCGACTAAGGTCGGATTCTATACACTGAAAATGCTGTCTAGCATATACATAGTAGAACAAATATATTGCTAGAGAGAATTCAGATCATTTGAATATCTTCATTGCAGAAAAAGTTAGTTAAAAAATAATGACTATGCAATACTATTTAAATAGGTGACAGAATTGAGTTTTGATGGCTGTATTCCAAAATAATCATAGCTAACCATAGACAAGGATACAGAAGAGAAGACCCCATTAGGCAAAAAATCAGCTCAAAATTATGATTGTTGGTGCATGAGTAAATCGGTTAACTCGTGATGTTTAACATCACAGAGGCCAAACAGCTTCCTACATGCTTTTTCAAATCCAAAACCAGCAACATTCTCAATTGATCTCTTATACATCTTCATCTACCAACAGATTACAATATAAAAATTAGTAAATTAGCATTTATTTGAAACAAAATCAAACAAATCATAGAAAACACGATGATGATACCAATACTGTTCTGAGGGGTTGTTTGGGACAGAAAACGTCGATGGAAGTCAACTCAATTTCAAAGCTAGCTCTTCTTTCGATGTGCCATTCGTTCGTTCTCATCCTCTAGCAGTACTTGAACTATTCTGCAATCCAAACTGGGAGTGATCTATTTATCATGTATCAAATCATAAGAAGAACTTAGAAAATGTACTAACATAGCTTTAATTAATGTTAATGATGACAGAAAAAACCGATCACCATTGAACATAGTTTATACACAAATAGGTCAGAAGAAAAATTATTTAACTTAACTTTCTTGCAAATTTTCTGACCCCATTTCCATTTTCAGCAGAACTGGGTTGCAATTTCAGATCCAAAACCAGCTGCATTCTCAATTGATCTCTTATACATCTTCATCTACCAACAGATTACAGTATAAAAATTAGTAAATTAGAATTCTATTTGAAAGAAAAGCAAACAAATCATAGAAAACACGATGATGATACCAATACTGTTCTGAGGGGTCGTTCGGGACAGAAAACCTCGATGGAAGTCGGTAACCTTGATGCACAATGTACCCAGATAGAGAAAACTGGGATAATCCAGGAAAGGATCCAGAAACACGAACTGGATGGGGATAAAGAAAACTGGGTTGAAGATCCAGGATTTCAGAGTGACACCAACACCGTGCAGAGAGAAACGGAGAAAAGGGACAGAAAGACAGGTCACACCGTGGTAACGGAAGAATCGGGATCATAACACCCACAGAGAAGATCGAGGCAGGAAGGCGAGAGTGACAACAGCTAGCAAAAGGAGAAACCATAATTAAATTAACAGGAAATTCCAAAGAATGAAGTGAAAAACCCAAAAATTTATAAAATGCACAAATCACATGCAACAAACAATTCAACAGCTAGCAAAAGGAGAAATCATAATCAAATAAACATAAAAAAGAAAATGAAGAAGATGAACCCAAATCATAAATCATAATCAAATTAACAGCAACTTTCAAAGAATGAAATGAAGAACATGAACTCAGAAACCCACCAAAATAGATACACAATTTTCAAAATAGCAGATCCACAAACCCTAGACATTAAAACCTACAATAACCGTGTAAGACAGGATACACAATGAAGAAAAAGAAGAAGGATGAAGAGGAAAACAGGTTTGGAAGTAAAGAGCCCAGAAGAATGTAACTGATTGATTGATTGGAGAGCTTCGATTTGAGAGTCTATGGCGAAATCCCTAACCTTCGATGAACGGCGGGGAAGCAGAGTCCCGAAAAACAGAGCCTGTTGACAATGTATCGTAGGACAGAGGAAAGAAAATTAGGAGAAGGAGGCAAGGGATCTAGGGTTCGAATTGATCATTACCTGTTTAACCAAATTCGTGAAAAAAAGGGGGCTTGCGTGCGTGAATGGAGAAGAGACAGCTGATCGGCGGAAACAGAGGGAAGCACATGGGCGTTGAGGTGGGGTTGCCACGCTGGAGGAGAGCCTCCACCTGGGTCTGGAACCGGCGTGAAACACGGAGAGGTGGCCAACTCGGAGATAAAACCACGGCTATCTATTGTTTGATAGATACATGCATCACATTTCATTTTCTCTTCTTTTTGTTCCCTTAGTCTGTTAGTCACTTTTGCCATGTAATAATAATAATAATAATAATAATAATAATAATAATAGCAGCAGTAGTAGTTTAATAATAATAATAATAATAATAATAATAATAAAAATAAAACTCAATTTATTTTTTGTTTAATTAAATTATTTTTTGATAAACAATTTAAATTTAATAAAATAAGTAATAATTAAATTAAACTTCAATAACCATAAAATTTTATTTAATTATTTTTGTTAAAAATAATTTTCTTAAAAACTACATCTCAATATAATATATTAGCTCATAAATAATTAATTATTTAATTTTTAAAAATTTAAGGTCTTACATTCTACTCCACTTATAAAAATTTTTGTCCTCGAAAATTGCTTTAGATATAAAAAGCCTCATGGTCTTAATTACTTATAAAATAGAAAAAGAGGGTATAATAGGGTACAAAAATCTCAAAACAGGTTTGATGGGTTCGTATTATGATAATATGGGTGGCGCTCACTCGCTCTTATTCTCTTGACAAATAAAAAACTTTAGTGTGCTCCAACTCACATATCAATTCATCTTAAATTCTCTTAAACATCTAACGTCATTCTCAACACTTATCTCATATTAAGAATTCTTCAACTTCCATTCCTTTCAAATTCTCATCTCTATCCTCGCTCAACTGTTAATTTTAACTTCCAGCAAATTTAATCAAGGTTTCAAACTCACTTGTCGTCAAACAACAGAGTAATCAATCGATCTTATTATTTCAAAAACCCTAATATTCTAACACGCACTCAAACACGTCAAGGAATTACACAGGTCATGAAGAAGAATTTAAGGTTATGGACTATGATGTCGAGAATTTAAAAGATAATCAAGAATATGGCCAGATCAAGATATACATTAGACATGAAGTAAAAGAATCAAATTACAGTTAGCTTAATTTGAATCGAAACTTTCAAGGTTCAAATCGCTTGAAATTTAGGGATCATGCGTTACACCAAAATAAGTTCAAGATCAGATCAACGAGCACAGGATTCATGAACAAAAGTATAATCAATGATAAAGACGGATATTTTTGAAAGACTCAAATAAACTCTCAAGAATACAATCAAACAAGATTATGGACGAATAATAAAATATGATTGGAGAATGGTCAAATCAGGGTTCAAGGAAGGAATTTGAGTCAATGAACTTCAATGAGGGTAATAAAGAAGAAATGATATGCCAACCTAAGCGACGTAAATGAGAATCATAAGTCGAGACCAAGCACGAAAAGCAAATCCTAGCATCCCTGAACCACGTGACTCACATTATCCATTACTGATGAGCGAATAATTTATATGTTTTTTGGCATTGTTTTTAGGTAGTTTTTAGCATGTTTTAGTGACTTTTTAGTATATTTTTATTAGTTTTTTTTTGCAAAAATCATATTTCTGGACTTTACTATGGGTTTGTGTATTTTTCTGTAATTTCAGGTATTTTCTAGCTGAAATTGAGGGACTTAAGCAAAAGTCTAATTCAGAGGCTGAGAAAGGACTGTAGATGCTGTTGGATTCTGACCCTCCTGCACTCAAAGTGGAATTTCTTGAGCTACAAAAACGCAATTGGCGCGACCTTAATTGCGTTGGAAAGTAGACATCGTGGGCTTTCCAGCAATATATAATAGTTCATACTTCGCCTGAGATTTGATGGCCCAAACTAGCATTAAAACGCCCACTAATGACCCTTTTCTGGCGTAAAATGCCGGAACTGGCACCAGAACTAGAGTTAAACGCCCAAACTGGCATCCAAGCTAGCGTTTAACTCCAAGAATTGCCTATGCATGTGAAATCTTCAAAGCTCAGCCCAAACACACACCAAGTGGGCCCTGAAAGTGGATTTCTGCCCTATCTGCACTTAGTTACTTATTTTCTGTAAACCCTAGTAACTAGTTTAGTATAATTAGCACTTTTTACTATTTTATGTGATCTTTGGACCCCTTTTTCAGACTTTATGCTTGGCTGGCCTCATGGCCATGCCTAGGCTATTTTCTCTTATGTATTTTTCAACGGTGGAGTTTCTACACCTCATAGATTAAGGTGCGAAGCTCTGCTGTTCTTCATGAATTAATGTAAGTACTATTGTTTCTCTTTCAATTCACGCTTACTTCTTCTCCAAGATATACTCTCATACTTAATTCAGTTAAGTTAGACTGAAGGGGGTGACTCGTGACAATCACCCACTATCTTCGTTACTCGCTTAGCCAAGATCCGCGTGCCTAACAACCACAAGCGGTCTAAATGATGTTCAATGTAGTCATTGGACGACAGCTGGAGTATAGTCTCTTGGGTCTTTGATCCACGGACCGAGTCCGTGAGGTTAGAACCTTCGTGGTATAGGCTAGAACCAATTGACAGCATTCCTGAGATCCGGAAAGTCTAAACCTTGTCTGTGGTATTCCGAGTAGGATCTGGGAAGGGATGACTGTGACGAGCTTCAGAATCGCGAATGTTGGGCGTAGTGACAGTGTGCAAAAGGATAGAGAGATCCTATTCCGACACAAGTGAGAACCGACAGATGATTAGTCGTGCGGTAGCTGTACCTGGTATTTTTCATCCGAGACGAGAAATCTGACAGTTGATTAGCTGTGCAGAAACCGTACTTGGACCATTTTCACTGAGAGGATTATACAGCTTGCCATGGAAGGGAGCACGCATGATTGGATGAAGACAATAGAAAAGCAGAGGTTCAAAAATAACAAAGCATCTCTAAATGCTCATCTGAAATTCCCACCAATGAATTACATAAGTATTTTTATTTTAATTTGCATTTTATTTATCTTTCAATTATCAAAACTCATAACCAATTGAATCCACCTGACTAATATTTACAGGATGACTATAGCTTGCTTCAAGTCGGCAATCTTTGTGAGATCGACCCTTACTCGTGTAAGGTTTTATTACTTGGACGACCCAGTGCACTTGTTGGTTAGTTGTACCGGAGTTGTGAAAAGTGTGATCACAATTCCGTGTACCAATTACCTATCAATTCCAATTCGTTTATAATAACCTATTAATTTTCCCGTACACATAAACCATCAACATTAAGTTGGCTAGATTTAATATCAGCAGATATGTAATGGTAAGCTAATAGCGTTAATCAATAGACAGTCATGCATCTAAAACTCAAACTCTTGTCATTAAGACAAGCCCTATTGTATGACCGACACTCAGAGTATGCAGTGAAGTATAGTCAGTCCATTTCCAATGCTCTAATAGGAACGAACTGCTCTGATATCATAATGTAACACCCTAACTTTTAGCACGTCATGATCGTACCAAAAGTGAGGCGTTACTAACCTGTTTTCCTTATTTATTAATTAATATTGAGCCTTTAGTTCGATTTTGCGTTTCAATTTTAAGAACATGCTGGAACTTGTGTTTTTTTTATTAATCAAACCCAATCATCAAAGAACACCAAGTAATAATAATCATATAATTAATAATAATAAATATTGTACAAAAGAAATTAAAAGAAATTTAGATACAATTCCTATCCCTCTGTATAAAAATAAAATCTTAATAACAAAGGCAAGGGAATTCTATGAAAGCAACTCAACACATAACTTAATTCAAATAAAACTAATAATTGTCCGCAGCTTCAAACTGAGTCTTCGAACCTGTGTCGCTGAAAGGGTGGAAGATTTTTGGGGTAAGAACAAACCACACGTTCTCAGTAGGGAATGGAAATGCCGTAAAAGTAATGAATAAAATGCGAATAATTAATAACATACTCAAGGAAACTATAGTTTTATCAAACCTTTTGAAAATACTCTTTGTTTTACTTTAGCTAATTAATTACCTCTTTCAAAATCTCTAAAACCCAAAACGAATTTTAAATCTAAGACTAGTCACATTAACCATTTCTCAGCCACATAAATAATTCCCAATCAAAACGTCAATTCCTAGTCACATTAATATATTCACAAGCTAATAGTACAAGCAAGAGATTTAGTTCAACATACAGGCAAGTCGCAATAAGACAAATAGCACAATCACAAAGAAATAATACAGGTAAACACAATCTAATGCAAATGTGCAAACAACATGATGCATGTCTATTCCTAATGCAGGTCATAAGCTCATGTGTCAGTTTTCTACCCGCTTCTAACATTACCCAGGCACGAGTCCCAGATATGACTTTCCAGATGCATCCAGTGTGCTTGTAAGTCTTACGGCTAGGCCGCATACAGTGTGACTTTCAATGTGCTTACATATGGAAGACAGTTCTCAGTGTGTGGGCGTCCCCACTATACATTTGGCACTAAGGCCCAAACAAAGTCGCATCTGCTCTCCTATGGCAGACATTCCTTTAATCAATATATTCCTTTAATCTTTGTTCTCTGCTTTGTTGTGGCAGAGATTCCTTTAATTGTCTCTCATTCCTTTACTTTTCATTCTTCTTCTTTTCTTTCTTATCAAACCGAACTCAAAACATAACTTAAAACAAAATTCCTTCTCAAAAGATTAAGTTTAAAACATTATACTTTTCTTAATAAATCGAATTGAAAACAAAAATCTTTTCATAATAAATCAAAATCAAATAATATTTTTAATTCAGATTTGCTTTTAAATAACACTTTAAATAAATTCTTAGAATTATATAAAAATTTGGTAGCATTTCCTCTAAAATTCGAGTTTTGCCACCCTTTTAGGTCCCAACCAAACAATCTCTCAACCCCATTTTGAATATCAAATCCTTTGATCTTGAATCAAACCAATATTTTTCTCAAATCAACAATCCAACCAAGACATTGACATAACCAGAGTTTTCAGCATCAATTACAACTTTAATTCACACTCAATTTATATTTCCCATTCAACAAGCAATACCAAATCTATCACCATTAACAACCACAACTCAACAAATATTTATTATAACCAGCCATTAATCATAATTTTCAGCATTCCTAAACAACAAGAAATCAAACACGTATTTATCAAATTCAGTCATAAATACAATTCAAACTTATCATTTGTTCATTCCAAACAATCATAAATTATTTGCAAATATCCACTAGACTTCCATGACATTCATAAATTAAAACAGTTAATTTTAAAATAAAATCCCTACCTTCGTATGAAATTAGAATCAACAAAAATTTTGGAGAAGCTTTTTGATCGAGTTGCTGAAGAAGAAAGCGTCAGCAGAAATTGTCTGTACCTCTTAGAATTTCAATTAACCAAACTCAAAGAGAAGAGGAAAACTATGTTACCGTCAACTTTTACCAGACAAAAGTAACACTAATGTGTAGAGAAGAAGGATACGAATATTTTTACTAGACTAAATTTTTTATTAGAGTTTTGAATCACAAGAAATCGAGTGCCAAAGGTTTGAGGTTCCATGGAAATCTCTCTCTCACCCACATGGTCATTTCTCTCTTTTTCCTTTGTTTTCACTTTGTGTTCAGTATAGAGAATGAGGGATGATGGTTACTAAGGAATAAATGATATGTGTCATTAGTGTTATATGTATAAATGAAACGTGTCATTGGTTATATAAATATGTAATGAGTAAAGAAAATGAAGTAAGGACAAAAGGGGTAATTCAATCACAAAGAAAGCCAAATGCAGAGTTAGTTAGAGTTGAGGGACAGATGGCAACAGATCAAATACACAAAAGTTTGAGGCAAAGGCAAACAAATACTCAACTCAAGGACTATGTGCTGTAGGCAATAAGTGGTAATTCCTTTTCTATCTGAATATTCTTCTCTTCCCTCTGCTCTCTCTAGTCACTAAATCTCTTATTATTGTTAGGTTTATTTCCTTGGAAGAAGACTTGAAGGCTTGTACTACGTCTACTGTTTGAAGACTTTCATTATTTTCATTGAATTCTTCTTGTATGGTTGGCTATTGTCACATTAAGGAGCCATTATGAACTCTTGCTATTAATTCTGGTTTATTCTCCTTTCTAGTTAATTCTAGTTACGTTACATTGGTGTTTTCGTAGAATCATGGCAGAGAACACCCGAATGAAGGATTTGGATGCAGGTCTCAAGAATGCCCAAAAAGACCTAAAAATGCTACAATCGTTGATGGAGCAAAAAATCGAAGAACAGCGAGAGTTTGCGCTGAAATTAGCTATGGATCAGTGAGCGCTATCATTGAAAATGGTTGAGGATAATCAGCAGCAATTTGAAGCACTGCGCGCTCTCATTGAGTTGGCTAGTACGAGACAAAAAGATTCTCTAGACCATGATCCGAACTCTGCGTCTGGTGCCGTTTCCTTCAACCGTTCCATGCCAAGCCCGAGAAAGCTCAATTTTGACTTTCCAAGATTTGATGGTACGAATGCCATATCTTGGATTTTTAATGCAGATCAATATTTCAATTATTACAATAAACCAGAACAGGAGAAGTTGGCAATTGCTTCAATTCATATGGACAAGGGCACAATACCTTGGTATCAAATGATGCAACGTAACCAACCCTTCACGTCTTGGTTTTAGTTAAAAAGGGCAATTGAAATTGAATTTAGCTCGTCCTTGTTTGATTGCCCACGGGCTGCTCTTTTTAAATTGACCCAAAAAGGATCTGTAGCAGATTATTATTCGGAATTTATTGCCTTGGCTAATAGATCTGAAATTAATCCCCCAGAAGCATTAGTGGATTGCTTTGTTAGCGGCTTACAAGCTGATATTAAACGAGATGTGATAGCTCAATGCCCTGGTTCCCTAATCCGAGCAGTCTCTCTGGCCAAATTATTTTAAGAGAAGTACACCACTAATTTTCGTCACTCTTTTAGCTCAAATGCCAACCGAATCACTTCCACTCCTAACAATAGCCTCACACCGAAACCACCACCTAAACCACCATTACCACCATTGCTTCCAACCCCAAACACAAAACCTCTTGCTCGCCCTATTAGAAATATGTCCCCGGCTAAAATGTAATTGTACAGAGATAAGGGGCTCTGTTATTGGTGTGATGAAAAATTTTCCTTTGATCATAAGTGCCCAAATAGAGGCCTCTTAATGTTGAAAATGGAAGAGGCTGAAGAATGTTATGTCACAGGGGATGAGTTGGATACACCGCAGCAACCGGAACAGGGCGATACTCAGTGATGAGCGGATAATTTATATGCTTTTTGGCATTGTTTTTTGCCATTGATGATCACAATTTCGTGCATGGTGCACGAAATTGAAAATCACAATTCTTGACAATTCCGCACAACTAACCAGCAAGTGCACTGGGTCGTCCAAGTAATACCTTACGTGAGTAAGGGTCGATCCCACGGAGATTATTGGTTTGAAGCAATCTATGTTTAGTTTATTGATCTTAGTCAGGATGTCAATAAGGTTATTTGGATTTAATTGTAAGAAGTAAAAGTATTTGGAATAAGTAATTGTTACTTTATTAATGAAGAACATGTTGGGGTTTTGGAGATGCTTTGTCCTCTAACTTCAACTCTTCCTTGAAATCCTTTTCCACACGCAAGGCTCCTTCCATGGCAAGCTGTATGTAGGGTGTCACCATTGTCAGTGGCTACCTCCCATCCTCTCAGTGAAAATGGTCCAGATGCTCTGTCACAGCACGGCTAATCAGCTGTTGGTTCTCGATCATGTTGGAATAGAATCCATTGACCCTTTTGCGTTTGTCATCACGCCCAGCAATCGCGAGTTTGAAGCTCGTCACAGCCATTCGATCCTTGAATCCTACTCGGAATACCACAGACAAGGTTTAGACTTTCCGGATCCTCAAGAGTGGCCGCCATCAATTCTAGCTTATACCACGAAGATTCTGATTAAGGAATCTAAGAGAAGCTCATTTAGTCTGATGTAGAACGAAGGTGGTTGTCAGGCACACGTTCATGGATCTGAGGAAGGTGATGAGTGTCACGGATCATCACCTTCTTCATGTTTAAGCGCGAATGAACATCTTAGATAGGAACAAGCGTGTTTAAATGAAAAACAAAGGTAATTGTATTAATTCATTGAGACGCTGCAGAGCTCCTCACCCCCAACAATGGAGTTTAGAGACTCATGCTGCCAAGGAATATAAAATCCAGTTCTATAGACGTCATGAGGTACAAGATAAGTCTCTAAAAGTTGTTTTAAATAGTAAACTAGTAACCTAGGTTTACAGAAAATGAGTAAACTATGATAGATAGCGCAGAAATCCACTTCTGGGGCCCACTTGGTGTGTGCTGGGGCTGAGACTTAAGCTTCTCATGTGCCTGGGCTGTTTTGGGCGTTCAACGCCAGGTTGTAACCTGTTTCTGGCGTTGAACTCCAACTTGTAACTTGTTTCTGGCGCTGGACGCCAGACTGCAACATGGAACTGGCGTTGAACGCCAGTTTACATCGTCTATTCTTGAGCAAAGTATGAACTATTATATATTGCTGGAAAGCCCTGGATGTCTACTTTCCAACGCAGTTGAGAGCGCGCCATTTGGAGTTCTGTAGCTCCAGAAAATTTATTTCGAGTGCAGGGAGGTCAGAATCCAACAGCATCAGCATTCCTTTTTCAGCCTAAACCAGATTTTTGCTCAACTCCCTCAATTTCAGCCAGAAATTACCTGAAATCACAGAAAAATACACAAACTCATAGTAAAGTCCAGAAATATGATTTTTGCTTAAAAACTAATAAAATTCTATTAAAAACTAATTAAAACATACTAAAATCTACATGAAATTACCCCCAAAAATCGTATAAAATATCCGCTCATCACAACACCAAACTTAAACTGTTGCTTGTCCTCAAGCAACTAGATAAATAAAATAGGATGAAAAGAAATTAAGAAGTAATAATATCTCAAAGTTTTTTTTTAAATGGAGCTTAGATTCTTATTAGATGAGCGGGGCTTGTAGCTTTTTGTTTCTGAACAGTTTTGGCATCTCCCTTTATCCTTTGAAATTCAGAATGATTGGCATCCATAGGAACTCAGAATTCAGATAGTATTATCGATTCTCCTAGTGTAGTATGTTGATTCTTGAACACAGTTACTTTATGAGTCTTGGCCGTGGCCCTAAGCACTTTATTTTTCAGTATTACCACCGGATACATAAATGCCACACACACATCACTGGGTGAACCTTTTCAGATTGTGACTCAGCTTTGCTAAAGTCCCCAGTTAGAGGTGTCCAGAGCTCTTAAGCACACTCTTTTTGCTTTGGATCACGACTTTAACCACTCAGTCTCAAGCTTTTCACTTGGACCTGCATGCCACAAGCACATGGTTAGGGACAGCTTGATTTAGCCGCTTAGGCCTGGAACTACTTCCTTGGGCCCTCCTATCCACTGATGCTCAAAGCCTTGGATCTTTTTCACCCTTGCCTTTTGGTTTTAAGGGCTATTGGCTTTTGTTCCTTTTCTTGATCCAATGATTCCTTGTAAATTTTTTTTACTGCTTTTTTTTGCTTCAAGAATCAAATTCATGATTTTTCAGATCATCAATAATATTTTTCGTGTTCCTCATTCTTTCAGGAGCCAACATTCGTAAAATTCAGGATAAAATATGCACTGTTCAAGCATTCATTCAGAGAACAAAAAGTATTGCCACCACATATAATTAATTATAACTTTTTTTATTATTATTAAGAACTCGAAAAATATAAATTACTTCTTTATTCTAAAAATATACTATTTTATTCATGTCTGATGATGATGAGAAAAATAAATTATAACTTAATTGAAAATAAAACCAGAATAGATATGCTAATTACTACTACTACTACTATATATCTTCTAAGGTAAATTTCTAATAAGAACAGTTATCACAGAGTTAAGGCAAAGATTAGAACTCAACGACCTTTATTTTGGGAAGTGGATGTTCCTCTAGTCTGTGGGGTGCTTGGTCCTTCAAGATATAATTTCTGACGCTTCAGTTCCTTCAAGTCACATCCTTGCTCTTCCTGTTCCCTTAGGTGCCATGATCTTGATGAGTTTTAGCTCAGTGATCATGGCAAATCACACCAAACTTAGAGGTTTGCTTGTCCTCAAGCAAAAGAAAGGATTGGAGAGGAATAGAGGGAGAGGCAATTTCGAAATTCAAAAGATATGATGAGTTTGAAAAAGATTTGAAAAAGAGTTGGATTGGAAAAAGATTTGTGTTTATGGATTAAGATATATTTGATATTTTTGAAAAAGGGATTTTAGAAATTAGGATTAAAATTTTTTAAAGGATGACATTTTGAAACATGTTTATGCAAGAAATCATGAATTGAAACATAAAAATTTAGAAAATCTTGTGAAGAAAAACGAATTTTATCTCCTCCCCACCATCCTGGCGTTAAACGCCCAAATGCTGCATGTTTTGGGTGTTTAACGCCCAATTGCTGCTTCTCCTGGGCGTTCAACGCCCAGTTGTTGCTTCTTTCTGGCGTTGAACGCCCAGAAAGTCCTTTATCACTGGGCGTTTTTCTAAACGCCCAGGATGCTGTAATTCTAGCGTTAAACGCCCAGAAGGTGCTTCTTTCTGGCGTTCAACGCCCAGAAGATGCTCTTTTCTGGCGTTTAACGCCCAGATGGCTACCCTTACTGGCGTTGAACGCCCAGTGGGTGCTTCTTTTGGGCGTTCAACGCCCAAAATGTTTCTTACTGGCTTTTTCACGCCAGTGAGCTTCCAAATTCCCTTGTAACTCTGTGAATCCAATCAATTGCTATTTTACCTTGAAGATACTTTGACATATACGTGTAAAAATCAATTAATTAATCAAAACGAATAAAATTAAATTTTGTGATTGGCTGGGTTGCCTCCCAGCAAGCGCTTCTTTAATGTCGTTAGCTGTACTATTACTAATCTTGAATTAAGTCTCAGTTTTGAGCATTCTTTCTCAAAATTGCTTTCAAGATAATGTTTAACTCTCTGTCCATTACCAATGAACTTTTTGTTAGAGTCATTGATGAGCGGATAATTTGTACGCTTTTTCGCAATGTTTTTAGTATGTTTTTAGTATGATCTAGTTAGTTTTTAGTATATTTTTATTAGTTTTTAGTTAAAATTCACTTTTCTGTACTTTACTATGAGTTTGTGTGTTTTTCTGTGATTTCAGGTATTTTCTGGCTGAAATTGAGGGACCTGAGCAAAAATCTGATTCAGAGACTAAAAAGGACTGCAGATGCTGTTGGATTCTAACCTCCCTGCACTCGAAGTGGATTTTCTGGAGCTACAGAAGCCCAATTGGCGCGCTCTCAACGGCGTTGGAAAGTAGACATCCTGGGCTTTCCAGAAATATATGATAGTCCATACTTTGCCCAAGATTTGATGGCCCAAACCGGCGTTCAAAGTCACCTTCAAGATTTCCAGCGTTAAACGCCGGAACTGGCACCCAAATGGGAGTTAAACGCCCAAACTGGCACTAAAGCTGGCGTTTAACTCCAAGAAGAGTCTCTACACGAAAATGCTTCATTGCTCAGCCCAAGCACACACCAAGTGGGCCCGGAAGTGGATTTTTATATCATTTACTCATTTCTGTAAACCTTAGGCTACTAGTTCCCTATAAGTAGGACCTTTTACTATTGTATTTGGGGACTTTGGTAGCTATCTTCATTTTTATGCTATCTTAGATCACTGGGAGGCTGGCCTCACGGCCATGCCTAGACCTTGTTCTTATGTATTTTCAACGGTGGAGCTTCTACATACCATAGATTAAGGTGTGGAGCTCTGCTGTACCTCGAGTATTAATGCAATTACTATTGTTCTTCCATTCAATTCCGCTTGTTCTTGTTCTAAGATATCACTTGTTCTTCAACTTGATGAATGTGATGATCCGTGACACTCATCATCATTCTCACCTATGAACGTGTGACTGACAACCACCTCCGTTCTACCTTCGATTGGGTGAATATCTCTTGGATTCCTGATTGCACGATGCATGGTTGATCGCCTGACAACCGAGCCAACCATTCCGTGAGATCAGAGTCTTCGTGGTATAGGCTAGAACTGATGGCGGCATTCAAGAGAATCCGGAAGGTCTAACCTTGTCTGTGGTATTCTGAGTAGGATTCAATGATTGAATGACTGTGACGTGCTTCAAACTCCTAGCAGGCGGGGCGTTAGTGACAGACACAAAAGAATCGCTGGATTCTATTCCGGCCTGACCGAGAACCGACAGATGATTAGCCATGCTGTGACAGAGCATAGGAACATTTTCACTGAGAGGATGGGAGGTAGCCACTGACAACGGTGAAACCCTACATAAGCTTGCCATGGAAAGGAGTAAGAAGGATTGGATGAAGACAGTAGGAAAGCAGAGAGACGGGAAGGAAGGCATCTTCATGCGCTTATCTGAAGTTCCTACCAATGAATTACATAAGTATCTCTATCTTTATCTTTATGTTTTTATGCGTTCATCACCATATCCATTTGAGTTTACCTGACTAAGATTTACAAGATGACCATAGCTTGCTTCATACTAACAATCTCCGTGGGATCGACCCTTACTCGCGTAAGGTTTATTACTTGGACGACCCAGTGCACTTGCTGGTTAGTTGTGCGAAGTTGTGTAATGCCATGGTATTGAACACCAAGTTTTTGGGGTTCATGACCGGGGATTATGAGAGTTGTGAAAAGTATTGTTCACAATTTCGCGCACCAAGTTTTTGGCGCCGTTGCCGGGGATTGTTGAGTTTGGACAACTGACGGTTCATCTTGTTGCTTAGATTAGGTATTTTTTTTTTCGGAATTCTTGAAGATGAATTCTAGAGTTTCATGATGATTTGTTGAAGTCTGGCTGGCTGTGAAGCCATGTCTAATTTCATTGGACCGAGGTTTCAACTTATCATCACAAGAGCTTGTTGATTTTTATCAATCTTGCTGTTGGAGCAGTGATCTGCTAAGGCTTGGCTGGCCTTTGGCCATGTCTAGTGTTTTGGACCGAAGCTTTCTTTGAAAGCTTAGCTGGCTGTGAAGCCATGTCTAATTCCTGGACTGGAGTCTTAGACTAGCATTGCACTGATTCCTGGAATTCTCATTAAGAATTTTGATATCTTTTTCCATTTAATTTTCGAAAAAAAAAAACACAAAAAAATCAAAAAATTCATAAAATCCAAAAATTTCTGGCTTGAGTCTAATGTCTCATCTTAAGTTTGGTGTCAATTGCATGCATTCATTCATGTGTCTTAAGGATCTTCAAGTAATTCTTGATGATTTTCGTGCTCTGATCTTTAAATTCAATTGACTTGAGTGTTTTGGGTGTCTTATATGCATTTTCATTTTGTTAGTGTCAGTAGTATACAAACTGCTAAGTTTGGTGTCTTGCATGCATTGTTATTTGATTCTTGTTGCATTTTGATTTTTCCTTATTATAAAAAAAATCCAAAAATATTTTTAATTTGTGTCTTTTCAAGTCAATAATACAGAGAATTGAAGATTCAGAACATACAGCAGAGAAATTGCACAGAAAAAGCTGGGCGTTCAAAACGCCCAGTGAAGAAGGACAGACTGGCGTTTAAACGCCAGCCAGGGTACCTGGTTGGGCGTTTAACGCCCAAAAGGGTATAGTTTTGGGCGTTAAACGCCAGAATGTGCACCATTCTGGGCGTTTAACGCCAGGATGGCACAAGAGGGAAGATTCTGTTTTTAAATCAATTTTTTTTTCAGGTTTTCAAAGTTTTTCAAAATCAAATCTTTTTCAAATCATATCTTATCAATCATGTGTTTTCAAAATCAATTTCTTTCTATTTTTAAAAATACTTGCTATCAATTAATGATTTAATTCAACATTTCAAGTATGTTGCCTTTTCTGTTGAGAAAGGTTTAATGTTTGAATTATATCTTTTCTTGATAGCCAAGTCATTGATTTTCAAAATCAAATCCTTTTAAAATATTTTTCAAATCATATCTTCTCAATCACATCTTTTTAAAACTAATCATATCTTCTTAACCACATCTTTTTCAAAATAAGATTTCAATCAAATCTTTTTGATTTCTAATTTCAAAATCTTTTTCAAAAATCACTTGATTTCTTTTCCATTTTCATTTTCGAAAATTAAGTGATGTTTTTCTAAAATGTTTTCAAATTTTTTTACTTAATTTTTGAAAATCACTTCCCTTCTTCTCACATCCTTCTATTTATGGACTAACACTATCCCTTAAATGCAAAATTCGAACTCCATCTTCTTTGATAAGTTCGATTTCTACTTCTGTCTTCTACTCTTCTTTTTCTCTGACACTTCAAGGAATCTCTATACTGTGACATAGAGGATTCCACATTTTCTTGTTCTCTTCTCTTTCTTATGAGCAGGAGCAAAGACAAAGGCATTCTTGTTGAGGCTGATCCTGAACCTGAAAGGACCTTGAAGAGAAAGCTAAGAGAAGCCAAAGCACAACTCTCTTTAGAGGACCTGACCGAATTCTTCAAAGAAGAAGAACACATGGCAGCCGAAAACAACAATGGCAACAATGCAAGGAAGGTGCTGGGTGACTTTACTGCACCTACTCCCGACTTCTATGGGAGAAGCATCTCTATCCCTGCCATTGGAGCAAACAACTTTGAGCTTAAGCCTCAATTAGTTTCTCTAATGTAACAGAATTGCAAGTTCCATGGACTTCCATTGGAAGATCCTCATCAGTTTTTAGCTGAATTCTTGCAAATCTGTGACACAGTCAAGACTAATGGGGTTGACCCTGAGGTCTACAGACTTATGCTATTCCCTTTTGCTGTAAGAGACAGAGCTAGAACATGGTTGGACTCTCAACCTAAAGAAAGCCTGGACTCTTGGGAAAAGCTAGTCAATGCCTTCTTGGCAAAGTTCTTTCCACCTCAAAAATTGAGTAAGCTTAGAGTGGAAGTCCAAACCTTCAGACAGAAGGAAGGAGAATCCCTCTATGAAGCTTGGGAAAGATACAAACAATTAATCAGAAAGTGTCCTTCTGATATGCTTTCTGAATGGAGCATCATAGGTATTTTCTATGATGGTCTCTCTGAACTGTCCAAGATGTCTTTGGATAGCTCTGCTGGAGGATCTCTTCATCTGAAGAAGACGCCTACTGAAGCTCAAGAACTGATTGAAATGGTTGCAAATAACCAATTCATGTACACTTCTGAAAGAAATCCTGTGAACAATGGGACTAGTCAGAAGAAAGGAGTTCTTGAGATTGACACTCTGAATGCCATTTTGGCTCAGAATAAAATATTGACCCAACAAGTCAATATGATTTCTCAAAGTCTGTCTGGAATGCAAAATGCACCAAGCAGTACTAAGGAAGCTTCATCTGAGGAAGAAGCTTATGATCCTGAGAACCCTTCAATGGAAGAGGTGAATTACATGGGAGAACCCTATGGAAACACCTATAATCCTTCATGGAGGAATCATCCAAATTTTTCATGGAAGGATCAACAGAGACCTCAACAAGGTTTCAGTAACAATAATGGTGGAAGAAATAGGTTTAGCAATAGCAAGCCTTTTCCATCTTCTTCTCAGCAACAGACAGAGAGTTCTAAGCAGAATACCTCTGACTTAGCAACCATGGTCTCTGATCTAATCAAAACCACTCAAAGTTTCATGACTGAAACAAGGTCCTCCATCAGAAACTTAGAGGCACAAGTGGGACAGCTGAGCAAGAAAATTACTGAACTCCCCCTAGTACTCTTCCAAGCAATACAGAAGAGAATCCAAAAGGAGAGTGCAAGGCCATTAACATGGCCGAATTTTGGGAGGGAGAAGAGGCAGTGAACGCCACTGAGGAAGGCCTCACTGGGCGTCCACTGGCCTCCAATGAGTTCCCCAATGAGGAACCATGGGAATCTGAGGCTCAAAATGAGACCATAGAGATTCCACTGGACTTACTTCTGCCATTCATGAGCTCTGATGAGTATTCTTCCTCTGAAGAGGATGAGTATGTCACTGAGGAGCAAGTTGCTAAATACCTTGGAGCAATCATGAAGCTGAATGACAAGTTATTTGGAAATGAGACTTGGGAGGATGAATCCCCTTTGCTCACCAAAGAACTGGATGACTTGTCTAGGCAGAAACTGCCTCAAAAGAGACAGGATCCTGGGAAGTTTTCAATACCTTGTACCATAGGCACCATGACCTTCAAGAAGGCCTTGTGTGACTTAGGGTCAAGTGTAAACCTCATGCCTCTCTCTGTAATGGAGAAGTTAGGAATCTCTGAGGTGCAAGCTGCAAAAATCTCACTAGAGATGGCAGACAATTCAAGAAAACAAGCCCATGGGCTTGTAGAGGATGTTCTGATTAAAGTTGAAGACCATTACATCCCTACTGATTTCATAGTCCTAGAGACTGGAAAGTGCATGGATGAATCCATCATCCTTGGCAGACCCTTCCTAGCCACAGCAAAGGCTGTGATTGATGTTGATAGAGGAGAGTTGATCATTCAAGTGAATGAAGAATCCTTGGTGTTTAAGGCCCAAGGATATCCCTCTGTCATCATGGAGAGGAAGCATGAAGAGCTTCTCTCAAAACAGAGCCAAACAGAGCCCCCACAGTCAAACTCTAAGTTTGGTGTTGGGAGGCCACAACCAAACTCTAAGTTTGGTGTTGAACCCCCACATTCAAACTCTAAGTCTGGTGTTGGGAGGTTCCAACATGGCTCTGAGCATTTCTGAGGCTCCATGAGAGTCCTCTGTCAAGCTACTGACATTAAAGAAGCGCTTGTTGGGAGGCAACCCAATGTTATATTTTATCTATTTTCTTTTGTTATTTTATCTTCTTTTGTAGGTTGATGATCATGAGAAGTCACAAAATCAATGAAAAAAGCAAAAACAGAATGAAAAACAGCACACCCTGGAGGACGCACCCACTGGCGTTTAAACGCCAGTGAGGTTAGCTGTTGGGCGTTTAACGCCCAGTCTGGCACCATTCTGGGCGTTTAACGCCAGAAAGGGGCACCAGACTGGCGTTAAACGCCAGAAAAGGGCAAGAAGCTGGCGTTAAACGCCAGAAATGGGCACCAGCCCGGCGTTTAACGCCAGAATTGGCACAAAATGAGATTTTGCTTGCCATTTGGTGCAGGGATGACTTTTCCTTGACACCTCAGGATCTGTGGACCCCACAGGATCCCCACCTACCCCACCACTCTCTCTCTTCTTCACCCATTCACCAATCACCTCAACACCTCTTCCCCAAAAACCCTTCACCTATCAAATCCCATCTTTCTCTTCACCACTCACATCCATCCTTCATAAAACCCCACCTACCTCACCATTCAAATTCAAACCACTTTCCCACCCAAACCCACCCTCAAGTGACCGAAACCTACCCTTCCCTCTCCTATTTAAACCCTCCTTCACTCCTTCATTTTCACACACCATACACACCACTTCTCCCATTCTTGGCCGAAAACAAAAGCCATTCCCTTTCCCCTCATTTCTTCTTCTTCTACTCTCTTCTTTCTTCTTTTGCTCGAGGACGAGCAAACATTTTAAGTTTGGTGTGGTAAAAGCATTGCTTTTTGTTTTTCCATAACCATTTATGGCATCCAAGGCCGGAGAAACCTCTAGAAAGAGGAAAGGGAAGGCAAAAGCTTCCACCTCCGAGTCATGGGAGATGGAGAGATACCTCAAGGGATGCACTTTCCTCCACAAAACTATTGGGAGCAACTAAACACCTCCCTAGGAGAATTGAGTTCCAACATGGGACAACTAAGGGTGGAGCATCAAGAACACTCCATCATCCTCCATGAAATTAGAGAAGATCAAAGAATCATGAGAGAGGAGCAACAAAGACAAAGAAGAGACATTGAGGAGCTCAAGCACTCCATAGGATCTTCAAGAGGAAGAAAGAGCCGCCATCACTAAGGTGGACCCGTTCTTTGATTTCCTTGTTCTTTATTCTTCTGTTTTTCGAATTTTTTTGTGCTTATGTTTATCTATGTTTGTGTCTTGTGATCATTAGTGTCTTAGTGTCTATGCCTTAAAGTTATGAATGTCCTATGAATCCATCACCTTTCTTAAATGAAAAATGTTCTTAATTGAAAAAGAAAAGAATTGCATGAATTTTGAATTTTATAACAGTTTGATTATTTTGATGTGGTGGCAATATTTCTGTTTTCTGAATGTATGCTTAAACAGTGCATATGTATCTTGAATTTGTGGTTCATGAATGTTGGCTCTTGAAAGAATGATGAAAAAGGAGACATGTTACTGAGGATCTGAAAAATCATAAAAATGATTCTTGAAGCAGGAAAAAGCAATGAAAAAAAAAAGAGAAAAATTTCGAAAAAAAAGAGAGAAAAAGAAAACAAAAAAAAAAGAAGAAGAAGAAAGAAAAAGAAAGAAATAAAGTTGTGATCCAAGGCAAAAAGAGTGTGCTTAAGAACCCTGGACACCTCTAATTGGGGACTCTAGCAAAGCTGAGTCACAATCTGAAAAGGTTCACCCAATTATGTGTCTGTGGCATGTATGTATCCGGTGGTAATACTGGAAGACAGAGTGCTTTGGGCCACAGCCGAGACTCAATAAGTAGCTATGTTCAAGAATCATCATACTTTACTAGGAGAATCAATAACACTATCTGGATTCTAAGTTCCTAAAGAAGCCAATCATTCTGAATTTCAAAGGATAGAGTGAGATGCCAAAACTATTCAGAGGCAAAAAGCTAAAAGCCCCGCTCATCTAATTAATACTGATCTTCATAGATATTTTTGGAATTCATTGCATATTCTCTTCTTTTTATCTTATTTGATTTTCAGTTGCTTGAGGACAAGCAACAATTTAAGTTTGGTGTTGTGATGAGCGGATAATTTGTACGCTTTTTGGCAATGTTTTTAGTATGTTTTTAGTATGATCTAGTTAGTTTTTAGTATACTTTTATTAGTTTTTAGTTAAAATTCACTTTTCTGGACTTTACTATGAGTTTGCGTGTTTTTCTGTGATTTCAGGTATTTTCTGGCTGAAATTGAGGGACCTGAGCAAAAATCTGATTCAGAAACTAAAAAGGACTGCAGATGCTGTTGGATTCTGACCTCTCTGCACTCGAAGTGGATTTTCTGGAGCTACAGAAGCCCAATTGGCGCGCTCTCAACGGCGTTGGAAAGTAGACATCCTAGGCTTTCCAGCAATATATGATAGTCCATACTTTGCCCAAGATTTGATGGCCCAAACCGGCGTTCAAAGTCACCTTCAAGATTTCCAGCGTTAAACGCCGGAACTGGCACCCAAATGGGAGTTAAACGCCCAAACTGGCACTAAAGCTGGCGTTTAACTCCAAGAAGAGTCTCTACACGAAAATGCTTCATTGCTCAGCCCAAGCACACACCAAGTGGGCCCGGAAGTGGATTTTTATGTCATTTACTCATTTCTGTAAACCTTAGGCTACTAGTTCCCTATAAGTAGGACCTTTTACTATTGTATTTGGGGACTTTGGTAGCTATCTTCATTTTTATGCTATCTTAGATCACTGGGAGGCTGGCCTCACGGCCATGCCTAGACCTTGTTCTTATGTATTTTCAACGGTGGAGCTTCTACACACCATAGATTAAGGTGTGGAGCTCTGCTGTACCTCGAGTATTAATGCAATTACTATTGTTCTTCCATTCAATTCCGCTTGTTCTTGTTCTAAGATATCACTTGTTCTTCAACTTGATGAATGTGATGATCCGTGACACTCATCATCATTCTCACCTATGAACGTGTGACTGACAACCACCTCCGTTCTACCTTCGATTGGGTGAATATCTCTTGGATTCCTGATTGCACGATGCATGGTTGATCGCCTGACAACCGAGCCAACCATTCCGTGAGATCAGAGTCTTCGTGGTATAGGCTAGAACTGATGGCAGCATTCAAGAGAATCCGGAAGGTCTAACCTTGTCTGTGGTATTCTGAGTAGGATTCAATGATTGAATGACTGTGACGTGCTTCAAACTCCTAGCAGGCGGGGCGTTAGTGACAGACACAAAAGAATCGCTGGATTCTATTCCGGCCTGACCGAGAACCGACAGATGATTAGCCATGCTGTGACAGAGCATAGGAACATTTTCACTGAGAGGATGGGAGGTAGCCACTGACAACGGTGAAACCCTACATAAGCTTGCCATGGAAAGGAGTAAGAAGGATTGGATGAAGACAGTAGGAAAGCAGAGAGACGGAAGGGAAGGCATCTTCATGCGCTTATCTGAAGTTCCTACCAATGAATTACATAAGTATCTCTATCTTTATCTTTATGTTTTTATGCGTTCATCACCATATCCATTTGAGTTTACCTGACTAAGATTTACAAGATGACCATAGCTTGCTTCATACTAACAATCTCCGTGGGATCGACCCTTACTCGCGTAAGGTTTATTACTTGGACGACCCAGTGCACTTGCTGGTTAGTTGTGCGAAGTTGTGTAATGCCATGGTATTGAACACCAAGTTTTTGGGGTTCATGACCGGGGATTATGAGAGTTGTGAAAAGTATTGTTCACAATTTCGCGCACCAGTCATTATCCTGAAGCTCTACGTATCCATATGGTGATACACTTGTAATTACATATGGACCTCTCCACCGGGATTTTAATTTCCCGGGGAATAATTTGAGCCTAGAATTAAATAGCAGAACTTTCTGCCCCGGCTCAAAGACTCTGGATGACAATTTCTTATCATGCCATCTTTTTGCTTTCTCTTTATAAATTTTTGCATTCTCAAAAGCATTGAGTCTAAATTCCTCTAGCTCATTTAACTGAAGCAATCGTTTTTCTCCAGCTAACTTGGCATCAAGGTTCAGGAATCTGGTTACCCAGTAGGTCTTATGTTCCAGTTCCACTGGCAAGTGACATGCCTTTCCATACACAAGCTGGTATGGAGAGGTCCCTATAGGGGTCTTGAATGCTGTTCTGTATGCCCACAGAGCATCATCTAAGCTTCTTGCCCAATCCCTTCTACGGTTAATTACAGTCCGTTTCAGGATTCTTTTAAGTTCTTTGTTAGAGACTGCAGCTTGCCCATTTGTCTGTGGATGATATGGAGTGGCTACCCTGTGGCTAACTCCATAACGAACCAAAGCAGAGTAAAGCTGTTTATTGCAGAAATGAGTGCCCCATCACTGATTAATACTCTAGGGGTACCAAATCTGCTGAAGATGTGTTTCTGGAGGAATTTTAACACTGTTTTAGTGTCATTAGTAGGTGTTGCAATAGCTTCCACCCATTTGGATACATAATCCACTGCCACCAGAATATAAGTGTTTGAGTATGATGGTGGGAAAGGTCCCATGAAGTCAATGCCCCATACATCAAACAACTCAATCTCCAAGATCCCTTGTTGAGGCATGGCATAACTGTGAGGCAGATTGCCAGATCTTTGGAAACTATCACAATTAAGCACAAACGCTTGGGAATCTTTATAGAGAGTAGGCCAGTAGAAGCCACATTGGAGGACTCTTGTGGCTGTTCGCTCACTTCCAAAATGTCCTCCATACTGTGATCCATGGCAATGCCATAGGATTCTCTGTGCTTCTTCTTTAGGCACACATCTACGGATTACTCCGTCTGCACATCTCTTGAAGAGATATGGTTCATCCCAAAGATAGTGCTTTGCATCTGTGATCAACTTCTTTGATTGCTGCCTACTATACTCTTTGGGTATGAATCTTACTGCCTTGTAGTTTGCAATGTCTGCAAATCATGGCACTTCCTGGATGGCAAAGAGTTGTTCATCCGAAAAGGTCTCAGAGATCTCAGTGAGAGAGAGGGACGCCCCTTCTACTGGTTCTATTCGGGACAGGTGATCTGCTACTTGGTTTTCTGTCCCTTTACTGTCTCTTATTTCTATATCAAACTCTTGCAGAAGCAACACCCATCTGATGAGTCTGGGTTTTGAATCCTGCTTTGCGAGTAGATATTTAAGAGCAGCATGATCAGTGTACACAATCACTTTTGATCCTACCAAATAGGATCTGAACTTGTCAATAGCGTAAACCACTGCAAGCAGCTCTTTTTCTGTGGTTGTGTAATTCTTCTGTGCGTCATTTAAAACACGACTGACATAGTAAATGACGTGCAGAAGCTTGTCATGCCTCTGTCCCAATACTGCACCAATGGCATGGTCACTGGCATCACACATCAATTCAAATGGTAATGTCCAGTCTGGTGCAGAGATGACTGGTGCTGTGACCAGCTTAGCTTTCAGGGTCTCAAACGCCTGCAGACACTCCTTATCAAAGATAAATGGCGTGTCAGCAGCTAGCAGATTGCTTAGAGGTTTGGCGATTTTTGAGAAGTCCTGTATAAACCTCCTATAGAATCCTGCATGCCCCAGAAAGCTTCTGATTGCCTTAACATTGGCTGGTGGTGGTAATTTTTCAATTACCTCTACCTTAGCTTGATCCACCTCTATTCCTTTGTTCAAGATTTTGTGCCCAAGGACAATTCCTTCAGTCACCATAAAGTGACATTTCTCCCAGTTTAAAACTAGGTTGGTCTCTTGGCATCTCTTTAGAATAAGTGCTAGATGGTCAAGACAGGAGCTGAATGAGTCTCCAAATACTGAAAAGTCATCCATGAAAACTTCCAGAAATTTTTCCACCATATCAGAGAAAATTGAGAGCATGCACCTCTGAAAGGTTGCAGGTGCATTGCACAGGCCAAATGGCATCCTTCTGTATGCAAATACTCCAGATGGACATGTGAATGCCGTTTTCTCCTGATCTTAGGGATCTACTGCAATTTGATTATAACCTGAGTATCCATCCAGGAAGCAGTAGTATTCATGACCTGTTAGTCTTTCTAGCATTTGGTCTATGAATGGTAAAGGAAAATGATCCTTTTTGGTGGCTGTATTGAGCCTTCTATAATCAATACACATACGCCACCCTGTAACTGTTCTTGTAGGAACCAGTTCATTTTTTTCATTATGAACCACTGTCATGCCTCCCTTCTTAGGGACGACTTGGACAGGGCTTACCCAGGGGCTGTCAGAAATAGGATAAATAATCCCAGCCTCTAGTAATTTAGTGACCTCCTTCTGCACCACTTCCTTCATGGCTGGATTCAGCCGCCTTTGTGGTTGGACCACTGGCTTGGCGTCACCCTCCAATAGGATCTTGTGCATGCATCTAGCTGGGTTAATGCCCCTAAGATCACTGATGGACCACCCAAGAGCTGTCCTGTGTGTCCTTAGCACTTAAATTAGTGCTTCCTCTTCCTATGGTTCTAGGGTAGAGCTTATGATTACAGGAAAGGTATCACCTTCTCCCAGAAATGCATATTTCAGGGATGGTGGTAATGGTTTGAGCTCGGGTTTGGGAGGTTTCTCCTTTTCTTGAGGGATTTTCAAAGGCTCTATTATTCTCTCTGATTCCTCCAAATCAGGCTGAACATCTTTAAAGATGTCCTCTAGCTCTGATTCGAGACTCTCAGTTATATTGACCTCTCTTACCAGAGAGTCAATAATATCAACACTCATGCAATCATTTGGGGTGTCTGGATGTTGCATGGCTTTGACAACATTCAACTTGAACTCCTCCTCATTGACTCTCAAGGTTACTTCCCCTTTTTGGACGTCAATGAGGGTTCGGCCAATTGCTAGGAAAGGTCTTCCTAGAATGAGAGTTGCACTCTTGTGCTCCTCCATTTCTAGCACCACAAAGTCAGTAGGAAAGGCAAATGGCCCAACCTTGACAATCATGTCTTCAATCACGCCTGATGGGTATTTAATGGAGCCATCAGCACGTTGAAGACATATCCGGGTTGGTTTGACTTCTTCAGTCAAACCAAGCTTTGTGATAATAGATGCAGGTATTAGGTTGATACTTGCCCCAAGATCGCATAGAGCTTGCTTGGTTCAATTACCCTCTAATGTGCATGGTATCATAAAGCTCCCGGGATCTTTAAGCTTCTCAGGTAAGCTTTTTAGAATGACTACACTGCATTCTTCAGTGAGGTAAACTTTTTCAGTTTCCCTCCAATCCTTCTTATGACTTAAGATCTCTTTCATGAACTTAGCATAAGAGGGTATTTGCTCAAGTGCTTCTGCAAACGGAATCTTTATTTCAAGAGTCCTGAGATAGTCTGCAAAGCGGGCAAATTGCTTATCCTGTTCCGCTTGGTGGAGTTTTTGAGGATAAGGCATTTTGGCTTTGTATTCCTCAACCTTAGTTGCTGCAGGTTTATTGCCTACAGATGTGGATTGGGAAGCCTTTTTAGAAGGGTTGTTATCAGCACTTGTATGTGACTGATCCCCCACTGGCGTTTGAATGCCAGGGGTGGGAGCTGGAGTGGCGTTAGACGCCAACTCCTTATCTGTTACTGGCGTCTAAACGCCAGAACTGTGCTCCCCTTGGGCATTCAACGCCGTATTCATGCTTGTTTCTGGCGTTGAACGCCAGGAATGAGCATGGTCTGGGCGTTCAGCGCCAGCATTATTCCTCTCTGGGCTCTGATTGTCCTCAGAGGGATTTTGAGTAGCTATTTGTTCATTTCTTGGCTTCCTGCTGCTTTGAAGTGAAGTATTTAATGTTTTCCCACTTCTTAATTAAACTGCTTGGCATTCTTCTGCTATTTGTTTTGACAGTTGCTTTTCTGTTTGCTTTAACTGTACTTCCATATTCCTGTTAGCCATTCTTGTTTCCTGTAGTATTTCCTTGAATTCGGCTAGTTGCTGGGTTAGAAAGTCTAATTGCTGATTGAATTCATTAGCTTGATCCACAGGACTGAGTTCATCAATTACTGTTTTAGCTTCTTCTTTCATGGAAGATTCACTGCTTAGGTACAGATGCTGATTTCTGGCAACTGTATCAATAAGCTCTTGAGCTTCTTCAATTGTTTTTCTCATATGTATAGATCCACCAGCTGAGTGGTCTAGAGAAATCTGAGCTTTTTCTGTAAGCCCATAGTAGAAGATGTCTAATTGCACCCACTCTGAAAACATTTCAGAGGGGCATTTTCTTAGCATCTCCCTGTATCTCTCCCAGGCATCATAAAGGGATTCATTATCTCCTTGTTTGAAGCCTTGGATGCTTAGCCTTAGCTGTGTCATCTGTTTTGGAGGGAAATAGTGATTCAGGAATTTTTCTGACAGCTGTTTCCGTGTTTTTATGCTGTTCTTAGGCTGGTTATTTAACCACCTCTTAGCTTAATCTTTTACAGCAAATGGAAACAGTAATAATCTGTAGACATCCTGATCTACTTCCTTATCATGTACTGTGTCAGCAATTTGTAAAAATTGTGCCAGAAGCTCTGTAGGTTCTTCCTGTGGAAGACCGGAATACTGGCAGTTTTGCTGCACCATGATAATGAGCTGAGGATTCAACTCAAAGCTACTAACTCCAATGGAGGGTATACAGATACTACTCCCATATGAAGCAGTAGTGGGGTTAGCATATGACCCCAGAGTCCTCCTGGACTGTTCATTTCCACTTAGTTCCATGATGGAATAAAGGAGATGGTATGTATGTTGATATTATTTATTTTATAAAAATTTATTTTATAAAATAAAGTAAAAATAGAACTAGTAAAAATGAAATAAAATAAAAAAATGAAAATATTTTTTTTTTGAAGATTTTCAAAATATTTGAGGAAAAGGAGAAAGTGGTTAGGATAAAATTTTTGAAAAAAAAGATAATAAAATATATATTAAAAAAATAAGAATTGAAAACTTTTGAAATTGAAATCTGAATTTTTATATAAAAAATTTCGAAAATATAGTTTAAAATTAGTTAGAAAAGATATTTATTTTTTTTTTGAATTTTGAATTTTATGATGAAAGAGAAAAAAAACACACAATGGACACAAGACTTAAAATTTTTAGATCTAATGCTCCTTATTTTCGAAAATTGTGGAGGGAAAACACCAAGGAACACCAAACTTAAAAATTTTAAGATCAAAACACAAGAAAGACTCAAGAACACCTTGAAAATTCACAAGAACACCAAGAACAAAAGAAAGAACACCAAACTTAAAATTTTTAGAAAACCAAGATAAATTTTCGAAAATTAAAGAAAGATCAACAAGAAAACACCAAACTTAAAGTTTGGCACAAGATTAAATTAAGAAAAATTATTTAAAAAAAAGATTTTAAAAAGAAGATGCCCAATTGCCAAGAACATAAGCCAACGCTATAACCAACTGAGCTAAAAATGTAATGTATTTTAAAGATGTATTATTTTTATGGATAAAAGTATAATTTTTGAAAGTTAATGTTTTGAAAAAGCGCAAGAAAAACAAGAAAAGACACAAAACAAGAAAAACTCAAGATCAAACAAGAAAAATAAACAAGAACAACTTGAAGATCAATGAAGAACAAAGAACACAATTTCAAAAATTTAAAGAAAAATATAAAATATGCAATTAACACTAAACTTTAAACAAGACACTAAACTCACGAAAAGAAATTAAAAATTAAAAATTGATAAAGAAAAATAATATTTTTGAAATTTTTTTTAAAAAGGGATAATAAAAGATGCAATTCTAGTGAAAAAAAAGGATAAATTCTTCCTAATCTAAGCAACAAAATAAACCTTTAGTTGTTCAAACTCGAATAATCCCCGGCAACGGCGCCAAAAACTTGGTGCACGAAATTGAAAATCACAATTCTTGACAATTCCGCACAACTAACCAGCAAGTGCACTGGGTCGTCCAAGTAATACCTTACGTGAGTAAGGGTCGATCCCACGGAGATTATTAGTTTGAAGCAATCTATGTTTATTTTATTGATCTTAGTCAGGATGTCAATAAGGTTATTTGAATTTGATTGCAAGAAGTAAAAGTATTTGGAATAAGTAATTGTTACTTTATTAATGAAGAACATGTTGGGGTTTTGGAGATGCTTTGTCCTCTGACTTCAACTCTTCCTTGAAATCCTTTTCCACACGCAAGGCTCCTTCCATGGCAAGCTATATGTAGGGTGTCACCATTGTCAGTGGCTACCTCCCATCCTCTCAGTAAAAATGGTCCAGATGCTCTGTCACAGCACGGCTAATCAGCTGTTGGTTCTCGATCATGTTGGAATAGAATCCATTGACCCTTTTGCGTAGGTCATCACGCCCAGCAATCGCGAGTTTGAAGCTCGTCACAGCCATTCGATCCTTGAACCTACTCAGAATACCACAGACAAGGTTTAGACTTTCCGGATCCTCAAGAGTGGCCGCCATCAATTCTAGCTTATACCAAGAAGATTCTGATTAAGGAATCTAAGAGAAGCTCATTCAGTCTGATGTAGAACGGAGGTGGTTGTCAGGCACACGTTCATGGATCTGAGGAAGGTGATGAGTGTCACGGATCATCACCTTCTTCATTTTTAAGCGCAAATGAACATCTTAGATAGGAACAAGCGTGTTTAAATGGAAAACAAAGGTAATTGTATTAATTCATTGAGACGCTGCAGAGCTCCTCACCCCCAACAATGGAGTTTAGAGACTCATGCTGCCAAGGAATATAAAATCCAGTTCTATAGACGTCATGAGGTACAAGATAAGTCTCTAAAAGTTGTTTTAAATAGTAAACTAGTAACCTAGGTTTATAGAAAATGAGTAAACTATGATAGATAGCGCAGAAATCCACTTCTGGGCCCAACTTGGTGTGTGCTGGGGCTGAGACTTAAGCTTCTCACATGCCTGGGCTGTTTTGGGCGTTCAACGCCAGGTTGTAACCTGTTTCTGGCGTTGAACTCCAACTTGTAACTTGTTTCTGGCGCTGGACGCCAGACTGCATCATGGAACTGGCGTTGAATGCCATTTTACGTCGTCTATCCTTGAGCAAAGTATGGACTATTATATATTGCTGGAAAGCCCTGGATGTCTACTTTCCAACACAATTAAGAGCGCGCCATTTGGAGTTCTATAGCTCCCAAAAATCTATTTCGAGTGCAGGGAGGTCAGAATCCAACAGCATCAGCAGTCCTTTTTAGCCTAAACCAGATTTTTGCTCAGCTCCCTCAATTTCAGCCAGAAATTACCTGAAATCACAGAAAAATACAAAAACTCATAGTAAAGTCCAGAAATATGATTTTTGCTTAAAAACTAATAAAATTCTATTAAAAACTAATTAAAACATACTAAAATCTACATGAAATTACCCCCAAAAAGCGTATAAAATATCCGCTCATCAGTGCACCAAGTTTTTGGCGCCGTTGCCGGGGAGTGTTGAGTTTGGACAACTGACGGTTCATCTTGTTGCTTAGATTAGGCATTTTTCTTCAGAGTTTCAAGAATGAATTCTAGAGTTTCATGATGATCTGTTGAAGTCTAGCTGGCTGAGAAGCCATGTCTAATCTTATTGGACCGAGATTTTGACTTATCAGCACAAGAGCTTGTTGATTTCTATCAATTCTGCTGTTGTGAGCAATGATCTGCTAAAGCTTGGCTGGCCATTGGCCATGTCTAGTGTTTTGGACCGGAGCTTTTTTTGAAAGCTTGGCTGGCTATGAAGCCATGTCTAATTCCTGAACCGGAGTCTTAGACTAGCATTGCAATGATTCCTGGAATTCTCATTAAGAATTTTGATATCTTTATTTTCTTTTTCCACTTAATTTTCGAAAAATCCAAAAAAATTTACAAAATCATAAAAACCAAAAATATTTTATGTTTCTTGTTGAGTCTAGAGTCTCATTTTAAGTTTGGTGTCAATTGCATGTTTTTGTTCTTCTTGCATTCATTCATGTGTCTTAAGTGATCTTCAAGATGTTCTTGATGATTTACTTACTCTGATCTTTAATTCTCTTGTCTTGAGTATTTTTTGTTGTTTGTCATATGCATTCTCAACTTGTTAGTGTCAGTAGTATACAAACTTCTAGGTTTGGTGTCCTGCATGCATTGTTTATTTGATTTTAGTTGCATTTTGATTATTCCTCATTATTAAAAATCCAAAAATAAAATTTTAATTTGTGTCTTTTCAAGTCAATAATACAGAGAATTGAAGATTCAGAACATACAGCAGAGGAATTACACAGAAAAAGTTGGGCGTTCAAAACGCCCAGTGAGGAAGACAAACTGGCGTTTAACGCCAGCCAGGGTGCCTGGTTGGGCGTTTAACGCCCAAAAGGGTAGTGCTTTGGGCGTTAAACACCAGAATGTGCACCATTCTGGGCGTTCAACGCCAGGATGGCACAAGAGGGAAGATTCTGTTTTCAATTCAAATTTTTTCAAGTTTTCAAAATTTTTCAAAATCAAATCTTTTTCAAATCAAATCTTTTCAATCAAATCTTTTTCAAAATCAATTTCTTCCCATTTTCAAAATACTTGCTATCAATCAATGATTTGATTCAACATTTCAAGTATGTTGCCTTTTCTGTTGAGAAAGGTTTAATGTTTGAATCATATCTTTTCTTGTTAGCCAAGTCATTAATTTTCAAAATCAAATCTTTTTAAATTGTTTTTCAAATCAGATCTTCTCAATCATGTCTTTTTAAAATTATATCTTTTTCAATCATATCTTCTTAAATCTCATCTTTTTCAAAATAGTTTTCAATCATATCTTTTTAATTTCTAATTTCAAAATCTTTTTCAAAAATCACTTGATTTCTTTTCCACTCTTAGTTTTCGAAAATCAATTAGTATTTTTCAAAATGTTTTTAAAATCCTTTTAATTTATTTTCAAAAATTTCTTCCCCTCTTTTCACATCCTTCTATTTATGGACTAACACTCATCCTTAATGCACAATTCGAACTCCATCTTTCTTGATAAGTTCAAATTTTCTACCTCTTCCTTCTATTTTTCTTTTTCTCTGACACCTCAAGGAATCTCTATACTGTGACATAGAGGATTCTATATTTTCTTGTTTTCTTCTCTTTCATATGAGCAGGAGTAAAGACAAAAGTATTCTTTTTGAGGCTGACCCTGAACCTGAAAGGACCTTGAAGCGAAAGCTAAGAGAAGCTAAAACACAATTCTCTGTAGAGGACCTAACAGAAATCTTCAAAGAAGAAGACATGGCAGCCGAAAACAACAACAATGCCAACAATGCAAGGAAGGTACTGGGTGACTTTACTGCACCTACTCCCGACTTCTATGGGAGAAGCATCTCTATCCCTGCCCTTGGAGCAAACAACTTTGAGCTTAAGCCTCAATTAGTTTCTCTAATGCAACAGAATTGCAAGTTTCATGGACTTCCATTGGAAGATCCTCATCAGTTTCTAGCTGAGTTCTTGCAAATCTGTGACACTGTCAAAACCAATGGGGTTGACCCTGAGGTCTATAGACTTATGCTATTCCCTTTTGCTGTAAGAGACAGAGCTAGGATATGGTTGGATTCACAACCTAAAGAAAGCTTGAACTCTTGGGAAAAGCTAGTCAATGCCTTCTTGGCAAAGTTCTTTCCACCTCCAAAATTGAGTAAGCTTAGAGTGGAAGTCCAAACCTTCAGACAGAAGGAAGGTGAATCCCTCTATGAAGCTTGGGAAAGATACAAACAATTGATCAGAAAGTGTCCTTCTGACATGCTTTCTGAATGGAGCATCATAGGTATCTTCTATGATGGTTTGTCTGAACTGTCCAAGATGTCATTGGATAGTTCTGATGGAGACTCTCTTCATCTAAAGAAGACGCCTGCAGAAGCTCAAGAACTGATTGAAATGGTTGCAAATAACCAATTCATGTACACTTCTGAAAGGAATCCTGTAAACAATGGGACGAATCAGAAGAAAGGAGTTCTTGAGATTGATACCCTGAATGCTATATTGGCTCAGAACAAAATATTGACTTAGCAAGTCAATTTGATTTCTCAAAGTCTGTCTGGAATGCAAGCTGTACCAGGCAGTACTAAGGACGCTTCATCTGAAGAAGAAGCTTATGATCCTGAGAACCCTTCAATGGAAGAGGTGAATTACATGGGAGAATCCTATGGAAACACCTATAATCCTTCATGGAAAAATCATCTAAATCTTTCATGGAAGGATCAACAGAGACCTCAACAAGGTTTCAACAACAATAATGGTGGAAGAAACAGGTTTAGCAATGGCAAGCCTTTTCCATCATCTTCTCAGCAACAGACAGAGAATTCTAAGCAGAGCCACTCTGACTTAGCAACCATGGTCTCTGATCTAATCAAAACCACTCAAAGTTTCATGACTGAAATAAGGTCCTCCATTAGAAACTTGGAGGCACAAGTGGGTCAGCTGAGTAAGAAAATTACTGAACTCCCTCCTAGCACTCTTCCAAGCAATACAGAAGAGAATCCAAAAGGAGAATGTAAGGCCATCAACATGGCCGAACTTGGAGAGGATGAAGAGGCAGTGAGCGCCACTGAGGAAGACCTCAATGGACGTCCACTGGCCTCCAATGAGTTCCCTAATGAGGAACCATGGGAATCTGAGGCTCACACTGAGACCATAGAGATTCCAATGGATTTACTTCTGCCATTCATGAGCTCTGATGAGTATTCTTCCTCTGAAGAGGATGAGTATGTCACTGAAGAGCAAGTTGCTAAATACCTTGGAGCAATCATGAAGCTAAATGACAAGTTATTTGGTAATGAGACTTGGGAGAATGAACCTCCTTTGCTCACCAAAGAACTGGATGACTTGTCTAGGCAGAAACTACCTCAAAAGAGACAAGATCCTGGAAAGTTCTCAATACCTTGTACCATAGGCACCATGACCTTTAAAAAGGCTCTGTGTGACCTAGGGTCAAGTGTAAACCTCATGCCTCTCTCTGTAATAGAGAAGCTAGGGATCTTTGAGGTACAAGTTGCAAGAATCTCACTAGAGATGGCAGACAATTCAAGAAAATAAGCTTATGGACTTGTAGAGGATGTTTTGGTAAAAGTTGAAGACCATTACATCCCTGCTGATTTCATAGTCCTAGAGACTGGGAAGTGCATGGATGAATCCATCATCCTTGGCAGACCCTTCCTAACCACAGCAAAGGCTGTGATTGATGTTGACAGAGGAGAATTGATCATTCAAGTGAATGAAAAATCCCTTGTGTTTAAGACTCAAGGATATCCCTCTGTAACCATGGAGAGGAAGCATGAAGAGCTTCTCTCAAAACAGAGCCAAACAGAGCCCCCACAGTCAAACTCTAAGTTTGGTGTTGGGAGGTTCCAACATTGCTCTGAGTATCTGTGAGGCTCCATGAGAGCCCACTGTCAAGCTACTGACATTAAAGAAGCGCTTGTTGGGAGGCAACCCAATGTTATATTTAATCCATTTTCCTTTGTTATTTCATGTTTTCTGTAGGTTGATGATCATGAGAAGTCACAAAATCAGTTGAAAAAGCAAAAACAGAATGAAAAACAGAAAGAAAAATAGCACACCCTGGAGGAAGACCTTCCTGGCGTTTAAACGCCAGTAAGGGTAGCAAATGGGCGTTTAACGCCCAGTCTGGCACCATTCTGGGCGTTTAACGCCAGAAAGGGGCACCAGACTGGCGTTAAATGCCAGGAAAGGGCAAGAAGATGGCGTTAAACGCCAGAAATGGGCACCAGCCCGGCGTTTAATGCCCGAATTGGCACAGAGAGCATTTTTGCTCGCCACTTGGTACAGGGATGAATTTTCCTTGACACCTCAGGATCTGTGGACCCCACAGGATCCCAACCTACCCCACCACTCTCTCTTCTTCACCCATTCACCAATCACCTCAACACCTCTTCCCCAAAAACCCTTCACCTATCAAATCCCATCTTTCTCTTCACCACTCACATCCATCCTTCATAAAACCCCACCTACCTCACCATTCAAATTCAAACCACTTTCCCTCCCAAACCCACCCTCCCATAGCCGACCCCTACCCCTCTCTCCACTCCTATATAAACCCATCTTCACCCCTTCATTTTCACACAACCTAAACACTACTTCTCCCCCTTTGGCCGAACCACAAAGCCATCACCATCTCCTTCATTTCTTCTTCTTCTACTCTCTTCTTTCTTCTTTTGCTCGAGGATGAGCAAACCTTTTAAGTTTGGTGTGGTAAAAGCATTGCTTTTTGTTTTTCCATAACCATTTATGGCATCCAAGGCCGGAGAAACCTCTAAAAAGAGGAAAGGGAAGGCAAAAGCTTCCACATCCGAGTCATGGGAGATGGAGAGATTCATCTCAAGGGTGCATCAAGACCACTTCTATGAAGTTGTAGCCTTAAAGAAGGTGATCCCCGAGGTCCCTTTCAAACTCAAAAAGAGTGAATATCCGGAGATCCAACATGAGATCCGAAGAAGAGGTTGGGAAGTTCTTACCAACCCCATTCAACAAGTCGGAATCTTAATGGTTTAAGAGTTCTATGCCAATGCATGGATCACCAAGAACCATGATCAACGTGTGAACCCGGACCCAAAGAATTGGCTTACAATGGTTCGGGGGAAATACTTGGATTTTAGTCCGGAAAATGTAAGGTTGGCATTCAACTTGCCCATGATGCAAGGAGATGAACACCCTTACACTAGAAGGGTCAACTTTGATCAAAGGTTGGACCAAGTCCTCATAGACATTTGTGAAGAGGGCGCTCAATGGAAGAGAGATTCAAGAGGAAAGCCGGTTTAACTGAGAAGGCATAACCTCAAGCCCGTGGCTAGGGGATGGTTGGAGTTTATCCAACACTCAATCATTCCAACTAGCAACCGGTCCGAAGTTACTATAGACCGGGCCATCATGATTCATAGCATCATGATTGGAGAAGAAATAAAAGTTCATGAGGTTATAGCCCAAGAACTTTATAAGGTGGCGGACAAGTCCTCTACCTTGGCAAGGTTAGCCTTTCCTCATCTCATTTGTCACCTCTGTTATTCAGTTGGAATTGACATAGAGGGAGACATCCCCATTGATGAGGACAAGCCCATCACTAAGAAAAGGATGGAGCAAACAAGAGATGCCACTCATCATGAAATCCCTGAGATGCCTCAAGGGATGCACTTTCCTCCACAAAACTATTGGGAGCAAATCAACACCTCCCTAGGAGAATTGAGTTCCAACATGGGACAACTAAGGGTGGAGCACCAAGAACATTCCATCCTCCTCCATGAAATTAGAGAAGATGAAAGAATCATGAGAGAGGAGAAACAAAGGCAAGAAAGAGACATTGAGGAGCTCAAGCACTCCATAAGATCTTCAAGAGGAAGAACAAGCCGCCATCACTAAGGTGGACCCGTTCTTTAATCTCCTTGTTCTTTATTTTTCTATTTTTCGAAAAATCATGCTTATGTCTATCCATGTTTGTGTCTTATGATCATTAGTGTCTTAGTGTCAATGCCTTAAAGTTATGAATGTCCTATGAATCCATCACCTTTCTTAAATGAAAAATGTTCTTAATTGAAAAAGAGAAGAATTGCATGAATTTTGAATTTTATAACAGATTAATTATTTTGATGTGGTGGCAATATTTTGGTTTCTGAATGTATGCTTAAACAGTGCATAAATCTTTTGAATTTGTTGTTCATGACTGTTGGCTCTTGAAAGAATGATGAAAAAGGAGACATGTTACTGAGGATCTGAAAAATCATAAAAATGATTCTTGAAGCAAGAAAAAGCAGTGAAAGAGTGTGCTTAAGAACCCTGGACACCTCTAATTGGGGACTCTAGCAAAGCTGAGTCACAATCTGAAAAGGTTCACCCAATTATGTGTCTGTGGCATGTATGTATCCGGTGGTAATACTGGAAGACAAAGTGCTTTGGGCCACGGCCAAGACTCATAAAGTAGCTGTGTTCAAGAATCATCATACTTAACTAGGAGAATCAATAACACTATCTGGATTCTGAGTTCCTATAGAAGCCAATCATTCTGAATTTCAAAGGATAGAGTGAGATGCCAAAACTATTCAGAGGCAAAAAGCTAAAGCCCCGCTCATCTAATTAATACTGATCTTCATAGATGTTTTTGGAATTCATTGCATATTCTCTTCTCTTTATCTTATTTGATTTTCAGTTGCTTAGGGACAAGCAACAATTTAAGTTTGGTGTTGTGATGAGCGGATAATTTATACGCTTTTTGGCATTGTTTTTAGTATGTTTTTAGTATGTTTTAGTTAGTTTTTAGTATATTTCTATTAGTTTTTATTTAAAATTCACTTTTCTGGACATTACTATGCGTTTGTGTGTTTTTCTGTGATTTCAGGTATTTTCTGGCTGAAATTGAGGGACTTGAGCAAAAATCTGATTCAGAGACTGAAAAGGACTGCAGATGCTGTTGGATTCTGACCTCCCTGCACTCGAAGTGGATTTTCTGGAGCTACAGAGACCTAATTGGCGCGCTCTCAACGGCTTGGAAAGTAAACATCCTGGGCTTTCCAGCAATATATAATAGTCCATACTTTGCCCGAGATTTGATGGCCCAAACTGGCATTCCAAATCAGCTCAAAACTGCCCGGCGTTAAACGCCGGAACTGGCACAAGAATGGGAGTTAAACGCCCAAACTAGCACAAAAGCTGGCGTTTAACTCCAAGAGAAGTCTCTACACGAAAATGCTTCAATGCTCAACCCAAGCACACACCAAGTGGGCCCGAAAGTGGATTTTTATGTAATTTACTCATCTTTGTAAACCCTAGGCTACTAGTTCTCTACAAATAGGACCTTTTACTATTGTATTTTCATCTTTGGACATCTAGTTCTTAGATCAGATCTTGGTTCTTCTGGTTCCCTCTCAGGGGCCGAAGCCAATGATCACTTTTGTTCTTATGTATTTTCAACAGTGGAGTTTCTACACACCATAGATTAAGGTGTGGAGCTCTGCTGTACCTCGAGTATTAATGTAATTACTATTGTCCTTCTATTCAATTCAGCTTGTTCTTATTCCAAGATATTCATTTGCACCCAAGAACATGATGAATGTGATGATTATGTGACACTCATCATCATTCTCACCTATGAACGAGTGCCTGACAACCACTTCTGTTCTACAAGCAAACAAGGCTTGAATGTTTATCTCTTGGATCCCTTAATCAGAATCTTCGTGGTATAAGCTAGAATTGATGGCGGCATTCAAGAGAATCCGGAAGGTCTAAACCTTGTCTGTGGTATTCTGAGTAGGATTCGATGATTGAATGACTGTGACGAGCTTCAAACTCGCGATTGTGGGGCGTTAGTGACAGACGCAAAAGAATCACTGGATTCTATTCCGACATGATCGAGAACCGACAGCTGAATAGCCGTGCCGTGACAAGGTGCATTGAACATTTTCACTGAGAGGATGGGGGGTAGCCACTGACAACGGTGAAACCCTACATACAGCTTGCCATGGAAAGGAGTAAGAAGGATTGGATGAAGATAGTAGGAAAGCAGAGAGACGGAAGGGACCAAGCATCTCTATACGCTTATCTGAAATTCCCACCAATGAATTACATAAGTATCTCTATCTTTATCTTTATGTTTTATTCATACATCATCCATAACCATTTGAGTCTGCCTGACTAAGATTTACAAGGTGATCATAGCTTGCTTCATACCAACAATCTCCGTGGGATCGACCCTTACTCGCGTAAGGTTTATTACTTGGACGACCCAGTACACTTGCTGGTTAGTTGTGCGAAGTTGTGATAAATAGTTGAGATTGCAATTGAGCGTACCATGTTGATGGCGCCATTGATGATCACAATTTCGTGCACCACTCAGCAAGCTTAACTAGCAGTAGCTCATCACCTCTCGTTCAATGCGATGAAAGGGATTCCAGCCTTGGGGGTGATTCGCTTCAAGGCATTTATCAATGGAATGGAGGTGCAGGTTTTAATAGATGGGGGTAGCTCATACAATTTCCTTCAACCAAGAGTTGTAAGGTTTTTGCAATTGGCAGTGGAACCATCACCAAGATTTCGGGTTGTTGTGGGAAATGGTCAAGTTATGGATGCCGAGGGATTTGTTAGAGAATTGTCGGTGCAAACTCAAGGTCATACATTGAAGATGCCAGCTTACCTCCTTCCGTTCTCCAGAGCTGACATGGTACTAGGTGGTACTTGGTTAAAAACTTTTAAGGAGCACTTAGCTAATTATGATGCTTTAAGAATTCGCTTCTTCCATCATGGAAAACTGATTACTCTACAGGAAGATTGCAACTATTTACCATAGGAGCCCCAATTTCATCATATCCGCAGGTTGCAAAACACAGATGCTATAGTGGAAGCATTTACCTTACAATTCACACAAGTGAAACAAGAGCAGTTGTCAGAAAAGTTGCTTGAATTACCTTCTGATATAGACCTAGAATTAGCATTACTACTGCATAATTATAAGGATGTATTTGACCAACCTGAAGGCTTACCACCTCAAAGAGTTCATGATCATTGCATTCCATTACTGAGCAATGCACCTCTAGTGAAAGTCAGACCTTATAGATATCCACATAGCCAAAAGGAACAAATTGAAGTGATGATTGAAGAAATGCTAAGAGAAGGTATTATTCAACCAAGTAAGAGTTCGTTCTCATCCCCTGTCTTATTGGTAAAAAAGAAAGATGGAACATGGCGCTTTTGCACAAATTATCGTGCTTTAAACGCAATTACAATCAAAGATTCTTTTCCTATTCCAACGGTGGATGAACTTCTTGATGAATTATTTGGTGCTAAATATTTTTCTAAATTGGACTTAAGATCTGGCTATCATCAAATATTGGTTACTCCCGAAGACAGGCATAAGACTGCTTTTAGGACTCACCAGGGGCACTACGAGTGGTTAGTAATGCCATTTGGTTTGACGAACGCACCAGCCACATTCCAAGCATTGATGAACGATATTTTTAGAGAGTTCTTGAGGAAGTTTGTTCTTGTATTTTTTGATGACATCTTATTTTATAGTTCTACATGGCCTTCACATTTGCATCACTTACAAGTTGTTTTGGAGATATTGAAACGAGAGTCTCTTTTTGCCAAACTTTCGAAGTGTTCTTTTGGTGCAGAAGAAATAGATTATTTGGGGCATACCATCAACGGACAAGGCCTGAATATGGAGAAAAATAAAATCATGGCAGTGGCAGAATGGCCAATTCCAATGAACTTGAAACAACTTAGGGGATTTTTGGGACTTACAGGCTATTACAGAAGATTTATCAAAGGGTATGCATCCATGGCTAGCCCTTTATCTGACCTATTGAAGAAAGATTCTTTTATATGGAATTCAGAAGCTGCTTCAGCTTTTGAGAAATTAAAGAGTGCTATCACATCTGCACCAGTCCTCGCCTTGCCGAATTTCGCTCAACCCTTCATCATTGAGACTGATGCATCTGGATCCGGGATTGGAGCTGTCTTAAGCCAAAGTGGTCACCCTATTGCCTATTTTTCAAAGAAATTATCCCCTAGAATGTAGAAACAGTCAGCATATGTTCGGGAACTTTATGCGATCACAGAAGGCATTGCCAAATTTAGGCATTACTTATTGGGACGAAAATTCATTATAAAAACTGATCAGAGAAGCTTGAAGTCGCTCTTGGAGCAATCCTTACACACACCAGAACAACAGCAATGGTTACATAAATTCCTTGGTTATAACTTTGAGATACAATATAAGCCGGGAAAAGAGAACATACCAGCTGATGCCTTGTCTAGAAGCCTCTTTGCTGCATGGTCTGAGCCACAAGTAACATGGTTACAACAACTACAACATGCTGTAAGTGATGATGCTGAGCTTAACCAAATTACACAAGCATGCATGGATCCCAACCAGATAGAATATCCAAATTACTCACACAGAAATGGAGTTTTGATGTGGAAGGATCGCATAGTTATTCCAGAAAAATCTCAACTGCTACAAGATGTCATGACTGAGTTTCATACCAGTAGGGTAGGGGGCCACTCAAGAATAGCACGAACAATTGAGAGAATATGTGCTCAATTTTACTGGCCCAAGATGCAACGTCAAATCAAAGCATTTGTCCTTAATTGTGTGGTATGCCAAAAGGCAAAGACTGAAAATCAGCTTCCATCGGGCCTCCTACAACCGCTTCCGATTCCTTCACAATTATGGAAAGATATATGTATGGATTTTATCACAGCACTACCTTCCGTTCAATCTTATACTACCATTATGGTGGTAATTGATAGGCTCTCTAAGTTTGCCCACCTTATTCCCCTCCGATCAGATTTCAATAGTGTTACAGTTGCTGAAGCCTTCATTAGTAATGTTGCAAAGTTATATGGATTTCCCAAGTCCATAGTTTCAGATCGGGACAAGGTCTTTATTAGTCATTTTTGGCAGCAGTTGTTCAAGCTGCAAGGCACTACACTCACAATGAGTTCTTCTTACTATCCCCAAACCGATGGCCAAAGTGAAGTTCTTAACAAGACTTTAGAGATGTACTTACGCTGCTTCTGCTATGAGAATCCAAAAGGTTGGCTGAAACTTCTCCCATGGGCTCAATATTGGTATAACACTTCATTCCACAACCATATCAAGATGACTCCTTATAAGGCATTATTTGGCAAGGATCCCCCGAGACCCATGCGATACCACAAGAATTCCAATGATGCACCTCACTTACAAACTATGTTGCAAGAACGAGACCAGCTTCTTGAGAGGCTCAAAGTTAACATTTCCAAAACTCAACAATTTATGAAAGATCATGCTGATGAAAAGAGACGACACTGGGAGTTACAAGAAGGGGACATGGTGCTGGTTAAATTACAGCCATATCGTCAACAATCGGTTGCGTTACGAAAGAATTATAAATTAGGGATGAGATTCTTTGGTCCCTTTAAAATTCTCTCCAAACTCAGCCCTGTTGCATACAAGCTGCAATTGCCAGAAGGTGCTAAAACACATCTAGTATTTCACATTTCTTTATTAAAGAAGTTTCGTGGGAATGATACTCAACAATATATTCCACTGCCATTGACAACTAATGAACAAGGTCCAATAATAATGCCACAAGTGATCTTAGCCAAAAAGGTGATTATGCAAGGCGATAGTGAGGTACTCCAGCTGTTGGTGCAATGGGAAGGCACTCCTCAAGAACTTGCCACATGGGAAGATGCTAAAGAGTTCATGAAGTCTTTTCCTCACTTCAACCTTGAGGATAAGGTTGTCTTTAAAGGGGAGAGTATTGTAATGAATAAAGAAAATGAAGTAAGGACAAAAGGGGTAATTCAATCACAAAGAAAGCCAAATGCAGAGTTAGTTAGAGTTGAGAGACAGATGGCAACAGATCAAATACGCAAAAGTTTGAGGCAAAAACAAACAAATACTCAACTCAAGGACTATGTGCTGTAGGCAATAAGTGGTAATTCTTTTTCTATCTGAATATTCTTCTCTTCCCTCTGCTCTCTCTCTAGTCACTAAATCTCTTATTATTGTTAGGTTTATTTCCTTGGAAGAAGACTTAAAGGCTTGTGCTACATCTACTGTTTGAAGACTTTCATTATTTTCATTGAATTCTTTTTGTATGGTTGGCTATTGTCACATTAAAGAGCCATTATGAACTCTTGCTATTAATTCTGGTTTATTTTCCTTTCTAGTTAATTCTAGTTACGTTACAAAATATATACATGCATCACGTTTCATTGGTTATATAAATATATACATGCATCACGTTTCATTTTCTCTTCTTTTTGTTCCCTACTTCCCTTAGTCTGTTAGTCACTTTTGCCATGTAATAAGAAATGGAATAATAATAATAATAATAATAATAATAATAATAAAACTCAATTTATTTTTTGTTTTATTAAATTATTTTTTAATAAATAATTTAAATTTAATAAAATAAATAATAATTAAATTAAATTTTATTAATCATAAAATTTTATTTAATTATTTTTGTTAAAAATAGTTTTCTTAAAACCTACATCTTAATATAATATATTAACTCATAAATAACTAATTATTTAATTTTAAAAAATTCAGGTCTTATAATATAAGTGCAGTATGGCAATATTGCTTTTTTGAAGTTGATTTTTTTAATTAGTGTGTTCAAACTAAAATCACAGTAACAAAAAGAAGAACTTGTTCATAGAGACACAAAATTAAATCCATAAATAAGGGTTAAGTAACATGTGAACTCTCAATGGGCAAACTAGCAACCACACAAAATCAACTATTGGTGCTTATGGGCAGCGGGAGAAAGGTTATCGACGACAAAATAGGAGCACCTCACGACGTAGCTGCTTGACAGGTAGACACGGCAGGACGATGCTGATGGATTCTGGCTATGTGACGTCGATGGCTACTCCAACTTGATGATATCTGAAGAATGATTGGAGGAAGAAATTGGGTCCAACGGCAATGGCTGGAGGTGTTTCTCGTGGAAGTATTTAGCAGTGAAAGAAATTAGGATTAAGAGAGTGGCAGGGGTTTATGGATTTTGAACATTAGAAGAGTGAATTCTATTCTCTCCTAATGATGATAATAATGAAGGGCTTCACTCAGTGTAAATAAGCCTCAAAAGAATAATATACAACATATTTTTTTCACATTCGTTAGCCTAATAAAAAATTATGATATATATCACTGCTAACAATGTTAATACAATTATTCAAAAATTATGATATATATCACTGCTAACAATGTTAATACAATTATTCAAAAATTATGATATATATCACTGCTAATAATGTTAATAATAATAATAATAATAATAATAATAATAATAATAATAATAATAATAATAATGCTAACAATAATAGTATCAATAATAATAACTGTAATTGTTACATACGAGATATCAATAATGTCGCGCCTAATAACAAATATAAAAATTATAATTATTAATAAAAAACAAATACAGTATTAAAACTTGCCAATGAACCTAAAAAATATATAGGAGAAGCATATTATTAAAAAAAAGTATGAAAAATATATTATAAGTATTAACTATGGTACCGAGAGATAAAATTATATTTTGAAATATTTTGAAGAAAAAAAAGTGGTATTTACTTGTCCTATTATTCTCACCGTTAAAACTATATATAATATATCACAACATCTACTAAATCCAAAATTTTCAAAATTGAAGAACAAAGACAAATTATAAATCCTGTTTTGGAAAAAAAAATCATAAATTCTAATTAGAAAGAGAAAAAAAAACAAAAAGAAAAACCAAAAAGAAAGAAAGAGAAAACCGATTTTAAATATGTGAAAAAAAGAAAGAGAGAAGAAATGTTATGTCTTAACTCTTAAGTGTATGATATATTTGTGCTCTCTACCAGGTGTTTTATAGTAATTTCTTTTGTCCTAAGATCTTAATAGTTAAAAGATGTTGTGCTTAAAAAAATTTTAATAAGTATATGTGCTCATTACTTTGCTAAAATGACATAAGTTTTGTAGTCAGCAACATGTAATCAGCTGTACTATCTTATTGCAGATTCATTTAACGGGGAATATCTTTCTATTTTTTATACCCTTATTTCATATTAAAAAAATTAATGAAAGAATAATCTTAGCTGTCAATTGAATCTTGTCTCAAATAATTTCAAGTCACAAATATCTGAGTGGGATACATGAAGTCAACATAATTTTAATCTTGAAAGTGTTCCTTGCTACTGCATTAAGTTCACACTAACTAAAAAGACAAATCATTCAAGTCGAGTATATTAATGACATGCTAATTTTTCAATCACCAAATCCATTCAAAGACCATAAAAAATCAGATGTATCTTAGAAGATCAAATTAACAAGTCCAAACAACATGACTCAAAAGACTCCATTCTCTTCTGGTGTTTTATTGAGGTCAAAAGTAAGCATTGCAACATTGTTTACCGTGAAAACAATCTCCTCGGAAGTATCGTCTTTCACAAAGTCTTCCTCCTCCATCGAGTCTTGAACTACCTCCCCTGTTTCTTCTGGAGTCTCTTGAACATTCTCTCGAAATTAACCTAAAAGTTACACCAGAGCCAAGTAAATCCAATGTGCTACCAATTGTACGAAAAAAAATACCATGGTTAAGCATCACAATGTCAATTTATAGTTTGGCTTACGGTCCCAAAGTCATGCAAGCTTTCTTTTAATAAGGATGAATTTCTCCCAAGACGTAATATCAAGGTCAACAAAAAGAGGATTCTCATAGCGTGTCTGCGAAATGTCCAACAGTATATACATAAGAGATTGACAGCATATTTAGAAGGACTCTTTAGATTAATGATTGGCCCGGAATACAAAAATTCACCAAACAGCATTTAAATGGACCGGTGAGTAAGTTAACAGGTGTATAACTAAAATAAAGCAACCCATCTTTCTATGCTATCGAGCTTGCAGGGTTAAAGTAAATAGCTTATAAGAATCAACCACAATAAGTCAACACAGGAACTACTACATTGACAGATTACCACTACCACACAATTGACTAAATCTTAATAATTTTCAGCACTAATTCATCAACATAGGTCTGCATGTTAGAGCACCTATGTTCTGAATTGGAAGACCAACAGCTATACATGCAGGTCTTGGCATATATAGACTGGAAACTAAAGAAGCCATGCAATAGAATTACCTATAATAGAGCCATTGTATAGTTGGATCCATAGGCCTGTAAGTTCAGTATAAGTTTTAATTTAGGTGATTAATTATTAATAATTAATAACTAATTTATGGTGTTGACCATTGCTATAAAGTCCTCTATTATATGTCATCAACATATCAACCCACGAGCTCGCAAATATTTGAGTTCAAGATTTATAACCCAATAAAATAGAATTAGACGTATAATGTATCTGCACCCTTGTTAGATACGTACTATTCAGCACCTTTGTTATGAGTCAAGATTCAATAACTAGGTTTGAAAAGAGACTTTATACATTGACCAGAGCTTACTATATATATATATATATATATATATATATATACCGCTCAGATTGCGGCCAATCTTCCTAACCGCGCGCAGGCCGGGCTTAGAGCGCGTGAAACTCATCACTATCTTGTAAGGGCGTTGAGACCATAGCATGTTAAACGAAAGCGTATATATATATATATATATATATATATATATATATACACCTGAAAGTCTTAGTCCCAATTCACATAATTCTTTATAAATTTCCCGGGGGGGGGGACAAATAATATAATATTACTGTATAAAAAATTCATGATGATTTAATTGATTCTTAAATCTAAATCTTACTGTATTTGGTGTGATAGCTTTTTGTCTGTATTTGTTATGAACACAAAGCCAATTTTTTTGCGGTACTTTCTTCCAAATTGCTCTAATTTCTACAATATTGAGAGACTCAAACTGTGTAAGAACTTGGGTAGTGTCTTGTGTTTATAGGATAATAAATCACTCAAATTATTGTTGCAGTTTGAAAAAGTAAAAGGACCAAACTGTTGTCAGACATATTAGAGCATACCAACATAATGGGCCCAGGCACAAACTTAGCAGCCTGATCTATGTGAAAGTGTGCAGAGAATACATTCAGCCATGATTGAATAGGCGACTTGTTGAACCATAAGTCCCTTGCAAATAATGTTGCGTGCTCCAGCAAGGAGAACGGAGATGCCTGAACTATTGCCCTGAAAAATCAGACGCTAATGTTGCAAAGAAAGAAGTCCTTCTCTTCCAATTTCCCTGATAAGTCCCATCATGAAACAAGTAAGCAAAATAGCCTTACATATTTCCGTCAATCAACAGTTAAATCCTGCTGCTCTATATTTAAAAAAGCCAAATCAAATATCTGAAATCCTTAATAACTCGTAACAATTATTCGGCCAATCAAAAAACCATTATAAACCACCAGCAATTGCGACATTCATTGCTAGTACAGCAGCAAATTCTAAAAGAATAGTGTTTAAATGCACCATATTATACTAGGAGCATATGTATCACACCAACATTATTATAAACCCCTTACCAAATAATTTTATTTATAGACTACCTTAAATAGTAGAAAACTAAATAATTAGGCGTATATATATCACACCAGCTTCAGTGTGAACCCTGTGCACATAGATTTAATGATGAACTACCACGCTCGGCAAATAAATTTAATTAGGAGCAAATGTTCTATACCAGATTCATTATAAACCAGAAAATTCTAGAGTCAAATTAATTCATATAATCTTAATAACACTTAGTCATATCAATTTCTAGTCTTCTTTGTTGCCAAACACATCTAAGAAACAACAACCTCTTTACAAGTATCGAAGGAATCATTGGTGGGTTCTTTTAAAACGCCCTCCCTTTTGAGCAACAAACATTCCACGTCACACTCAGCCAACCCAGTCAAACTCGGTTGGGGGAAAAGTTCCACCTCACAATGTTCACATATATATATATATATATATATATATATATATATATATATATCACCCATGTCGAACAGATCTATTGGCTTTACATGCACTACTACATTCCATTCCTTATCAACCTCATCTTCCACATAGTATACAAGGTGAGCCTCTGATGCAAGAATGTATGGTTCGTCATCCTCTCTACCAGATGTGGTGTTTGCCCAGATACATCTAAACAAAACGACTGTGAATTGACGACTGTAATTCAACTCAATGATATCCGCTAGTTTTTCGTAATACGACATGCCACCAACCGCAACATTATTATCGCGCCTGCTTGCATAACTTCTAGTGTCAGAAGTGACAAGAACCACACTATTTTGAGTTTTCAGACCTTCTCTCCACAAGGTCCTAAACCTAAATCCATTTACGTTGTAAGATATAAAGCGGTTAGCTTGAACATTGGGGCCACATGCAAGCCACTACAGTTCGATCGAATGCCTGATGCTTCCCAAGGGAATCTAGTAGGGAATTGTTCCGAGGGTTACTTGAAACTGTAGGTTGATCTCGGACAAGATCTATGGTGGTGGTCAGTGCTGTCGTGTCTGACTTGTTGGACTTGGTGGTGCTGCTGATCCTTCATCACCGGAGGGTGGTGGTACTTGAAAGAGACTCCGATGCTTAAGTTAGCATGGGCTTTTTAGTAGGTTTTTAGTAGAATCAGAGTATAAGTTATACCTGGGTGCTCCAGTGTATTTATAATAGTGTGGAGTGACCTTTCTGGAGATAAGGTAGTTATCTTATCTTATCTTTGAGTGAAGTCATCTTATCTTTAAGGGGAACCACCTTTACCTTTGCAGGCTTTAACCGCCTTTAGATTTGGGCTGAGTTCCTTTAGTTTCGGCCTTCTTTGGGCTTCTCTAGCTATTTGGCCGAGCTCTTTGAGAAGAGGTCGGAAAATTCCAGGCCTTAAGAAGTCGGTCGACTATTTTTTAATCAGCCCGGGTCGTACAGCTCGACCCCGGGCATGAACAGGAACAATTTCACGTTTCATCAGTTTGGGATAGAAACAATAGGATACTGTATATAACAGGATTGATCATGACAGGCTTCACTTCACGCTTCAACTAATCGGGAAATTCTCTGTGCACAACACTGTCTATATGAGACTAGGACCTTGTCCTACTTCGCAACGTCCTCTTTGTGATGGTCCTTGATTAATCCATATTTGATGATAATTTTGGGTTAAATTGAGTGGATTTCATCATACAAACCTACACTTATTCCCTTAAATAGCATACTTTTGAGTTTTCCTCGTAAATTATGCTTGATTATGAAAACATGCTCTTTTGGACTTAATTTAGTCAATTTTATTCCATTTACATTCCATTCGATGCTTTGATATTTTTTGGCGAGTGATTTCAGATGAAATAGGTAGGAATGGCTTGGTAAGAATGGAAGAAGAGCATGCAAGAGGGAGGAAGCATGAAGAAACAAAGGAGAAAAGCACTACAAAGTGTGCATGCGCATAGCCTCTTGTGCGTACGTATAACCTGAGAATTCGGCCAAGTGTGCGTACGCATAGGTACTAGTGCGTGAATTCATTAAAAAGTCACGTGGCTCGTGTTTGGAAGGGTTTGGAGGCCCAAATCTGATGGTCTAGAGCTCATATTGGAGGGGCAACACTTGGAGAAGATAACATACCATTAGGAGTAGTTTTATATAATTTTTAGGAGGCTTTAGTTTTAGTTTTCTCTAAGTTTTCTCTCTACTTTCTTAGGGTTTTCATTAGGGTTTATATTCCATGTGCTATTTGCATTTTGGTCTTGGATTTTTGCTTGCCTCCATTGTAAGTATTTCTTAATTACTTCTTCTTATAGTTACAATTTTGATACTCTTTCTTGTAGTTAAAGTCATATTGTTAATATATATACTTTTTGAAATTTTGATTTCTTCTTGATGAATTTGATGATTGATGATTATTATATGCTTGGTTGAGTTAGTATTGTTGCTTTTGATCATTTGTTGCGCATAGTTTCAAGCACTTTCTCAATTTTGTCATGATTTGTGTTTATGGCCACCAAGTGTTTGCGGAAATGTCAATTTTGATTATGTGTTAAATGTTCACCTCTTGGCTTGGGGAAATGAGCATATGGGTTCCTAGAGTTAGAATGTTCGACATTTAGTGATAATTCTTGGATAGTTAATTATTCTTGTTTCCACTAACACTAACTTGTTGCTAAGGCAATCAGCAAGTGAGTTAGAATTTGTGGATTAAGAACAACTATGCTTACTTGACCTACTCTTCGATGTAAGGGTTACCTAAGTGAGATTAATCCATTACAATTTTCATAGTTGTGGTTGCAACAAACAAAGGATCCCCTAGCTCATCCTAAGCCAAGATTCCATTTATGCTTTGAATCACACACACACACACATACGTCAATCACTTTTATATCTTGTCCATATTACATAGATAGTTCTTTGATTCCTTTATTAGTTTATTACTTGCAATTTTTAATGTTATTTTATTCTTTTAATTGTTCATCTCTTTATTGAAAATCAGTTGATTATCATAACCTAAATGGTGCACTCATTGGCACTAGTTCTTGGGAGACAACTCGGGATTCTACTCCCGGATTTAAATTGGTTTTAAATTGTGACATCTCTAATCTAAACATTGGCTCACGAGTCGCCTTGTTGGTTGGGACTATACATGCAACGTTGAAATCCATCTTTCCTTTCTCCCCTTTTTGGGAGAAAAGAGAGAAATTCCTAACCGACGATCTGACTCGCACCAAATTTTTGGCGCCATTGCCGGGGAGCTAAGTGCAATGAGTGCTATAATTTTGGTTGTTGTGAATATGTGAAGAATGTGAATAGACACTTTTTGGATTATTTGTTTGCTTTTGTTGGTAATTAGGATTTTTGTTTCTTTTGTTAGTTGATGTTCTTTGTTCTTATTTTTTATTCTTCTCTATGAGCTATCACCCTCTTGGCTTGGAGTTTGGTTATTACGATGTTGTAGGGAATGGAAATCTTAATGATGGTGGCACCAAGGGTTGAGCTATCACTTGAGGGAGGAGCCACATTCATATGGTCAATCATCATGGTAACCTCCTCCTCCATACCACTATGATCATGCTTCATCCTATAGTGCATACCAACCACCATATTCCTATGAAGCCTACCCTCAAAATTCTTCTCAACAACAACACCCTCAAGCCTAACTACATCACCAATTACCTCTATGGGATCCACTTCCATACCCATCTCACAACCCACCTTATGAACCACCATCACTCTAACATTATTACTCCCATAATCAGCTTCACCAACCACCTCCATATACACCTCCTCAATGCCCTCACCCTTATGAACCAATCTCCATTTATGAAGACTTCCTCCCATATGATGAGCCTTCTATTCCACTTCAACCTCCCTTGGATGATAATGAGCAACAAGAATCGATCAAGCGTCATCAAGCTATTATGGCTACCTTGACTGAAGTCTTAGCCCGCTTAGACTTGCCACATTCATGCCACAACCAAAGTAATTTTGTGGATGAATGTGAAAAACTAACCTCAATTGAAGAAAGCGGGAAGGGGGAAGGTTTGGAACCCCAAGTGGAAGAGAAAGAATTGAAGTATGATTTGTCACAAGTGGATAAAGTTTAGCTTATTGAAGTTGAGGAACTGGTTGAAGAATTACTGAGGATTAAACAAGAAGTGGAGGCAATCAAAGAGGAGAGCGAGGGAGCAGAAATTTCAAGGCTATTGGAAGTCTCCCTTCTTAAGCAACCATCCAACACACCATTTAAGTGGGTAACAATATCATCCTTTAACTTCATTAACTCACATGAATATGCTTTCTTGGAAACAGATGCTCAACTTAGGATACTTTGTGGAGTGCTAAGTGAGAAAGAGATCAAGGTTGGGTTGCATGGTAGATTAAGGCTAGCTAAGTTTTTCCCTTCAAGATTTGAGTTCAAAGGATGGTGCAAGGCACAATTGAGAGGTTTTTAAAGAAGGATTTGGAGTCTTGATGGGAATTTAAGAAGTTGGTTGCCCCATTGCAAACTTGAAGATCAACAAGGAATGGTATCAACAAAAAAAGTGTGGGACCCCAAAGGACAAATAAAGATCAAGCATGGGTGGAGGATTGATGATTGAATTTTTGACGGTTTAGAATTTCACAAATGAATTCTCGTTGCAAGTATAGTTTCTAAACCAACAATAATCCTTTCATACAAAAGATTATTTGTCACAAGTAACAAACCCCTAAAATTAATAACCGAAGTATTCAAACCTCGGGTCATTCTCCCTAGCAGTGGCGGATCCACGGGGGGACCTAAGGTGGCCATGGTCCCCCCCAAATTTTTAAAAAAAAAATAGTAAATAGTAATAATTAATAATATTAAATTTTTTTATATATAATATTAAAAAAAATATAACTTACAAAATTTTATAAATTAAAAAAACTAAAAACTGCATTATGTATTAGATATTTGAATTATTGTTGCTCTTGTTAACAAATAGCCCATTCTAATAATTAATAAAAATGGTTCTATTATACTAGCCCAAGCCCATACTATTAATTAAAGTAACCCTAGTACATTTTTCAAATATTTGTTTCAAACTATCATAGGCATAGCGCCACTTTTCTCTCTCTTTTAGTGATTCCCAAACTTTTGGTCTTCTACTCTTCTCATTCTAATTTTCTTTCCATACCAAAACAAGACATACGAAGAAAAACCATTGAAGAGAAGTGAACAACAAAATATTAACCATTGAATGCACAACAAAGATTCAAAGAGGTATATTTCAATTTTTTTTAAGTTAATGACAATGTCAAGTATTATTTACATTATTTATTTAAAATAATTAATTTATTTTTTTTTATAATGGACAGTGTTCAAAGATTGAAGTGAGGACAAAACTCAATAGAATTATTTTTTTGTGAGACTTGGAACAAAAAATAATCAGGTAAATCAATAACTTTATTTTTGGTTATTATATATTTGTGTTTCTAAAATTATTTGTTATTGCTCAATAGGATTAATATTTTTTTTTTAAGAAAATAATATATATGCAATTATTTTTGTTTTTTTTTGTTAGATAGTTCAAGTTAAGTTAAAAATGTCAAAGATGAAAACAATTCACTCATTTTTCAAGAGAAAAGAGAGAATATATGATGAACAAAATTCAGCTTCAGATTCTTTGAGTAATGTTCAAAATATTATTGAACAACCTGTGACACAACTTGTTGAGCAAGATATTCAACCCCCTACTTCCAAAATAGCAAGGACTGAAATAGATCAAGTTAATATTGATACATTGATGCGTGATCCCGGAAAGCGTCCGCAAATTTGGAATTATCCTATCAATCAACAAGATGAAATCCGTAGAGCATACATAAAGTTTGGACCATATCAATTTATTATGGATGAGTACCCTCTTTCTGGTCTAGAAAGTCATCCTCGTCGTTTCAAAGCTCATTGGTTTAAGAGTTTTTCTTGGCTAGAATATTCGCCAGAAGTGGATGCTGCATTTTGTCTTCCATGCTATTTATTTTCTAGAAAATCAAGTCCATTCACATCAGGAGGATTTCGCAATTGGAAAAAAGTGAATAATGGAAAGGATTGTGCATTTTTATCTCATGTGGGTAAATCTCTTAATTCTCCTCATAATATTGCTGTTAAGTCTTGTAAAGATTTGCTTAATCAATTACGTCACATTGACAAAGTATTGGCTAAGCAAAGCTCACAACAAGTTTTAAGCAATAGATTGCGTCTTAAAGCCTCTATTGATACTGTCAAATGGTTAACGTTTCAAGCTTGTGCTTTTAGGGGACATGACGAGAGTCATGAGTCTCAGAATCGAGGAAATTTTCTTGAAATGTTAAAATTATTAGCTTCTTACAATAAAGAAGTGGATGCAGTTGTTTTGGATAATGCTCCTCAAAATGCAATATACACATCACCTTCTATTCAAAAGGAAATTCTACATGTTTTTGCTAGAAAGGTGCAAAATGAAATTCGCAATGAGATTGGTAATGCAAAGTTTTGTTTGATTGTTGATGAAGCTAGAGATGAATCTAGAAGAGAACAAATGGCACTTGTTGTTAGATTTGTTGATAAGCATGGATTTGTCAAAGAAAGGCTAATAGATGTTGTTCATGTCAAAGATACTACTTCTGCTACTCTAAAACAAGAGATTTGTTCTGCATTATCTCATCACAATCTCAACATTCAAAATGTTCGAGGTCAAGGGTATGACGGAGCTAGTAATATGCGTGGAGAGTGGAAAGGGTTACAAGCTTTAATTATTCAAGAATGTCCTTATGCATATTATGTTCATTGCTTTGCTCATCAATTACAGCTAGCTCTTGTTGCTGCGGCTAAAGAAGTTGTTGATGTTCATGCTTTTTTCCAAAGTTTGAGTAATATTATCAATGTTGTGTGCTCTTCTTGCAAACGCAATGATGAATTACGATCTGCTTATGCAACTGAAATTTCCCATTTAGTTGCAACTAATCAAATTGAAACAGGAAGAGGAGCAAATCAAATTGGCACATTAAAAAGATCAGGAGATACCAGGTGGAGCTCTCACTTCAACTCAATTTGTAGCCTTTTACGTATGTTTGGAGCAACAACTTCAGTTCTGGAAGATTTGGCTACTAATGGATCTACATATTCTCAACGTGGTGATGCTACTTATGCTCTTAAATCTTTATTATCATTTGATTTTGTTTTCATTTTGCATATGATGAAAGAAATCATGGGAATCACTGATAAACTTTGTCAAGCATTGCAACAAAAATCTCAAGACATTTTGAATGCTATGCATCTGGTTTCTAGTACAAAGTCATTGATTCAACAGTTAAGAGATAGTAGTTGGGGAGCACTTTTGGAGAAAGTTAGTTCTTTCTGCAATGATCATGCTATTCAGATACCTGATATGGGTGCTTCTTTTAGTGACATAATTCGGTCTCGTCGTAAAAAGGATGTTGTCACTGTTGAACACCACTATCGTGTTGACATTTTTACTAGCGTGATAGATTTTCAATTGAAAGAGCTAAATAGTAGATTTAGTGAGCAAGCAACCGAGCTCCTCATACTGAGTACATCTCTAGATCCTAAAGATGCTTTCAAGTTATTCAGTGTTTGCAACATATGCAATCTTGTAAAGAATTTCTATTCTTTAGATTTTTCTGAGCAAGAAAAGATTCAATTGGATTATGAGTTACAACATTATGAACTTGATGTGGTTAAAGCTCCAGATTTTCAGAATTTGTCTACTCTTGCTGAATTGTGTCAAAAATTGACAGAGACAGGAAAATCAAATATATATCCTTTAATTGATAGATTAATTCGTCTTGTTTTGACTCTTCCTGTGACAACAGCAACAACTGAACGGGCCTTTTCAGCTATGAAGATTATTAAAACAAGGCTTCGAAACAAGATGGAAGATGAATTTTTAGCAGATTGTATGATTGTATATATTGAAAAGGAAATTGCTTCAAAATTCACTTCAGAGATGATAATTGATGATTTTAGTTCCATGAAGCATCGTCGAGCAAGTTTAAAAATATCAAAATCTTAAAGTATGTAGTTGAACATTGACTTTTATATAATATAATTACTTTTTTGATATATATGCTACAAATCATATTTTGTTAATTTTTTGTTATATTTTATATTTAATTGGCCTCCCTCTTATGAAATTTCTGGTTCCGCCACTGCTCCCTAGGAATTGTAATGAAGTGTTTTGTTATTGGTTGTGAGTTATTTTTGGGGTTTTAATAAGAAACATGAAAGATGAATGGCAAGAAAGTAAACTAAGGCCTAAAAAGATCTTGGCAAGGGTTGGTGGTCAAGAATCTCTATCCTAATCACTAACCACAATATAAGAATTGGCAAGGATTAATCTCATTAAATCATCCTCTAACTAGTAGTAAAGGAAAGTCAAATGAGCTATATCAATCCTAGTCCATAAGTCCTAACTCTCCACTAATTCAATAAGTGAGAACTAGAGTCAATGGATCCCAATCATCAATTACTTGGACATTAATAACTCAAGAGTTCCTAAGTTACCTTTCCAAGCCAAGAACATAAAACTCTACTCTAAAATCCAACCAAGCATTTCATCAAACACTTGGAAGGCATAAAAGGAAAGCATAGTAAATTGATAACAAGAATAAAATCTAACAACAATTATTGAAATGAATTAACAACAACAATCAAAAGAAACACATTTATTATGAATTACCTTGATTGAATTGAAAGAGAGTAGAAGAAACAAAAGTAGATCTACAACAAAACACAAGAACAACATAAAGGAAATTACAACAAAATAATGGAAGGAGAATGAATGTAACAACAAGGAATTGAGAAGATAGAAGTAGAAGAGGATGTATTAAAATCTAGATCTAAGAACTAAACCTAATTCTAATCCTAATTCTAGAGAGAAGTGAGAGCTTCTCTCTCTAGAAACTACTTCTAAACTAATCCTAATGAGTGAAAAATGAACTAATCTCCCCTTGCTCTTTAATCCTTGGCTTTAAATAGCATCTTTGGCGCCAAAGTTGGTTGGAATTGGGCCCCACCACCCTTGAGAATTCGTTGGTCACATTTTCATTAAAAAATCATAAACCAGTACCGACGCGTATGCGCACAGCACGCGTACGCGTCCATGGGGTGATTCGCAAGGTGCGCGCAAGCGCCAGGTGCGCGCGCGCGTCCATGGGCGAGTTCAACTTCTTTGACTTTTCATGATTTCTCCGCTTTGCATGCTTTCCCTCTTCACTCCTTTGATCCATTCCTAGCCTTTTCAATCTGAAATCACTAACAAACATATCAAGGCATCTAATGGAATCAAGGAGAATTAGATTTAGCTATTTTAAGTCCTAAAAAGCATGTTTTCATATCTAGGCACAAATAAGGAAACAATCACAAAACTATGCTAATTCAATGGATAAATGTGGGTGAAAGGTGATAAAATCTCTTAAAATCAATACAAGATAAACCGTCAAAACGGGGTTTATCAACCTCCCCACACTTAAACCAAGCATGTCCTCATGCTTAAACTAAGAATGAAGCAAAGGGTATGGCATTTATTCAATGGAACTAACTAAATGCAATCTACCTATATGCAACTATCTACATGAATGCAATTGCTTGGTCAAAATAAATCAATTCCCAAGAATCATATATGCACAAGGGCTAAGGACTAGCAAGTCTAATCCACAATTGAATTGAGTTATTAAATATTTTTACAAACTTGCATGAAGAGATGATCATAGGCGAAAACATGTAATTGAGCATTAAACCCTCACCGGATGTGTTTGCACTCTATTCACTCAAGTGTTTAGGGTTGATTCACTCAATTCTCTCCTAATCACGCTTTCCAAGATTTGTTTTTCTTCTAACAATCAACAAATATTTCATGCATGCATACAAGTATCATGAGGTCTTTTCTTTGGTTGTAATGGGGCTAGGGTCAAGGTATGATGCATATATGGTTAAGTGAGCTTGAAATTTGAATCTTTGATAAGCTTAAACTTCTCACCCAACCTATGACATCCTATACAATTAAAGTCTAACCTAACTACCCATTTTTCACTTTTTCACATACTCATGTATCCCCTTTCATTTCATAACACTCATGCATTGATTTTATTGAGCTTCGCTTTGGGACATTTTGTCCCCTTTTTATTATTTTTCTTCTTTTTTTCTTTCTTTTTCTATTTTTTTTCTTTTCCATATTATTTTTCTTTTCTTTTTCTTTTGTTTTTCTCATCATTTTTTTTCTTTCTATATACAAGAACCTCAATGCATAAGGTTTTACATTTGATCAATACATGAGTATATACCCAATTCCCAATATTTTCAATGACAATACAAAACTACCCTTTTATTCACCCAATGTCCGAAGGTTCCCACACTTGAATGATACTCACACACACTAGCCTAAGTTAATCAAAGATCCAAATAAGGACTTTTATTGTTTTCCGCTTTAAGGCTTGTAATGTGCTAAATTAAGAACAAATGGGTTAATCGTAGGCTCAAATATGGCTAACAAAGGAAGATAAAAGGTAAGGCTATTTGGGTAAGTGAGCTAATGAAATGATGGCTCAATCATATAAATGCATGAATACACAAAATAATGGACATAAAGAATCAAACAATTCAAAGATTACAATCATAGGAAGAGAATAATGCACACAAGAAGGAAAAATAAGTGGTTATAAGATGTAACCACGACATTAGGCTCAAAACTCACAAGCTTGTGTTCTTAGCTCAAAAATTCATGTTCTACAAGATATATAATTCAAGCAAGTTTAATGAAAAGTTTTCACTCAAATCAATTGGTGCCCTATAGATAGAAATCTTGAAAAATTTCATTATTTTGACTAAGTTTATTGTGTATACATATGCAAAAATTAAGAAAATGCAAGTAAAAATCCTAAAATCTTAAAACAAAATGCAAAAGTGTTGGGATTAGAATTTTGTCACCCAAAATTGCCGACCGGTCGAACGACCTCCCCACACTTAAAAGTTTGCACCATCCTCGGTGCACTCAAAGATGAGTAAGGGGGTACGGCGACTCTCCGAGTTGCTGTGTGTTCTTAGTCTTGCTTTCATGTTTGCTTGTGGTGCATTGTTCATGAAAAACAAAAATATAACACCATAAGATGAGAAGATATAAAAACAAGGAAGTATACATTGTTGGAATGAGGTACTAATCACTAGAAATGAGTGAGTGGATTAGTGTGACATGAATGACAAATAAGTGTGTGAATTCAAAATTGCGCGATTTAGAACACACATTAGCGTAAAAGTTATGTCACAAAAGAAGCATGCACTTCACTTATCCTAGTGTGCTTGAGATGCTTTAAGTAAGCTTGTAAGGTAAAACAAGCATTAGAAAAGCATGGAAGCATTCAAGCTAAAACATATGGATGCATATGATCATGAAATACAATGCATTAAGGTAAATGCATAACATCATCCATCAAGAGGTTGCCTAATCACAGAATAAGGCTCAAATCACATGGTGGCCAAATCATGCAATTCAAAAAGAGTTACAAGCTCGAAGGCAATTCTCATCACTTGGTATTCTTAAAAGGTAAGCATGAAAAACTCAAAACCAAGTAGCAAAATATAACCTCAATAATAGAGTCCAACAAAGAATATTTAAAACAATTATGCTAAGATATCATTCAATTAGTAATAAGCAGCAATATATGGTAAGCAAAATCCATAATCCAACACTTATAATGGAAAGAGAGAGAAATGAAATGAAAACTAAACTAAAACTAACTAATTAACTACCCTACTAACTAATTAACTAACTAAAATAAATGGTTATCCATGGTGTTTGGGAGTGTTGGATGAGGGGTAGAAGAAGGGAAGAAGAAAAGAGAAGGAAAGAAATGGAAAGAGGAGAAGAAAAGAGAAGTGTTGAGAAAAGGGGATCCGCGCGCATGCGCACATGGCGCGCGCACGTGGATTGTGGTGCAATGGACCCGACGCGTACGCGTACAGGATGCGTCCGCATCGAAGGATTATTCTGAGAGTGGCGCGCACGCGTCATGTGCGCGTGCGCGCGAATAGGTTTGTGCCAAAGGCACAACGTTGGCGCGGCGCAGGCACAACTCTCTGGAAAATGCATGGAGGGTGGAACTTCTCAATCCACGTGTACGCACGCATCGCGCGCGCGTGGATGGTGCTCTGTTTTTTAAAAAAAAAATTTTTTTGCTATATTTTTGCTCCAATCCAAGCATTCCAAACCTCCAAACAGCTACCAAAACAACATAAAACCTTATTTAACATACTAAACTACCAAATATACTCAACTAACTAAACAAAACACAAAATTAAACTAATTTTACCAATATTTACAAAAAGAGAAAATGAAAAGATTTTACCATGGTGGGGTGTCTCCCACCTAGCACTTTTGTTTATTGTCCTTAAGTTGGACTTATGGGGAGCTTCTCTCAAGGTGGCTTGTGCTTGTACTCATCTTGGAACTTCCACCAATGCTTGGACTTCCAATAAGCTCCATCATTCAAGATTAATATCTCCAAGCTTTGATGGAGTTCTTCACAAACCATGGGCTCCCAATGTTGATCCTCATGTGTTCCCGGTTCCCACACTTTATCTTCACACCCGTCTTGAAGTTGATCATCATTATTGGTCCAACCGGGTGGTGAGTAAGGTGAATTCTCTATATAGTGGCCAACAATCCTCCTAAACCCATCTATTTGAGCACTACTCCAACCTTTATATCTCATGTTTGATGCATCAACCATAATGAGCCTTGATTTGCAACGCCCACCACAAAACCTTTTCCGCTTACGCTTCATCCCACAAACTTCCCTAAGTTGGCCATCCGTTTCAAGCAAACCATATTCAAGTGGGATAATAAAACTAATAGAAATGAATTTCACCCACTCAAATGAAGGTGTAGATGGCAACCTAAGCAAAGATGCTTCCAAAGACCTTAACAAAGCATAACCAACCCTCGTTCTTCTATTTCTAGGGACTTCCACCTCTTCACAAGATCTCTTAATCTCAATCCTTTGTTCAACAATTTTATCAAAACCTTTTCCCTTACTCAAATCATAATAGGGAGGGTGAGAAAAATTTACCTCCTCAACGCTTTCAAATCTAACCGGAGAAGGTTCTTCATGCTCAAAGGATTCATCACCACTAAGACTTGATGCTTGATCTTCATCACCAAGGGAACTCAATTCTTTCTCTATCCCATCCAAGTCTTCATATGGAATATGCCTTGGAAGGTGTGCACTTTCCTCCCTAACATCAATTTCAATCATCTTGGAGGTGTTTTCTTCAACTCTATGTTCCCATGGAGGCTCCGCATCTCCTAAGTCTTCTACCACTTCTTCCTTATCTCAACAATTAAAGCTTCCTCCAATTGTTCCAATACAAAGCAACTTCCCTCATTTCCCATCGGATTTTCCAATCTCTCCTTCATGCTATGTTCTTCATTCGATTCTCTACATGTAGCCGTGGGAGTTTCTTGAGTGTTCAAGCATTGGGAGGTTAATTGATTTGTTATCGCATCCAAGGCAGTCATGAAATTTTGCACATCCCTTTTCATCTCTTCTTGCCCTTGAACAAGAACACCAAGGGTTTCATCCATTAGAGGTTGGGGTGGATGGAAGGATTCATCATTTTGGGGGAAGGGTTCATAGTAGGAAGATGGTTCTTCTTGGTAGAGTTGTGTGGGTTCAATGTTTTCCACTCTTTCCACTTGTTGCACAACACACTCCATGGTTGCTTGAAATTGATCCAATGCTTCCTTGAGATGATCCCTTGACTCTTGTTCCACATGGATATCATGATAGGGATCATATGGCTCTTGGATCGATGGACATGAATATTCTTCCATGTGAGGTTGTGGTGGAAGGTAGAATTCATCTTGTGGTTGAAAATTTTCATATATTGGGGTGGTTTATCTTGGTAATAATGTGGAGGGGGTGGCTCTTGAAAATATTGATGTTGGAATGGTGGTGGCTCTATATGTGATTCATATGGCTCATATGGTTGTTGGTAGGATGGATATGGATTAGGGTCATATGAAGGTGGTTGGTGAAAAGAGGCTTGTGAGTATGGTTGAGGGCTATGTTGAGGATATGATTCATAAGCATATGGTGGTGGTTCTTGAAAGTCACAAGGAAATTCACCATAGCCATTGGATTGATATGCATCATAGAATGGCTCTTTTTCATAGTGCATTGGTGGAGGTTGTTGCCATGAAGATTGATCATATGCATATGGCTCCTCCCACCTTTGGTTATCCCATCCTTGATACATCTCTTCATTATAGTCCTCATTTCCTACAACATAATTGTAACTATACTCATAGCCAAAGTGAGAATTCATGATAGCAAGAGAGAAAATGAAAACAAAATCAAATAAGAAGCAAGAAAATTAAATCCTAAAACTAGCAAGAGCTAACAAAAGCAAACATATTTACACTATTCACATATATACAACAACCAATAACATAACACCATTGTGATTCCCCGGCAACAGCGCCATTTTGATGATTGAATTTTTGACGGTTTAGAATTTCACAAATGAATTCTCGTTGCAAGTATAGTTTCTAAACCAATAATAATCCTTTCATACAAAAGATTGTTTGTCACAAGTAACAAACCCCTAAAATTAATAACCGAAGTATTCAAACCTTAGGTCGTTCTCCCTAGGAATTGTAATGAAGTGTTTTGTTATTGGTTGTGAGTTATTTTTGGGGTTTTAATAAGAAACATGAAAGATGAATGGCAAGAAAGTAAACTAAGGCCTAAAAAGATCTTGGCAAGGGTTGGTGGTCAAGAATCTCTATCCTAATCACTAACCACAATATGAGAATTGGCAAGGATTAATCTCATTAAATCATCCTCAAACTAGTAGTAAAGGAAAGTCAAATGAGCTATATCAATCCTAGTCCATAAGTCCTAACTCTCCACTAATTCAATTAGTGAGAACTAGAGTCAATGGATCCCAATCATCAATTACTTGGACATTAGTAACTCAAGAGTTCCTAAGTTACCTTTCCAAGCCAAGAACATAAAACTCTACTCTAAAATCCAACCAAGCATTTCATCAAACACTTGGAAGGCATAAAAGGAAAGCATAGTAAATTGATAATAAGAATAGAATCTAACAACAATTATTGAAATGAATTAACAACAACAATCAAAAGAAACACATTTATTATGAATTACCTTGATTGAATTGAAAGAGAGTAGAAGAAACAAAAGTAGATCTACAACAAAACACAAGAACAACATAAAGGAAATTACAACAAAGAATGGAAGGAGAATGAATGTAACAACAAGGAATTGAGAAGATAGAAGTAGAAGAGGATGTATTAAAATCTAGATCTAAGAACTAAACCTAATTCTAATCCTAATCCTAGAGAGAAGTGAGAGCTTCTCTCTCTAGAAACTACTTCTAAACTAATCCTAATGAGTGAAAAATGAACTAATCTCCCCTTGCTCTTTAATCCTTGGCTTTAAATAGCATCTTTGGTGCCAAAGTTGGTTGGAATTGGGCCCCACCACCCTTGAGAATTCGTTGGTCACGTTTTCATTAAAAAATCATAAACCAGCACCGACGCGTATGCGCACAGCACGCGTACGCGTCCATGGGGTGATTCGCAAGGTGCGCGTAAGTGCCAGGTGCGCGCGCGCGTCCATGGGCGAGTTCAACTTCTTTGACTTTTCATGATTTCTCCACTTTGCATGCTTTCCCTCTTCACTCCTTTGATCCATTCCTAGCCTTTTCAATCTGAAATCACTAACAAACATATCAAGGCATCTAATGGAATCAAGGAGAATTAGATTTAGCTATTTTAAGTCCTAAAAAGCATGTTTTCACATCTAGGCACAAATAAGGAAACAATCACAAAATTATGCTAATTCAATGGATAAATGTGGGTGAAAGGTGATAAAATCTCTTAAAATCAATACAAGGTAAACCGTCAAAACGGGGTTTATCAAGGATCAAAGAGGAATGGAGCACAAGCCTCCTTGATGTGAGCCCCTCAAAATGTCCAACTTAAGACGTTAAACCAAAGTGCTAAGTGGGAGACACCTCACCATGGTAACATTGTTCTAACACTTCTCTTTTTGTTTATAGTTCTTTGACTTAATTGCTTTTTGTTATGATTGATTCATTAGGATTGGTTTAATCTTTGAGTTAGATAGGTTAATTTTCTTATGGGTCATGAATGTTTGAATGTTTTTATGTTTGGGGTTGAAATTTTGATTGAACTAAGGTTGAGTACCTTAGATTTTAAGATTTTTTTTTTTGCAAAAACAGGGGATTGTGCATACGCACACAATTTCTATATTTCACATCCTGTGCATGGGCACCCATATGTACGTACGCACACTAGTTAGTGCACCCTCTGTTCACAGTGCTCGCACGCCTTGTGCGTGGGCACTCCCCTATTTTTCTTGCGCTTTGTGCGTGCGCACCCATTTGTGTGTGCGCACGTGAACCTCTTTTCGCGTACTCTGTGCGAGCGCACAGCCTTGTGCGTTCGCACACCAGCTTGCACTCCTTCTGCTGGGAGTGCTGGCACGCCCTGTGCGTATGAACCCTGCCACTTTTGCATCCGTGCACACGCACACATGACCCTTCCCCAGTTATTTCAAAAAAAAAAATTCAGTCCTCTGTGCGAGCGCACAACGTTGTGCGTCCGCACACCTCGTTACACCCCTTCTGTTGGGAGCGGTTGCATGCTATGTGCGTCCGCATCCCCCTCTGTTTTGCTTCTTGTGCGTCTGCACGGACCTATGTGCGTATGCACATACGTCGATCTGGGTGATAATCAGGGAGAAAACCCTGTCGAGCCAGCAGACCTCTTCTCTCTTCTCCCAGCTACTGCTACTCGCCCTTCCGCCCAGTCTCCTTCCGGCGACCCTGCCGCCGTCGTCCTACCGCCGTCAGCCGCCACCGCACCTCTTTCTCTCTTTCTTCTTCCTTTCTTTTTCCTCTTTCTCTTTTCTTTCTCTTCCACCGGTGAGCTTATCCACCCTTTGTGGAACTCCGGTGTATCTCCGGCAACGCTAACCGTTGTGAACTCGCAACGGCTATCACAAGTGCCATTCTTTCATCTTCTTGTCTTGCATTCTTCATCCTTAAATTTTCAGGCTTTTATTTCTTTTTCATGTTAATTTTGAGCTTGTTTTAACTTTGGTTGAATGCATTAGATTATGTTTATTGCTTTGTTTAATTATCTTTGTAATGAAAGTGTTTGCTCTCTGAATTGTTAGGTTGTTATTGATTGAATTTGAGCTTAAATGTGATAAGTTTGCACAATGCACATTAAGTGTTGATAAACCCCATTTTGAGGGTTTATCTTGTGTTGGATTTAGAGCATTTTATCAACCCTTTCTCACATTTATTCAATGAAATAACATGGTTTTGTATATTCTCCTTTAATTGTGCTTAAGAGTGAAAATATGCTTTTTAGGTCTTAAAATAGTTAAATTTAATTTACCTTGATACCATTAGATGCCTTGATATGTTTGTTAAGTGATTTCAGATTTAGGAGGCAAAGATTAGATCAAGGGAATGAAGAAAAAGCATTTAAGGTTGGAGAACTCATGAAGAAATGATGGAACCAAAAAGCTGTCAAACCTGACCTCTTTCCACTTAATTGACCATAACATGAGCTACAAAGGTTCAAATGATGCGGTTCTAGTTGGGTTGGAAAGCTAACATCCGGGGCTTCGAAACAATATAGGATTTTCTATAGTTGCTATACATATAAGGATGCGTACGCACACTGTACGCATACGTGCCGTTGGTGCACGTGATTCACTTCATGCAAACTCGTGGCTAGCGAATTCACAAGACTTGTGGGACCAATCCAACTCATTTTTGCTACTATTTAACCCAAGGATTGAAGGAGGGAAGGGGGATTAGTTACCATTTAGTTTAGTTTAGTTTTCACATGCTTTTAGTTGGTTTCTAGAGAGAGAAGCTCTCTATTCTCTCTAGAATTAGGATTAGGTTTAGTTCTTAGATCTAGGTTTTCATCCATGCTTTCTTCTACTTCTTCTTCTCAATTCCTTGTTGTTGCAATCATCATTCTTCTATTCTTTTGTTGTAAATTTCTTTATGTTGTTCTTATACTTTGTTGTAGATCTACTCTTGTCTCTTCTACTTTCTTCCAATTCTATTTGAGGTAATTCATAATAATTGTGTTCCTTTTTTATTGTTGTTGTTGATTTCTTACATTCAATTGTTGTTAGATTCTACTCTTGTTATCAATTTACTGTGCTTTTCCTTTGTGCCTTCCAAGTGTTTGATGAAATGCTTGGTTGGATTTTAGTATATATTTTATTCCTCTTGGCCTAGGTAGAGTAATTAGTGATGCTTGAGTTATCTAATTCCTTTGTTGATTGATAATTAGAAGTTGCTAATTGATTTGGATACTACTAAAGCTAGTCTTTCCCTTGGGAGTTGGCTAGGACTTGTGGAATCAAGTTAATTCATCCACTTGACTTTCCTCCATGGTTAGAGGTTAACTAAGTGGTAGCAATGAATAATTTGTAGTCACAATTGAGGAGGATAACTAGGATAGGACTTTTAGTTCTCATAAGCTTGCCAAGAGCTTTCATAGTTGTTAGTTTATTTTCATTGCCATTTACATTTCATGCCTCTTATCAAAACCCCAAACATAACTCATAACCAATAACAAGGACACTTTATTGCAATTCCTAGGGAAAATGACCCGAAGTTTAAATACTTCGATTTATAGATTTTAGGAGTTTGTACTTGTGACAAACAAATGTTTGTATGAAGGGATTGATGTTGGTTTAGAAACTATACTTGCAACGAGACTTCAATTGTGAAATTCTAGACCATCAAAAATCCAATCATCAAGTGTTCGGTGAAATGCCTACGTGAAACTTTTGTTTGATTCATATGAAATGGCCATCATATGCTCTCAACTTATCTCTTGTTTGGCATATTCTATGATTTGTGCAACTTCAAATATGATTTTTGATGATGATTAACTTGAATTTACCAATACATTCCCTTGTTTCTTGAACTTGATGTTCTAAGCACCCATGTCTTAATGACTTTTGATCCTTTGTTAATGGGTGAACTGTTTATGAATGCATTGATCTTAATTGAATTCAATTTTCATTGTTCATCTTAGCAAGTGAAAGTATGAAAATGCAATTAGTAGAAGAAAATAAAAGAGAACAAGGAGGAGACGTGAAAGAAATGAAGAAGAAGAAAGTAAGAAAGGAAGAGGAAAGAAGAAAAGGAGAAAAGAAAGAAGTAGAATGGAAAACAGGAAATAGAGGTGACGCGTGCGCATACATCACACGTACGCGTGAAAACAGAAATGACCATTCGACGCCTAAGCGTCCTCCACGCATACGCGTGGATTCTTGAAAATGAACAGTGACACGTGAGCGTCAGTCATGCATACGCGTGACTACTCGCGTGCTAAACACACGATTCCAGCATAGTGGCAGTCCAACTCGGGATGAACAAATGACATTTCACTTTGCTTAAATGGTTATTGTTATTGTACACCCTTTTTAATAATGAACTTTTATGTCCACAACCCCAATAACCATTTCCAAAAGGAATTCAATTAAGTCATCTAATGCTTGTTTAAGTTTTCTTGCATGTTAATTCTTTAGACTTGTAGCTTAAGCACCTGATTGAGAAGAATTAAGCTTTGATTGTTTAGTAGTGTGATTGCCATTTTAACCGGCCAATGTGTGTTCTAATCACGTGCACTCTCAGAATGCACACATTGTCTTCTCTTAAACCACACTATTTTGGAAAAGCTTCTCAATTAAGAATTTTTAATTCTTCTCTACATTATTTATGCTTCTTCATTGATCTTGTTTTGTTGTTACCATATGATCTTGAAATCTATTTCTTTATTTCTCCTTTCTAGGATGCACAAAAAAAAGGCAAAGCGCCAGTTCCACAACTGATGGACTCGGAGAATGCTCTTCCATGTCCCTCCCATCGTCAGAGCGACGAACCGGACCCCTTTGCCAATCAAAGAGTTAGATGTGGAGGAAGACAGTGAAAGTAATCAACCCGAGCCCAGCATCCGCCAGCTAAAGGTGGAACCCCATCTAGTTTTCTACCTCCTGGATTATGAGCATGCACGGAGGACCGTGCATTGATTAAGTGTGGGGGAGGATCTGCAACTTTGGGGGGTAAAAAAAATTCTTTTCCTAGACACTTTGCAATATTTTCTAGTTTTCTTTTTTTGTGCTTTTGTTCTTATTGCATTTTTTTGCTTGGTTTGCTTGTATATATTTTAGTTGCTTATAGTTTTACAGTAGTAAATATTTGCATATTGCATGGTAGAGTAAATAAGTTTGGTAAAACAACAAGAATTTTTCATGAAACCTCTCTTAGGACGTTCCACTGATTGAATTTGAAAAATTGTTTTTCAACTTGCTTGAAGTATTCTTTTCATAGAACATACAAAAAAGAGATAGAACAACATACTTAGTGAGGTTTGAGCTCTAATGGATGGTTGTACATTTTCAATCACAAAGATTGTTGTTGTGTGCTATACTCCTTTTTTATTGTGATATGAGATTTGCTTGCATCTTTATGTCCTATATTTGGTGTTTGAATGCATTTAGTATGATTGAGGCCATTTTTTAAAATGTACTCACTAACCCATATGACCAACCCTTACATTCACCTTTGTAACCCCTTTTTGGGCCTTTTAAATCCCCTTTTGTCTGATTCTAATTACATTATTCTCCCTAAAGGGAAAAACCATTAATGTCCTTGGATTGCTTCTTTGATTAGCTTGGGTGCAGTAGTGTGTGTGTTACTCAAAGTGTGGGAAACAATTGTTGGAAAACATTGGTGATAAAGTTACATGGGGTATTCATTGTGAAAATTTGGAAAATGGGTCATGCATTTATTGTTCAAGACATATACATCTCTTGTTGTTGACAAAAACAAGGAAATTTTGATTTTGTAATTTAAAAAAAAATAAATCAAATCTTGTGCATAGTAGCATATGAAATAAAAAGTTAAATAAAGAATGCATATGTTTGTATTTTGGAAAGAAAATGCATGAATGAAGGTGAGAAAAGAGATAAATAGGAAGTTAGGTTGTTTTGTTATGTATACATAGGGTGATATCGGATTAGGTGGGACACTTGAGCTAATCAAAGATCTAATTCACTAAGTCCACTTAACCATATGAATCTTACCTTAACCCTAGCCCCATTATAACCCTCTAAAGACCTCATGACATTTGTTTTCATGCATCAAATATTAGTTGATTGTTAGATGACTTGTAAATCTTTGAAAAATATGATTAAAGGAGAATTGAGTGATTAAGCCCTAAACACTGAGCGAATAGAGTGAATACACATCCGGAGAGGGGTTCGATCGCTCAATTCTATGTCCTTATCTCTTATATTGTATCTTCTTGCAAGTTGTTTGTTAGTTTTTAAAAATCTCAATTCAATTCTTGGGACATTGATCATAGTGCATTGACTGTTTGCCTTGGCCTTAAGGCTTGCTTGGGATTGATTAGAATTTCATGATTTATTTCTACCAAATTTTAGTAGAGTAGATATTAGTATGTAATATTTAGGATAGTTGCATGCATATAGGTAATACAATAAATAAATTGTTGCCCTTTTACACTTCTCTTTTGATTGAGATTAGCATGAGGACATGCTAGTGCTTAAGTGTAGGGGAATTAATGAATCCATATTTGATGATGATTTTTGGTTAAAATTGAGTGGATTTCATCAGACAAACCTACACTTATTCCCTTAAATAGCATGCTTTTGAGTTTTCCTCCCAAATTATGCTTGATCATGAAAACATGCTCTTTTGGGTTTAATTTAGTCAATTTTATTCCATTTACATTCTATTCGATGCTTTAATATTTTTTGGGTTTTCTTAAGTCAACACAGCGAAAAATGTTGCTAGAGTACCCATCTGGAAAGACCACATTCTTGATAGTCCCTAAAAAGACATCTTTCTGTCCAGGGACGGATCCAGGAATCTAAGAGTGGAGGGGCCGAAAATTAAAATCTTGTATAATTAAATATAATGTTATATATTTGATAATAGATATAATTATAATTAGTTTTTTAATTAAAAAATTAATAAATACTTGTCAAATAAAAGAATTATGTCAATTTTTATAATTTTTTCATAATTTTTTTATGATTTTACATCTAATAAAATATGAAATTATCTATTTTTAAATATTTTGTTAATTAATTTACTTTATTAAGTATTTATGTGACAGTAGGCTATATTTTTATGTTTTATATCATTAAAAAATATGACATAAAATAATATAAGTTAATTGCACTAACAATTTTGTTATGTCAATTTAAAATATATTAAGTATTTTTATATAATAATAAGAGTAAAAATTAATTAAAAAATAATAAAAAAGAAACAACTAAATAAAATTAGAAAAAATAATATTATTGTTCATACCCTGACCGAGGTCCTCCATCTCGGGAAAATCCGCAAGAGGTCCGACCTTGTCCTAAAGCTCACATCTAAAGGTCGGACCTCGGACAAAGAGCAAGGAAGGCCCATCAAAAGGAACGCAGCCCAAACCTAAAGGCCGAAAAGGCCTAGAAAAGGCGGTTCCACAAAGATAGAGATAAAACTCCCAAAAGATAAGATAAGATAAGAATATCTTATCCAGGGAAGATCACTGCCAAACTACTATAAATACACTGGAGCACCCAGGTATGGCATTCATTCAAAATCTACACACATATCTGCTTGGACCCATGCTAACTTAAGCATCGGAGTGTCATTGCAGGTACAACCACCAACCATTCCTCATATCAAGCTCAGGTCACCAAACCCCTACCTCGGGCCTCTCCAGACGACCGAGCTGCACGTTTCAGGTAAACCCTCGGAACATTGGCGCCGTTGCCGGGGACCTTGGAAGTCATCCCACTACCATGGCGGACAACCCTCTCAACAATGACCACGCTACGTCTGAACAAGAGGACGAAGTTGACACCGGAGAACGACCGGACAGCCCTCTATCACCACGTACTCCAGGAGGAAACAAACAGAATCGCCCAAAAACATCACCCCCAAACAAGGATCCACAAAATTCCGAAAGAGAGAAGAGCTCGGAAATTCTAGAAGCAGTCCGGGCACAACAAGACCGACTGAAACAACTCGAAGAGGACATAAAGAAGCAGAAAGAAACTGAACAAGATTTGAGAAGGGAGACTCGAAAGCGCAGAGAATTAGAAGAAAAACTGCGGAAAATAGAGGCCAACCTGAAAGACCGGACAGAACGCGGCACCACCACCGAAGGCAACCATGATCCCTTCACGCAAGAGATCATGAAGGAGAAGGTACCGCGAAACTTCAAACCACCCGACATGGACCTCTACGACGGCACCACCGATCCAAGTCACCACCTCAGCAACTTCAGAAGCAGAATGTACCTAGTCGACGCCTCCGACGCGACTCGGTGCAAAGCCTTCCCCACCACCCTCACCAAGTCGGCCATGAAGTGGTTCGACAACCTGCCACCAAGATCAATCACCAGCTTCGAAGACCTAACCAAAAAATTCCTAACAAGATTCTCTATTCAAAAGGACAAGACAAAACATGCCCCCAGTCTACTCGGGATCAAACAAGGTAACCAAGAAACTCTCCGAGAATACATGGAGCGATTCAACAAAGCCTGCCTGGACATACAACACTTGCCCACTGAAGCAGCCATCATGGGACTAGCAAACGGCCTAAAAGAAGGACCGTTTAGCCAATCTCTATCCAAACGATACCCGACCTCCCTATACGAGGTGCAGGAGCGGGCAGAAAAATATATCAACATGGAGGAAACCTCCCAGCTAAGAGACTTTTCTAGGAAGGAATCAACCTACCCACTCCGAGATCGGGATCGGGAACAGAAGAAGAAAGAAGAACCTAACTCGGACAAGCCACGGAAGTACCACAACTACACCCCCCTCCGAGTCTCCCTGGTAGACGTCTACAGAGAAGTATGCCACACCGAAAGGATCCCACCGCCCCGACCGCTAAAACACAAGAAAGCTGGGAGAGATCGGTCCGAATACTGCGAATATCATAAGCTCTACGGTCATTCTACTAACGACTGCTACGACCTAAAAAATGTTATAGAAAAGCTAGCCAGAGAAGGAAAACTCGACAGATACATAGCGGAGAAAGGAGAAGAGACCAGAAAGAGAAGGCGGGGAGACAACGAAGATCGGGCCGAACAAACCCCGCGAACCCCTGAAAGACATGTTCACATGATAAATGGAGGTTTTGCAGGCGGAGGAACATCCAAATCCTCGCGAAAAAGACACCTCAAAGAAGTCTATCACGTCCGAGAAGATAGTCCCCTGCCCGAATTACCTACTATCTCATTTACCCGAGAAGACGCTCAAGGGATAATTCCCGGACACGACGATCCAATGGTAATCACCATTATCCTAGCAAACGCCAACTTACATCGAACCCTGATTGACCAGGGAAGCTCAGCAGATATCCTGTTCAAAACGGCCTTCGACAAGCTCAGACTTGAAGAAAAAGAACTAAAGGCCTATCCCACCGACCTATTCGGACTAGGGGATACTCTGATCCATCCCTTAGGATACATCTCGCTACACACTACCTTTGGAAGAGGCGAGCAATCTAAAACAGTAAGCATCGACTACATTATAGTCGACGTCACTTCAGCATACAATGCCCTCATTGGACGACCAACCCTAAACAGGATGGCAGCTATAGTCTCGACCCCACACCTTTGTATGAAATTCCCTACCGCAAAAGGAATCGCTACCCTAAAAGGCGACCAAAAACTAGCGCGGCGATGCTACAACGAAAGCCTGAGCCTAAAAGGGAAAGAGGTCAACACAATAGAACTCGGACGAGTTCAATCCCGAGAAGATCTTCGGCCACAACCAGAGGGAGAAACCGAAAAAGTCCAGATTGGGAACACACCTGAAAAAATAACAAACATAGGAGCAAACCTCGAAACGGGCCTAAAAGAGGAACTCATAACCTTCTTAAGGGAGAATTCTGACCTCTTCGCCTGGAAAGCCTCCGACATGCCAGGCATAAGCCCCGACCTGATGTGCCATAAGCTATCAGTTTACCCGGGATCCTGACCTGTCCAACAAAGACGCCGGAAGCTCGGACCCGAGCGCATGCAAGCAATAGAAGAACAAGTACAGGCACTACTAGACGCAGGGTTCATTAGGGAAGTAAAATACCCCCTATGGCTCGCAAACGTGGTCCTGGTAAAAAAGCCCAACGGGAAATGGAGGATGTGCGTCGATTACACAGATCTCAACAAAGCCTGCCCCAAAGACCCATATCCACTACCAAACATCGACGCATTAGTAGACGCAGCCTCAGGCTATAGATATCTCTCCTTCATGGACGCATACTCAGGATACAATCAAATCCCGATGTACGGACCCGACCAAGAAAAGACCTCGTTCATAACCCCAAGGGCAAACTACTGCTACGTAGTAATGCCCTTCGGGCTGAAGAACGCAGGGGCAACCTACCAGAGGCTAATGAACAAAGTGTTCTCAGAGCACATCGGACTACAGCTGGAGGTGTACGTCGACGACATGCTGGTAAAGACTCAAGAAGACAGAAACTTGCTGACCGACCTCACCAGTATCTTCGGCACCCTCAGAAAACACAACATGAGACTTAACCCGACAAAGTGCACCTTCGCCGCAGAAGCCGGAAAGTTCTTAGGCTTCATGCTGACTCAAAGGGGCATCGAAGCAAACCCGGACAAATGCCAAGCGATACTCAATATGAAGAGCCCGACGTGTGTCAAGGAAGTACAACAACTGAATGGAAGGCTAGCCGCCCTATCAAGATTCTTGGCAGGATCAGCAATAAAGTCGCTACCTCTCTACTCACTCCTAAAGAAAGGGAAGCCCTTCTCATGGACCCCGGAGTGCGAAAAAGCCTTTCAAGACTTCAAGGAATTCCTCGGGCAGCCACCAATCCTAACCCGACCTCTAAAAGGAGAGGAACTCGTACTATACCTCTCGGTTGGAAATCGAGCAGTCGCTTCAGCGCTAATACGAGAAAATGACCGAGGACAACACCCCATATACTTTGTAAGCAAGGCACTACAAGGGGCCGAATTAAACTATCAGAAGATAGAAAAATTCGCCTACGCCCTAGTGTTCACAGCTCGGAGGCTCCGTCCCTACTTTCAAGCCCATACCATCAAAGTCCGGACAAACCAACCCATGAGACACATCCTCCAAAAAACAGACCTGGCAGGACGAATACTGCAATGGGCGGTGGAACTGTCCGAGTTCGACCTCCACTATGAAACCCGGATTGCCATAAAATCTCAATATCTAGCCGACTTCATCGCAGAATACACTGAGACCCCTGGAATACCACTCTCATGGAACCTGTATGTCGACGGGTCCTCAAACAAAACTGGAAGCGGAGCCGGGGTTATACTCGAAAGCGACCAAGGAACGCGGATAGAACTATCCCTAAAATTCAAGTTCCAGGCTTCGAACAACCAAGCCAAATACGAGGCCCTACTAGCAGGTCTAAAGCTAGCCGGAGAGGTCGGAGCCCAGAAAATCAGGATCTTCAGCGACTCCCAGGTCGTCATATCACAAGTAAATGGAAGCTACCAGGCCAAAGACCCAACTATGAAAAAATACCTGGACCAAACACAGGCACAATTACGCCACTTTTCAGAAATACAGATTCAACACATACCTCGGGAACAAAACGCCCGGGCAGACGCCCTCTCGAAGCTTGCCAGCACCAAGCCCGGAGGCAACAACAGAAGTCTCCTCCAGGAAACCTTACAATCTCCCTCCGTGCTAAGAGAGGAAGAAGCGCTAAACATATCTAACCAACAGCAAGGGTGGATGACCCCCATACTCAACTACCTGAAGTCGGGAACTCTCCCCGCCGAAAAGAAGGAAGCCAAAATACTAAAAAAGATGAATCTCGGAGAGGTCGGGAACTACCTAACTCGGAACGGAGAAGGCTTGGATCTCCCAACATTTTCTTCGTGTCCAAGTGAGGTGCCCGACCCCATAAACTGCTTACCACACCCACAAAAGCCTGCTCCACCTCATCTAGACTCTCAAGGGTATACTTAGTAGACACTACATTCTCCTGCCAACAAAGAGGAAAAGAAGGCTCCCCACTCTCATCTAGAAAGAAAGGTCGGACGTCTCCAGTAGCCCGGACCTTGAAATAAAAGTTCTTAAAATCATGAAAGGACTCATCATACAGGGTACAAAATTTCCTTCCCTGGTTAGCCCTAAAAGAGACCCAAGATACCTTCCCTCCACCCGACCCCGGCTTCGTCAACACAAACAAATAGGAAAAAAGAGAAATAGAGGGAGCAACGCCCAAAAACTGACACAAAAGTTGAAACAACTTTAAAAACGCCCATGAATTCGGATGGAGCTGCGTAGGAGCAAGATTACAAGACCATAACACCTCGGACTCCAGATCGGTAAAGGGAAGTCGGACACTCAGCTTAGAGAAAAAACAATCATAGGCATAAAAGAAGAGCTTCTCGGAACTATCTAGGGGCGGGAAGCACACTCTCTCCTCGGAATCCGGGGCTACTAGTTCATAATCCCTCTCAGACTCTCTATTTTCACATATGCTACAATGCCTACGGAACCTAACTAAATACTCAGAATCTACTACAGAAGGGACTCTTAGAGGAAGAGGGTCTACCCAATCAAGACCACATGGAATTTTAGTCGACATCGCTTGAAGAACCTTTCGAGACATAAAATTCTTACCTACAAAGAAGAATACAACAGCAAGCAAAAATCACATAAAGAAGACAGCGAAAACCCATTCAGCAAAGCAAGAAATAAAAACCCCACGAAGAAAATGGGACAACCCGGAACAAAAACACCAGAGAACAAAAAAGAGCCCCCCCCATATACAAACAACAGCAATGGCGGCGCCTCTTTTTGGGGCAACCCAGGCATAAAGAAAAAGAAACAAACAAGAGCCACACAAAGAGCAGAAGCATATGATCACAAGAAAAGAGAAGCATGGGAACAAACCTGGAAGAAAAAACGAAGACGAAGAGCTCCGAAGCAAGGAGAACAAAACGACGGCACAGAGGAAACCCCGGAAAAACACACAGAAAGATTCGGGAAAGCAGAACAAAGAGAAAAGAAGAAGCGGCGCTCGTAAAAGCATAAAGAAAAACAAAAACGCGGAAAGGAGGAAAGGGGCAATAAATAAAGCCTTCACGAGAGCCCGAACGGAAATCGAGGAAAAATGGTAAAATGCAATAAATGCAGGTAACGGCCATTTTTGAAATTTTGAAAAACAGACTACTATGCCCGAGCACGACCTCCCAAAGAGGACGAACTCGGGCAGGGGCACTGTTCATACCCTGACCGAGGTCCTCCATCTCGGGAAAATCCGCAAGAGGTCCGACCTTGTCCTAAAGCTCACATCTAAAGGTCGGACCTCGGACAAAGAGCAAGGAAGGCCCATCAAAAGGAACGCAGCCCAAACCTAAAGGCCGAAAAGGCCTAGAAAAGGCGGTTCCACAAAGATAGAGATAAAACTCCCAAAAGATAAGATAAGATAAGAATATCTTATCCAGGGAAGATCACTGCCAAACTACTATAAATACACTGGAGCACCCAGGTATGGCATTCATTCAAAATCTACACACATATCTGCTTGGACCCATGCTAACTTAAGCATCGGAGTGTCATTGCAGGTACAACCACCAACCATTCCTCATATCAAGCTCGGGTCACCAAACCCCTACCTCGGGCCTCTCCAGACGACCGAGCTGCACATTTCAGGTAAACCCTCGGAACAATTATTATAAATAATATTAAAGTATTTTTATATGATTATAAATGTTAAAAGTAATCTTAAAAAAAGAGATGTAAAAAAAAACTCTAAATTAAATAAAAAATACAAATAATATAAATATATGTAGAGAAATTTAAATCCTAATACATAAAGAATAGTAACCCTTTTTACTATCACTACATTATTAAATTTTACTCTATATAATACATCTATTATATAGTATATGAGTTTTTAAATTTGTTGGGGGAGGGGGGGGGGCAAGGCCACTACTTGCCCCCCTTGAGTCCGTCCCTGCTTCTGTGGATTGGTCATAGTGAAGATGGCGGATGGGTACTTTCCATCTTCCCGTGGCCATAGATCATGATTGATTCCCATCAGTTGGAGGTCTTTTGTTGCCTTAAGGTGGTCTTTAAATTTACCTTTCTCATTCGGTATAGTGAAAACTATGTTGTCGTACACATTCTTCTCTATGTGCATCACATCAAAATTGTGACGTAATCCCTTTTTTTCCAGTATGGGAGCTCAAAGAATATACTCCTCTTCTTCCAAGGGGACTCGTCTTGTACGGCGATTTGCTGTCCGTGTGTCCTTTTCCCAACAAATGATTTCACCTTGCCACGGTGGACATGCACATCCTGTAGTTGTCTCGCAATGTCTCCACCAGAGAGTTTGACAGGTGGACGTCTATCCTCTATCTTTCCATCAAATCTATCCCGGTTCTTTCTATATCTGTGGTCATGATTCAGAAAGTGACGATGACCCATGAAACACCATTTCTGACTGTGTGTGAGCCGGTTAGTCTCAGCATCCAAATTGCACACAGGACAAGCTCTCCCACCGTACGTGTTCCACCCAGATAAGTTGTCCAAGCCTGGAAAATCAATGATTGTCCACATTAAAGCAGCATACTTTTGAAGGTTTTTTTCTCGTAAGCATCATACGCTTCAACACCAACCTACAACTGCTTCAACTCATCGATCAATGGCTGTAAGTAGACATCTATATCATTTCTAGGTATTTTAGGCCCAAGAATAATCATGGAGAGGATAAAAGAGGTGGATTTTATGCAATTCCAAGGGGGCAGGTTGTACGGAATAAGAACCACAGGCCAAATTGAGTACTTAGAGCTCATGTTTCCAAAAGGGTTAAAGCCATCGCTGGCCAAGGCTAGACGAACACTGCGTGGATCACCGGAGAAGTCAGAATACGTTTTGTCAAATGCCTTCTATGCCTCGCCATCTCGTGGATGTTGATAAATACCATCAAATCTATAACCACTCTTATGCCACAACATGTCAGCGGCTTTCTTACTAGACATGTATAACTGCTGCAATCGTAGAATAAGGGGGAAGTAGCGAAGAGTCTTCGTAGCTTGCGATTTTCCGTTCTTCTTAACAATCCTATTAATCCTCACTCTGGAGTTCTTATTAGTCTTTTTCTTCCATCTCGAGGTCCCACATCACTTGTATTTAGACAGCTCTTGGTCGCTGCCCTAGATAGCATGCAGTCATTTGGACATGGATCTATCTTCTTGTACGCGATACCAAGCTTTCTTATGATCGTGTTGGCATTGTGCATAGTACTCAGAATCCTTGCGTGCTCAAAGGCATCCGAGAGCAACTCCAATATCATTCCGAAGGCCTTGTTGCTCACTCCACACATGATACATCCTTACCAAAAAAGACAGCTTAGAGAACTTTGAACATCTTGGGTATAGCTCCTGTGCTCCATCTTCGAGCAGCTCCTGCAAGTTGTGGGCCTCGGAACTACTTTCATTTCGGTCCAATAGCAATTCCTCCAGATCCATGCCAGCATGTTCATTCACTGAATCATCTTCATCGCCATGAAGTTCTGGAAAGTTGAATGTCTCTTGAACTATGTCAAGCATTAGGTCTTTAAGGCTTCTATCGGGTTTTTCTTCTTTTCCTTCACTAGAGCTTTCTACCACACATCTCTCACCATGATGTAGCCAAAATGTATAAGTAAAGGGGAAGGATTTTATCAGCAAATGATTGTACGCATCCTCTCTAGTTTAGAAAAATGCGGAACCCGCACTTCGGACACGGACAATCTATCATCCCATCGGATGATGCATTGGCAAATACAAAATCTAAGAATCTGTTCAAGCCATTTCTATAATCTGGACTATCTCGTGGCTTCGAAATTCAACTCTTATCAATGTCTAATTCAATGATATAATAGAACAACGAAAATTCAACTAATATAGTCAGACTACCAGAAAGAGAACAAAATAATAAATCATAAATGTAACAAGGGAGTGTATAATATGATATGATCATAGTATTTGAAATAAACTGGGAGAATAACTCTTAAAATAAAAAACAGAAAACACAGTTACAGGCATCCAAGATAATACACACTGACAATATTACTCGAGAAAATTGCTTACTCATTCTGGAAAATTCTGCACTTTTAAAAAAAATTATTGGAAGAAAGAAACTTTGGGTCCAATGCCATAATTGAAATGGAAAATAAAAACCTTCCTTAAAAAAAAAAGAAAAACAGGAATGTAAGTTAGATATAAGAAAATAATTAAGTAATGGGCATTATGGCCTTATATAGATGAAAGCAAATAAATTCCAGAAGACTGTGAAACTGCATTTTCTATGTAGAAGAAAAAGGCATTTTGGTCTTATGTTGTAATTTGGTTTGGAATAGTTTATGGACCTTTTTATTAACATATATACCGGAAAGATTATAATATTACAATATAGTGTATGAGATCTCGACGCATACAATATAGAACTATGAATAAGAGTATGAAAAGGATAAATTAGATAATATGGAGGATAATTTTATGCTTGGAAATACCTAAAATAAGAGTATAAAATTTCACGCAAGTTCAACAAAAAAAATTTAAAAACTCTTACTAAAGGGAATATATTGGAGGTGTTATATGCATTTATATATCCCTGCCATTTTTTAAAAAGAAATTATTTTAAATATATGTCATTTTAAAGTTCAAATCCCTTGTAAGATAAAAAAAAAAGCAGTAGTAGCTCAAGTCAATTTAATAAGACATTTTTGGAATATAATTGAAAAGGTTCAAAAAACATAAATGGAATACTTCTTAAAAACAAGTACATATAGAATAAAGCTATTAATATGTGGAAAAGTTTCAAACACTCTGAATCATCATGATTATCTTCGGTATAATTTACAACTTAGAGAATGAGCTAGATTAAATAATATTTAGTTGCAAAGGAGAAAAGAGAGGTGAAATTTGTCTATCCTTGCATGTCATATTTTTTACTTCTTGTCTAAGGAGATTGTTGGTCTAGTTTTAGTTTTGTTTATTATGTTTTATGTGATTTATTATTCTATATCAGTGTATGTAAAAGCATTTACTTTTAATTTTATCTATGAAAATTAATTTTTGTCTTAGTATAACTAAAAATTTTATATTTTAAGCTAAAAATTGTAGAAAAATATACTCAATTCACGGTCAGAATTATAGTAATTGTAACACAATTCAAAGTCACACTGCTTAAAAAGAAAACACATTTACATACATAAACTAAGCCATGTTAAAAATTTTCTACAAATGGGAACAAGAAGTTTAATAGGTGATCACATATTTACCATGTTTTTAATGTTATGCAATATGCAATTTTGTTTGAAGCTCTCTTAAATGATAAATGCTCTTGGTATGTTTACTATGACAAGCTGAAAAATTCAATGCTGTGTAAAATGTTGTTGATTTAGTAATCTTGTAACAAAAAAGAATAATGTAACAAATCAAAAATCAAAATTGGCTTGATTTTATTTCATCAAGTAATTTCTTAATTCTAAGTGTCGAAATACAATTAGGATCATATATTTCTAAAATAAAGTTACAAACTTAGTAGAGATATATGCCCCCTTTAAATTTTGTATCTGACTGTCAGCTGTTTTTAATATTTTTATTCTCTCTATGCTTTGTGTTAATCCTCCCATATTGCACTGTGTGGGACAATTTCAAAATCAAATTCACATGTTTTTGCATTATCTTGTGGCTGTCCTTTTATGGAACAATTTGATTAATATATTTGATGAATGTTGTGCATGTTGTGCAACAAATAAATCAGTTCTTATTGGCTATGTTTGTTGGGTTTGGAATCAGGAATGAGGGAAAGTTTTTGTGGCACTACAGCATACGCCACCATTTGAATTTTTTTGTTGGAGAACAGAGCGTAATGCTCACACCTTAAATGAAAAGTATTTTAACAAGCAAGTTTTATGTTATTAGATGCTTGGCATCTGTAAAGATCATGTTCATTATATATGACTTTCTTTCTTGGACATGTTGAGAGGTAGGAAAGCCATGCTTTATAGATATAGTTCATTGCAAATCTTATGCATTTTAACAATTAAATCAACCTAATCATGGTTGTATCTAACAGTTTCATGTACTGAAAACACAATCAACAAGAAAAAAAAGAGAACACAAAACTCTATTTTAGGAAAAAGAGACTTGGAAAAAGAAAAGATGTGGTCCTCAAAGTATATTTAGAAAATCTGTCCTTCTTGAAGAAGGAAAAATAAAAATTAAAAAGTACATCTAAATAAAATATGGTAGTCAAGATTGTCTTAATCACTTGATACCAAACAAATTAAATTGGGGCAAGGGTTCAAACCAAAATTGGGAAAAATTAGAATCAAAGATCAATATATCCAAATTTTAAAGAGGTTAGAGACTTAAATATATTTTTAAATTTTCAAAAATTTAAATATCCACAAATTAAAAAGTCAAAAATCAGTTTATCCTTTTCTCTAAATAAAATTAGCACTACATAATAATTAGCACTGTGGTTGATGTTGTTTTCTTGGGTGGCCAATCTTAATAATAACCCCACTTAATTAATTAGTTTACTTGCTTCTTGGAGCATAAATCAAAATTTATCAAAATTAAAGTACTATAAGGGGTAATTAAACAGATTTTTAGCAACAACCATCCTATTTGGATTCTATTTGCAATCATTTTTGGTGGCTTATAATTAAATTAGCTTTGGCTTAAACCAGAATTTTGCATGTATTATTAGGTGGACTGACGTTTCTATAGGAGGTGTATATAATGTTAACCAACCGATTTTTTGAGAACCTTGCTTCTTTTTTTCAGTGCAACTCTTGGTTTAATCTTCATGAATTTAAAAAACATTCACAATTACATATTTATGCTTGCACTACAAGAGAAGCGGGATTTTGTAGGTTCGTGCAATTTCATTTTTTTTTCAATTTGTCTATCTATGCATGGCATATTTTTTAGATTTTTCTAAAGAGATTATTGACCTAGTTTTAGTTGTGTAATCTGTTTTCTGATCTTTATTATTCTATATAAGTGTATGTAAAACCAGATTTACTTTTAGTTTCTTTATGAAAATTAATATTTGTCTTATTATAATTAAACAAGTTATATTTTAAGATAAAAATTGCAGAAAAATATACTCAATTCACAGCCACAATTATAGTTATGTGGACACAATTCAAAGTCACACTGCTTACAAAGGAAAACACACTTACATACATAAACTTAGCCATGGTGGAATTTTGCTACAAATGCTAACAAAGAGCACACATGATCTTAGATATTAGACTACATTTAGATATAGCTCATTGCAAATATGATGCATTTTAACAATTCTGTCAACTCAATCATGATTGTATCTAACAGTTTCATGTGACTAAAAACACAATCAGCCGGGAAAAAAAAGAGAACACAGAACTCTATTTTTATAACTCTAATTCTGTTTTGTTTTTTCTTGTATCTTTCTTAGTAAAAGTTTTTCACTTGGTTTCTTGCTCTATTGACCTACCACAGATGGAAAACCTGCGAGTACTCTTAGATAATTGGTACTAATCACATAGCTTTGGGTGGTTTTGATTATCAATTTAAACTATACAGCTACCCTAACATCCAAGCAACACAGTGCAGCTGTTATCACTCTTATATTTTTAGCAAGGAATTGGGAACAATTAAATTGAGACTAGGGTTCGAACCAGATTAGGAACCGAATTGGGAACTGATGGGTAAACGAATTTGGTGCACATAGATTCGATTAACAATCAAAATTATTCAGTTCAAACAAAGATATAGGACACAAGATGAAATTGAAAGAGCAAGAAAATGGGAGAAAGAAAACCTAGAAGCGAGGAGAGGGTGCGTTCGAACGGCGCACAACAGGGTACAGGGGAAGGTTGAGGATGACGATACCGGGGAGGCTGAGAAGCCACGCGACGACACCGGGACGTGCATGGCGGAGGGACGAACAACGGACGTGCCTCTCCACCTTCCTTTCGTGTGCGGGAGATATGAGGCAGCTTGAGAAGATCTGTGACCTGGAACGATATAGCGGTTGTAGCTGATGGACGGCATGTATACCATGGGAGTGAGTCTTAGACCTGGTGATTGGCGTCTTTTCCCCTTTTTGGGCTCACGCATAAACGAGGGAAATTGGATCTGACTTCCTCCAATTTTGGTTCTATATGTCAATTTGAGCTTTATGTAATTTGGAGTGGTTGAGGCACAAAATCATAGCTATGCTGACCGGTCTTTGACGGACACAAAATTCGCTACAAGAACCGTAACTTCTCCATCACTTTGTGGTGGTCTGGCGAGACGCAGGCAATTCGTCGCTGCTAAGTGCCGGTTCTCTTGTAGTGTATTATTATGACAATTATATTTTTATGTTTCATATCATAAAAAATACTATAAAATAATATAAATAAGTTGTTCTAATAATTTTGTTATACGTAATTAAAATATATTCGTGTATAAAATATAAAAATATAATCATTTAAATGAATTTACTTAATATGTTACAATTTTTATATCTTGGGAAAAGTAGACAATTTTAAAATAATTTATTTTATGTATGTACTATAATATATAAAGATTGTTTTAGTTATTATAAATATTAAAGTATTTTTATATGAAAATAGGTGTAAAAATTAAGAGAGAAATATTTAAAAACAAAAGTTTAAATTTTAAAAGATTTAAAAATTTATTTAATCCAAAAGTGATTGACAATAATATTTTTTTTCAATTTAAGGATTATTACTTGTTTTTTAGTTTAATAATTTAATTATTTATATAAGACAATTACTTACTCTATTTTTAAATAAAAAATAAAATTATATAGTATATAATAACTTTATATGCTTAAAATTATTAATTTTTGTTCAAAAAAAGACGGGGGCAAAGCCTATGCTTGTCCCTCCTTGGATCCATCCCTGAATGTGATTGTATATAATATTTGAGTTCTAAGTATTAGCATTTACATTAAACTTAATCATACATATACTTATTTCACTATTTTACAATGATAAAAAATCCTATTACAAAACTTCAGATAAGAACAACCATAGAAAAGCATGTTGTCTTTACTCTTCAAGCTTTCTGTAACACCTTACCACACACAACTTTACGATTAAATCGTAAATCAAATGTGGCGAGGCATTATGATACCTAAAAGGAAGATACATATATAATATTTGAAGAATAATAACATAACTAGGAGCATGTGAAGAAAATTTTTAAACAATTGACAGCCATTAATCACATTGGAATCATGTTAACGCAAGTGAACATCGTATAGAGAAGCAAAACATGTTTATATATATAGGTATATAAGTTCTGAAATAAGATATTTAATAATTATTAGTCTCGACCAGCAAAGAAAAAGCCGGCTAGAATATTACACCAGAATATTCATGTTTCTCCAAATAAAAAGTTCTAATATGAATATACAAAAAAGATTTTAAAAGTGGAGAAAACTCTAAATAAATAAAAATGAACTTCAAAAGAATTTCCTTCATTTCCCCAAATAGAATCCCGCACACTCATCGTGGTGCATCACGCCTTGAATTTGAAAAATAGAAAAATCACGATGGGTGAGAATCCGAAGGTTTCCAGTAGGGTAATAGTTGCAAATAAAGACTATATAAAGAGATATGAACCCACTAGGCAATCGTAATTCTCCAACTTCACAGAAGTTCAAGTCCAGGATTTTAACTAATCCCAACTGGGTCAATTTGCTAAAGTCTCAGCGTTATCAATTACCTCTAACCTCAATCATTTCCAATATATTCTCATCTTTACTCCCAATATCCAATTACTCGGTTCAGTATTCAGTTCGGTAATTTCAATCACAAAAAAATCTATACGGAGTTAATTGCTAATTTTAACATACTCTGAACTACCAACGATCTCATTCATTCACATAGTCATAATCACCATTAATTCCAAGTCTCAAGTCTCAATTGTGAAATTGTACACAAACAATAAGAAGTACAAAACAAATACAACTAAAGAGCAATTACAACAGATAGTACATTTAAAAGTTAACAGAAAGTCAATTAGACAAACCAAAATAGTTATGCACACTCAAATAATATCAAATAAATGCACATAATATAGGCTTGTCCTATTGGCTGTGAGCTCACTTGTCGGTTAAACTGCTAGACTCGACACATTCGGTAGCTAACTCGGACATGACCTCTCGGTTGTGCATCTTCAGAAGGAATATAAACAAAGGAGGGTGTCTTTTCCCCTTATCTTGGAGAAATTATGAAGGAGTATATCTTTCCACATACGAAAGAGTGTGCATTTCCACCTTGCAACTAGAGAGAAATGTGCTATCAGGGATATAGTGCCCACCACACTCTTGAGATATGGTGTCTGACACACTCTTGGGATATAGTTTTTGCTACACTTTTCAATCATAATCACAATCAATATCAAAACCATCGTCCTTACCACAGTTGAAAATTGAACCGAATGGAATCCTTAACCTTCTATCCAATCCCTGATGCAACAAGAAAGAGAATCCTCAACCTTAAACTTGTCCTTCGCAATAAGAGAGGAAATACTTCATCCTCAACTTACCTAATTTAAATGGTTTGACCCAAAGTTGGGGCAAATGGGCCAAAAATGCTAACCGGTTGGATCAGAGCCAAGTTAGGCCCAAGCCCAACATATATAACACTTATTAATGGACCCTTTCAGCCATAAACACCTACACATAAGGGTTTGGGCAGCTGCACGAGTTGAGAGGAGAAAGGGAGAAGTTACTATTCACTCCTCTCTTCCGGTGGCCATATCTCGAGCTATGGTACTCCAATTCGCATTCCGTCAGCAGCTACGCGAAACTCTTACTGAGCCCGTTAGTTCCATCTAATTTATGTAGGTAAGATCTCGAAATTTTCTCTCCTCTTCTCTTCCCTAAGAAATTCGAAAATTTAGGTTTTAATTTTGAGTGAATTTTTGTGTTTTGATTGATAAGGTGGTATTTAAGGTTGGGCTATTGGTGGTTTGTGCGCCAAACACCATCGTGAAAGGTAAGGAAACTCTTTACCTTGTGAAATTGTGATTTTGGTAACTCTAAGTTGATTTGTGATAATTGATATGGTTTTAGTTGAATTCTTGCAATTGTTGGAGTTGATTTGGAATTTTGAAGGTGAGATTGGTGATTTGATTTGGTTGGAAGCTTGGTTTGGACTCAATTTTGGTATTTTGCACATATTGGGAATCGGCCAAGGTATGGTTTCATTTTCTCTATGTAATATGTAATATTTCTGGACACTTAGGCTTGTGGACCATAGGATAGGATTAAAGTTGATTGTTGAAAATTGTGATGTATGATGAATTAGATAATTTTGGTGATTATGGTGAATGATAACATTGATGTATAATGTGGGATTTGGATAATGATGATTTTGAGGATTGTTAATGAATGATGAGGTTTGTTGAAGTTGATAGAGGATGGTAGAATGATATTTTGTGATGTAAATTGTTGAGAATTGAGTTTACAAGTAGAATTTGGTGCATGGAATGGGTCATTTTATGTGTTGCTAAGTTATGAAATGAATAAAAGGTGTATGAATATGATTTAGATACTTTAGGCTTATTTTGAATGTGGAATAAGTGAATTTGGATTGAGAGTTTGGTAAAATTGAGGTTTAGAGATTTTTGGTAAAAATATATTTTTGGTAAACTTTGACGGATCACATCTTGAGCTATCGTTTTTAAAATTGAATGATTTTTGTATCAAATTAAAGATAATTCAAGGATCTTTAAAACGATATAGATTTTGTAGACATCATAATTTTGTAGTAAAAGATATGATCATTGGAAGTTGGTGTCAAAAATATGAATACTGTGATGTTGCAAAATTTGTGATTTTTGGTTTATGTGCGCACGCATACTGCTATGCGCGTTCTCTGAACAGTGGCTATATTTTGACTTGTGCGTATGTACAGCCTTTTGTACACGCACACCCTATAAATTTTTGAAAACGTGCGTTGATAAGTCCATATTTTACGATATATTTTAGTTTGATTTGAGTGGATTTCATCACAAAAACCCACATTTATTCATCTAAATAGCATGCTTTTGAGATTTCTTCCTAAATTGTGCTTAATTGTGAAAACATGCTTTTTAGGACTTAAAATAGCTAAAAATTAATTCACTTTAATCCCATTTGGTACCTTGATGTATTTGTTGAGTGATTTCAGGTTTCCAAGGCAAGTATGGGATGGAAGAAGTGAAGAGAAAAGCATGTAAAAGGGAGAAATCATGAAGAAAATGAAGTTTGGAAGCTGCTGCAAAGGTGCGTTTGCACAGTAATGCGTGCGTACGCACAACGGTGACTTCGTGCAAGGATTCGTACGCACCAAATGTCGTGCGTACGCACGATAGGAATTCTGCCAACTGTGCGTACGCACTGTAGGTCGTGCGTATGCACGCGTGCATATGCGTGAGGTCATTAATGCAAATCGCTAGGGGCGAATTCTGGGCCTCCAAAACCCATTCCAACTCATTTTCTGAAGCTATTTAAGGCCAAAGTGAAGAGGAATGAAGGGGGGAATTAGGTTTAGCTTTTATCATGTTTTAGTATAGTTTTTTAGAGAGAGAAGCTCCTCCCTCTCTCTAGAATTAGGGTTCTTTAGTTTAATTTCTTGTAATTTCTACTTCTAATTCTTGTTTTTATTTACTTTTCTTTGTCATTTATTGTTGTTGCATCTTTGTTCTCCTTCATTTCTCTTGTTATTTTCTTTATTTTGTCATTTTTATGGTTATGCACACTCTTGTTATTTTAATCTTAATTAATGCAAATTTATGTTTCCCTGTCATTTATTGCTTTCTTTAGTTGTTATTGTTATTCTCTTGCTTTGGTAGCTTTGGAATTTATTTTAATGCAATTTAATGTTATTTTATTTTCATGCACACCAAGTGTTTGATAAAATACTTGGCTTAGTTTCTACTTAGTTTTTCTTTACTCTTGGCTTGAAATTGTTGGTTTTGGTGATCCTTGAGTCATTGATGTCCATTCTTGTTTGATACATTAGAGTAGTTAGTTGATTCGGTCTCTCTTGACTCTATGTGACCCATTAGTGTTGACATAGGACTTAGGGATTGAAATCAACTATGCCTACTTGACTTATCTTCGATGTAAGGTTGACTAAGTAGGATTAACTCTTCATAATCATCATGTGTTTGTGGTCGATGGCTAGGATAGGTAACCTTAGCTCTTAATTACATGCCAAGATGTTTTCTTGCATTTGAAGTTTCCTTTCCTTGCATTTTACTTGCTTTGACATTTATTGCTTTTAACTTTTAATTTCTTGCATGTTAAGTTTTCTCGCTCTTGGTTGAGAAATTGGGTGTTTGGGTGGAATTGAGTTGTGAATGTCCATTCTGCATTGTGTGAGAATAGTTAATTGGTTTGGTTTCTATTGACACTAGTCTTTCACTGAGTAATTAGTGAGTTAGCTAGGACTTATGGATTGAGATCAATTACGCTCTTTTGACTAATTCTCAAGGAGGATTGACTAGTTTGGATTTATTCCACACAATTGCCATGTTTGTAGTCCACAACTAGGATAGGAATCCTTAATTCCCCAATTATCACTACTAGCCCCTTTTAGCACTTAATTTCCAATTTCATTGCTTTTAATTTCTTTCCTTTAATTCCTTACATGCTTATTTACATTCCTTGCATTTTAATTTCTTGCTTCTCTCTTGCATTCACAATTCCCCATGCTCTCTCTCATAGCCAATAAAAATACTTAATTGTAACTCCTAGGGAAGATGACCCGAGGTTGAATTACTCTTGATCTCGGTTATTATAATTTGGATTTAAAACATTTGATTTGGGAATTAATTGTCAGTCTAGACTATACTTTCAACAACGGAATTCTATTTTGTGAAAATCTAGATCGACGATAAATTCCTCATCCTCATGCGTACGCACACTCCGGTGCGCACGCACACATAGTGAGATGCCTACTGTTGGGAGCGCTAGCACACTCTGGTGTGCATACACACCCTGCAAAATTTGCAAGTTATGGGTACGCACAGCATCGTGCGCACGCACGTGCTGGGAAGGGCCTTCTATTGGATGCATTCACACCTTTCTGTGCATGCACTCAACAAGGAAAATTTTTCCTTCTATGCGTATGCACACCTCTATGCGTACGCACACTGCCCTATTTTTCAATGAAAATCTTATTTTTAACGGTTTTACCGTCCCGACAAGCTTGTAAACTTCTGTAATGCTTATCTAGGGTGTCTTAACTTATTTTCAGGCCTTGAAACATAGAGAATACCCTAAGTGAGTTTAACTAGATATTTTTCTGGTAAAAGTTTAGAAGACAGAGCCTTAGGTTTCTGGAGTACTGAGGATGGATTAGTTGAGTGCGATGGCAGAGTACTGTAATGATGTTTAAGCTAATGAGTTGTGGAGATACGGATTGATGGTGTTTGAGACGAGTCAAGGACTCAGAGTGGAATGATGGCTTTACTGAGTATTGAAAATGATTTCTTAAAACCACTGATATATTATTTTATACTGAGACTGTTGAGACATTATGCCCCTGGCAGGGACAGTAGGTGAATCCTGCCTGTCGAGGTTGCGGCGGCGGCATAAAAGCAGTGGTTAGTCTTGCTTACATTGAGATGTGAGGTCTATGGCAGAGTATCCCGCTCGCATACTTTCAGATTATAAGAGTGTGCAGGCAATATATCCTGGACTTTGTGCCAGGCACGATATACCAGAGGGTTCCCATTTATTCGTGACTAAAAGGCGACATCTCCATGGAGATGTGTCGGATTTGCAGTTGAATCGACAATGTGATATCACAGCCAAATAGGACAGGCATTCATCATGTGCATCTTCTATCTATTTTCTTGCTTTGCTGACTTGAATTGCTTGCCTAATTGTATAACATGATTATTTGCTTCTTGAATTTCTTGATATACATGCTATACTTGTGCTTTACTTGCATTGTTGTTTTTTGTGTTTTCTACTAGGATTGAGGAGGTTTGGAAGGCGGTGGCAATGGGATCGCATGGAGGTTAGGCTGGCGGAGGCTGTGGGACAGCGGTGAATATGTTAGAGTAGAAAATCCTTAAGTTAGAGTTTCCCTATTTCATTATGGTTTTAAGTAATGGTTATAAATTTACTTATGTTTTAAGCTTGAATCTCATGATTGATATAAAGCTCTAGGATTGCCTCTGGCGTCCCAGAGTTATCTTACATTATTGGGCATTGTTACCATAATGAGAACCTCCAAACTTTGTTGTTATTTTTCAGATGCAGGTCGTAACCCACCTCGGTGAGTTGCATGATGGTGACAGAGTCTTTATCATATTTTGGAGTCTTTTGGTTATTTTGATTTAGTTCTCTCACTATTGTATTTATATTACCTTAGAGGCATACTTTGAGAGAGATAGTTTGTATAAGCTGTTTTACTTTCAAAACTCTGTATGTCGGTATATACTAGTCGGCTTAAACTCTGTGGGCTACGACTAGTTCTCTATGACTAATATACTCTTATATATCTATATAAGTCTTGATATTTCGTAGTTTTATCTTGTACCTTTATGCTTTTAGCTTATTGTGAACGTTTGCGCTTTTGTAACTCTGTTTTTGAGCTTATTCTTTCATCGGGCTTCTAGAATTATTATTATATATATATATATTATATAAGCCTTAGAATTATCGTAACCCTTGATTAACCCCTTGCTTTACGGAATGAGGTAAGGCTTAGGGTAATTAGGGTGTTACACTTCGAGCTTTGGGGAGAAATCGGCTAAAGTATGATTTTGGTTTCTCGTAGATAATGTGTAATGTTATGTGAAAACATAGGCTAGTTGACTGTAGAATAAGTTAAATATGTAAATTATTAATGTTTAAGTGAATAAAGGTGATGAATGTTGAGTTTGATGTGTGTTGCAATTGGAACTTGTTGATTAATATTGATAAATTCATATGTTGAGAGGATTGTGAGGGTGATTGTGATGTATGTGAATATGATTGGTGTTGTATTGGTTGAGTAATTTTAGAAAATATGTATGGAATTGTTAAATCACTGAAGGAATTGGGTATTGGTATGTGTAGAAGTAATTAGAAGGTATGTGTACATGATTTGGGGACACGTGATGTTGTTTTGATTATAAAACTTTGCTTTAAAATTGAGAATTTGGAAAGAATAGACGTTTTGTACTTTTTAGTAAAAACTGATTTTTGACCAACTTCGACGGGCTACAACTTGGCTTTCGGACCTCTAAATTTTGTGAAACTTGTCTAGAATTAAAATTGGATCCGTGATGTTTACAATGTTTGAAGAATGAATAAAAAATTATTTTTAACAAAAAAGTTATGCTCATTCGAAGTTGGACGTAAAAAACTGATTTTTATGAACTTAGCAACTTTTTGCCAATTTTGTAGCCCATGTGTATGCGGACATGCACACAACGCGGATCCTGGGCTCTACCCAGACATCCCGTGTACGCGAACAAGAGTCGCGTACATGAGAATAGAAGACTTTACACTTCTGCGTACGCGGAAGGCATGTGTATGCGGAACCCTATTTTGGCTGAAAATTGTGTTTTTGAGTTTTAAAACCATCCTTCTAGCTTTTCAAACCTTGGTAACTACTATTTAAGGCCCAAAGGCTAGTTATTAGATTATAGAAGAAGAGTAAAATTATTGAGGAAGTTAAATTGAAGTGAAAGGAGGTATGTGAGGAGAAAAGATCAATTAATGAGGTACAACAATATTGAATGTGGTGGAGATTGAATCTGATTAAGAAAGAAACCCCGGATAAGAAGCAGTAGTGTTATCCACTTATTCTGGGTAAGTGTTGAGATACCTGGGCAGTGCAGTAGTAGTGGTTTGTCTCACTTGCTCCGGGTCACTGATTGTAAGGTCTGGGTAGTAGCAGCAATAGTGGTTTATTCCACTTGCTCTAGGTTGAGGTTGTAAACACTCGCCTAGGTAGTAGCAGCAGTAGTGGTTACTCCACTTCCTCTAGGTTAACCAGGTAGTAGCAAGGAGGTTGTGGGTCAGTCCTACTTGCTCTATGATGTGGTGTTTCTGTCCAAGATTAGCTACCAGGACATGTCGGGTTTGGCTATATAATCGACATATGATATCATCAGCCATACGGCAAGCATATATTGTAATACCCTACCACACAGAGCGTTACACCTAGGATGTAAATCAGAGGTGGCGAGGCACTACAACCTCTAAAATTAAAAATACGTATATAATATAATTGATGAAAACTGTAACTAGTATACTTGAAAGAGAAGTTAATCAAAAATGAAATAGAAACCGCATCACTCATGAAAGTTAAGCATAGATGGATAAATAAGATTGAAAGGAAGGTTAAAAATATATATAGAGACCAGAATTTCAAAATAGAGATAAAGAGCTGCAAACTGGACCCACGAAGCTAAAGTCGGCTAGAGTATACATATATATACATACGTAACCCAAAGTACAACCCAAAATGTAAAAGAAACACATGTTTTTCCAAATCAATCTCTAGGAGGGACAAAGTACAAAATACAAGGAGTGGAGAACAACTATGTAAAATTATATACAAGTAGAAATTGAATGTATAACCTGAAAAATATAGTTTTTTGCTTCAAGAAGGCCTCCAGAATGCTTGATGGGGTGCCTCCCAACCTGCATCTGAGAACAACAATATATGTATGGAATGAGAACCAGAGGTTTTCAGTATGATAAAGGTGCCAACGTACATAATGTATAAGATCTTGGGAAAGGCAGAGGTATTCCTAGAACTCTGACACTTAGAATTAAACTTAAGAAAGTATTCTAAGCCATAAACTAGGTAAGTTATCTAAGGTGTTCATGTTCTAAATCCATCTTTAACCTAATACTTCACTTTTCATGTCCTCCAAGCCTTCGAAACTCCAGTGGAACTACCCTCAGCGTCACCTCTGCCAACATGAGTGATCTTTCAGTTTCAAACAATTATAATTCAAATAAAGAAAATACAAATAGAGGCAGCAACTATAGTAGATAGGACAAGTAGCAATTAATTACAGTTAAACAATTAGGCACGCCAAAACAAAGCCAATGAGTCTGTCCTATAGTCAGCGAGTCTCATCTCTCAGTTATAAAACCAAACCCGACATGTCTGGCAGCTAACCCTGGATAGAACACAAAACATAGAGCAAGTGGGACCAATCTGCAACCCTTGTATCTTTGACATGGCAGAAATTAGCCAATTAAGAATTTATAATGAAAGTAGCATTGCAAGTATAGTTCTTAACCGACGAAAATCCCCTTATCAATTTAAAAGTGGTGTCATTAAACGAGAATAAAAATACTGGGAGTATGAATCCAAGGTCGTCTCCCAACGAGTTACACAGAGAGTGCTATTTATTGATCAGGAAGTTTCTGAGAAGTTTGGAGTTGGAGAATAGAATTAAAGCTAGAGAATTAACAAAAGATTTAATTAACTATGATAAAAAAGCCTTGACTGGGAGAAGATTAATCGAAAGTTCTAACTTTGTTGGGTGTTCCTAAGTGTAATAATGATAGGTTGTTGTTCTATTTAGTTATCCCTTGCTGAATAAAGGAAAGTCAAGTAACTAGCTAATCAACTCTATCCTCAAGTCCTAATCCTCTCTGAAGGAAGGTTTAGAGTTAGAGACTAGAGAGTCAGCCAACAACTTCCAATTAGAATTAACACTTGAGTATTCCCAACTCAAGGGTCTCCTCTTAATCAACTCCCAAGACATGTTGGGAGTCTACTTCCTTAACATGGGTGCTACGTTCATAAGCATAAAAAGAGAATAAAAAGAAGACATGATAAATTGAATAATAACTGAGAATTAATTAAAGGTAAAAATAGTTCCTTGCGTTATTAAATCCAAAAGTCATAAACATACATATTTGAATAGGGTACATGGGCAATAAAAAGGGTAAAGGTATGAGGGAACAAACTAGAATAGTATAAACTTCAATGGAGGTAGTCAATCTTCTCAATATCCAGATCAAAAGTATAGAACTAAGAACTATGAATGTGAAGAACCCTAGAGGAGGAAGTGATTTCTCTCCCAGATTCAAAACTAAAACTAAAACTATGCAGAATGAGAATGTCTCTTGAGTCTCTGCTGTTCCCTGATTCTAGTTTGTGTTTCTGGGACAAAAACTGGGTCTAAAACTGGCCCAAAATCGCCCCCAACGATTTTCTGCAACTGCTGTACATCGCGCATGTCACGCGTACGCGTGGGTCACGCGTGCGCGTCTTTTGTGGAAATTCCTAGTCACGCTTACGCGTCAGTCACGCGTACGCGTCGCTCATCCTGTGCGCTAATCACGCACGCGCATCAAGTGTGCGTGCGTGTCGCTATGAAATGCTCTAAATCACACGTACGTGTCTGCCATGCGTGCGCGTCACGTCTCGCTGGTCAGCTTCATTGTTTCTTTGTGTTCCTTCCATTTTTGCAAGCTTCCTTTTTGTTCTCCAAGCCATTCTTGCCCTACAAGGCCTAAAACATTGAACACACAGATCACGGCATCAAATGGTATAGAGAGGGATTATAATCTAACAATTTAAAGGCTTAGGAAGTAGGTTTTCAATCATAGTATTAGATTTGGAAGGTAAATGTATAACATGCTATTTACATGGATAAATGTGGGAAGAATCTGATAAAAACCACTCAATTGAGCACAAGATAAACCGTAAAATAGCAGTTTATCAACCTCCCCACACTTACACATTAGCATGTCCTCATGTTAAGCTCAAGAAAACTAAAAAGAATGAATAGGGACAATAGGACTCATGCAATGCAATGCAATCTATACATATGAATACAACTATATAATGAAATGTCTATGCCTACTCAGTTAAGAAAATAAACAAGTCTTCCAAGACAAACATAAATCAAATTCCACTAATCCAAATCACACAATAAGAATAAGTAAACTTGTGAGAAGATAGCTTATGAAAGCTGGGAACATAGAGTCAAGCTTGAACCCCTCACTAGGAGCGTGTATGCACTCTAGTCACTCAGGTGTATAGGGTAATCCACTCTAGTCTCCTCCATTCATGCTTTCTAAAATTTGTTCTTTATCTAACCAATCAAAAAATATTTAATGCACACATGCAAACATCATGAGGTCTTTCTTAAGGTTGTAATGGGGCTTAGGTAAAGGTGAGGGTACATCTATGGCTAAGTGAGCTGAAAATTGAATCCTTGATTATCCTAAGTTCTCACCTAACACACACACATGTTCCCTATGCTTCTAAAATCATGCTTAAATGCCCATAATCTCACTTTGTATGTTGTACCTACTCATGTACTTAAATGTTCTTTTATTCCACATCAAATGCATTGATCCTTTTATTAACTTAGCATTGGGGTGCTTCCTTTCCCCTAAAATTAAACTGAGACATACATTATTATTATTATTATTATTATTATTATTATTATTATTATTATTATTATTATTATTATTATTATTATTATTATTATTATTGGAAGCATTATAGCATCAATGCAATTGGTTTACATATTTTCACATGAGTGGCATTCAAGCTTTTAATATTTATCAATTATCATATATTCTTATTAACCCAAGTTTCCATAGTTTTTGCCACACTTGATTGACACACAATCTCTATCTTAAGCAAACCAAAGATTCAATTGGGATAATTACTTATTTTTCTAGTTAAGGCTAGTGATGTGGTAATATATAGAACAAAAGGGAATTAAAAGGCTCAAAGGGGTGAACAAAGGTAATTTAGAATGGTAGGCTATTTGGGATAGTGAGCTAATGGCAATTGATGGCCTCAATCATATATATGCATAAATACATTAAATAATGGACATATAGAATGGAACAAACCATAGATTGCAATTATAGAGGAGAGAAAACACACAAGAATAAAAAAATAATGGTTAAATAATGTAACCATACAATTAGGCTCAAAATCTTACTGGGTTGTGTGTTCTAAGCTCTAAGCCATGTTCCAAATTACAGTCTTCAAATAAGTTTAACATAGAGTTTTGTTTTGAATTAGTGAATTTTTTAAAAATAGGGTCCTTGAAAAGAACTTATTATTTTTTCAGCCAAGTAGAACATGCAAGCAACTAATTATTACCATGCAATCTATTCTATCTAAACAAACAGAGAATTACCTACTAATTTATCTACTGGTGCAAAGAGAAAGAAAAGTTACCTCCGGAAGTCAGGTACTGACCGACCTCCCCACACTTAAAGCTTGCACCGTCCTCAATGCCATCAGTCAGGAACAAAGGGGGTCTGGTAACAACATCTCCACAATCGGGGTCGGCAGGGCTCCCCGTGCTGGTAGTTGAAGTGGAGTCCAGAGTGTCTGGGTCTTCTATAGGTGGGTGGTTCCCAATAATTAGCTGCTTTAGGTATGTGAATTAGCGCTTGTTACGGCGCTCCATGCGATCCAACCTCTGTAGTATCTAAAGGAGCAGTTGATTTATTGAAGGTGCTTGTGATGTGGAAGGAGAAGGAGTATCTCTGGCCGTGTCTACAGTCCAGCTGATAGTGGCTGGTGGGAGTCAGAGGTACTTCCCATTGGGGACTTTCTGATCGTCCTGTAGAATCATGGCCTTGGTGTCTCCAGCTCTGTAGGAGACTTTGGCGGCTGAGACTAGATCTGAAACCAAGGCAGGAAAAGGTAGGTTGCTCACAATCTGTACGTGTCCCATGACTTGCTGGATCTGTCTTGGTAAATTGAGGGGCTGGTCTGTCAGGATGCACCAGATGAGTACGGCCATGTCCACAGTTAAGGAGGACTTGTGAGTGCTCAGAAAAATATAGTGGGACATAATCTATGGCCACACCCGAGCTTCCAAGGTAAGTGTTGAAGCCAATATTCCCTTAGGTCGGGATCGATGGTAACCATAGATCCATCTGCTGCCAGGTTGTGCTATAACTCTGAGGATGTCGTCCCAGTTAAATTGGTATGTCTGGCACTTGAGAGAGGCTTCTTGGTATGCGTCCGATCCTTCTGGGGTAGGAGGGAGATCTAAAGCTCGCTGAATGGCCCTTTCAGATATAGAGACTTGCTTCTGACGGACATAGACAGACTGCAGGTTTGGCATGTGAAAATTGGAGTAAAATTCAACTACCCATGAAAGATTGACCTACCTTGGCTGTCTCCGTAAGAAGTTGCTCATTATTGTAGTTTTTCGCCGCCAGGATGGGGAACATCTGCTCGCAGTAGCGGTTAGTGAATCGCACAGTATCCTTTGCTGGAAGGGCTTTTTCAGATTCATTGACTTTGATGATCCTCTTTACTCGCTTTGTTGATGGTTTGACAGCTGTTGAAGATGCTTCTGCAGCTAGTGCTCTTTTCATTCCTCTCTTTGCCGGTGGTTTGGGGGCACCTTTCTCTTTACCTTTTTGGTGGCCATTGATGAGCGGATAATTTATACGCTTTTTGGCATTGTTTTTAGTATGTTTTTAGTATGATCTAGTTAGTTTTTAGTATATTTTTATTAGTTTTAAGTTAAAATTCACTTTTCTGGACTTTACTATGAGTTTGTGTGTTTTTCTGTGATTTCAGGTATTTTCTGGCTGAAATTGAGGGTCCTGAGCAAAAATCTGATTCAGAGACTGAAAAGGACTGCAGATGCTGTTGGATTCTGACCTCCCTGCACTCGAAGTGGATTTTCTGGAGCTATAGAAGCTCAATTGGCGCGCTCTCAACGTCGTTGGAAAGTAGACATCCTGGGCTTTCCAGAAATATATAATAGTTCATACTTTGCCCGAGATTTGATGGCCCAAACCAGCGTTGCAAATCAGCTTCAGAATTTCCAGCGTTTAACGCTGGAACTGGCATAAAAATTGGAGTTAAACGCCCAAACTGGCATGAAAGCTGGCGTTTAACTCCAGAAAAAGTCTCTACACATGAAAGCTTCAATGCTCAGCCCAAGCACACACTAAGTGGACCCAGAAGTGGATTTTTACGTCATTTACTCATTTCTGTATACCCTAGGTTACTAGCTTACTATTAATAGGATCTTTTGACATTGTATCAGTACCTCATGACACTTTACATGTTTTCTTTGTGTACCTTCCACGGCATGAGTCTCTAAACCCCATGGTTGGGGGTGAGGAGCTCTGCTGTGTCTTGATGGATTAATGCAATTACTACTGTTTTTCATTCAATCATGCTTGCTTCCATTCTAAGATATTACTTGTTCTTAACCCGGATGAATGTGATGATCCGTGACACTCATCATCATTCTCAACTATGAACGTGTGCCTGACAACCACCTCCGTTCTACCTTAGATTAGGTAGATATCTCTTGGATTCTTTAATCAGAATCTTCGTGGTATAAGCTAGAACTGATGGCGGCATTCAAGAGAATCCGGAAGGTCTATACCTTGTCTGTGGTATTCTGAGTAGGATTCAATGATTGAATGACTGTGATGAGCTTCAAACTCCTGAAGGCAGGGCGTTAGTGACAGACGCAAAAGAATCACTGGATTCTATTCCGGCCTGATTGAGAACCGACAGATGGATAGTCGTGCCGTGACAGGGTGTGTTGAACATTTCCACTGAGAGGATGGGAGGTAGCCACTGACAACGGTGAAACCCTTACATATAGCTTGCCATGGAAGGAGCCTTGCGTGCTTGAAGAAGAAGATAGTAAGAAAGCAGAGATTCAGAAGATGGAGCATCTCCAAAACCTCAACCTATTCTCTATCACTGCAGAACCAGTACTTATTTCATGTTCTTTTACTTTTCACAATTAATCCTGATAATTTCTGATATACAATCTCCGTGGGATCGACCCTTACTCACGTAAGGTATTACTTGGACGACCCAGTGCACTTGCTGGTTAGTTGTGCGAGGTTGCAAAAGTGTGATTGCAATTTCGTGCACCAAGTTTTTGGCGCCGTTGCCGGGGATTGTTCGAGTTTGGACAACTGACGGCTTATCTTGTTGCTTAGATTAGGACTGTTTTATTTTTGTTGGTTTAGAGTCTTTTAGTTGAGTCTAGTTTCATATTTTAAGTTTGGTGTCAATTGCATGCTTTTGTTTTTCTTTTAATTTTCGAATTTGCATGTCTTTAGTGCCTTTTTGATCCGTAAAAATTCTAAGTTTGGTGTCCTCTTTGTGTTTTCCCTTAAAATTTTCGAAAAATTAGTGTTAGATTTTCTAAAAATTTTAAGTTTGGTGTCATTTTGTTGTTTTTCTCTTTCCTCATTTCAAAAATCAAATCTTTTTCATAAAAATTTTTCAATCATATCTTTCTAATTGATAATCTCAAAATCTTTTTAATTAACTAATTGATTCTGTTTTCAATTTGCTTTGATCTTATTTTCTTTTAAATTTTGAATTTTTTTATTATTATTTTATTTTCCTTTTGTTTTATTTTATTTTTTTCGGTTAATTCAAAAAAAAAATTTTTATCTACTTGCAATCCATATCATTTCCCTTTATCCATCATGGATCTAAGTGGAATTGAACGGTCCAGAAGGACTCTGGGGTCTTATGCTAACCCCATTACAGCTGCATATGGGAGTAGCATCTGTACACCTCCCATCAAAGCAAGCAGCTTTGAGCTAAATCCTCAACTCATTATCATAGTGCAGCAAAATTGCCAGTATTCTGGTCTTCCACAGGAAGAGCCTACTGAGTTTCTGGCACAGTTCTTACAAATTGCTGACACAGTACATGATAAAGAGGTGGATCAGGATGTCTACAGACTATTACTGTTTCCATTTGCTGTAAAAGATCAAGCTAAGAGGTGGTTGAATAACCAACCTACAGCAAGCATAAAGACATGGAAACAGTTATCAGACAAATTCCTGAATCACTTTTACCCTCCAAAGAGGATGACACAGCTAAGGCTGGACATCCAAGGCTTTAAACAAGAGGATAATGAATCCCTTTATAATGCCTGGGAGAGGTATAGAGGTATGCTAAGAAAATGCCCCTCTGAAATGTTTTCAGAATAGGTACAGTTAGACATCTTCTACTATGGGCTTACAGAAAAAGCTCAGATGTCTTTAGACCACTCAGCTGGTGGATCTATACACATGAGGAAGACAATTAAAGAGGCTCAAGAGCTTATAGACACTGTTGCTAGAAACCAATACTTGTACTCTAGCAATGAGCTCTCTCCAAAAGAGGAAGTCATGGCAGTAGCCACTGATCCTAATCCTCAAGAACAGATGATTGAGCTTAATCAACAATTGCTCCTGATGACAGAACAGTTAGCAGAATTTAAAGAGATGCTCCATGAAACTAAAGTTGCTAACAAGAACATAAAACTGCAGTTGAATCAAGCAAAACAGCAGATATCTAAACAGATAACAGAAGAATGTCAAGCAGTTCAACTGAGGAGTGGGAAGACATTGAATAACACTGCCCAAAAGAGCAAAAAGCCAAATAAGGAACACTTGACAGAGGATAGCCAAACCACTATCCAAAATCCCTTTGAGGACAGTAAGAGCCCAGAGAGGAATGCTATTGGCGTTCAAACGCCAGAAAAGGAGGGAAAGCTGGCGTTAAACGCCCATTCCCTGCCCAGTTCTGGCGTTCAAACGCCAGAAAAGGGGGAAAAGTTGGCGTTAAACGCCCATTTTCCACCCAATCCTGGTGTTCAAACGCAAAAGGGGAACCAGACACCTGAGAGTACTGATAGTAATCCCTCTAAAAAGGCTTCTTCAACCACTTCTGTAAGGAATAAACCTGCAGCATCTAAGGTTGAAGAATATAAAGCCAAGATGCCTTATCCTCAGAAACTCCGCCAAGCGGAGCAGGATAAGCAATTTGCCCGCTTTGCAGACTATCTAAGGACTCTTGAAATAAAGATTCCGTTTGCAGAGGCACTTGAGCAAATACCTTCTTGTGCTAAGTTCATGAAAGAGATCTTAAGTCATAAGAAGGATTGGAGAGAAACTGAAAAAGTATTTCTCACTGAAGAATGCAGTGCAGTCATCCTGAAAAGCTTACCAGAAAAGCTTCAAGATCCAGGAAGCTTTGTGATACCATGCACATTAGAAGGCGCTTACACCAAGACAGCCTTATGTGATCTTGGAGCAAGCATTAATCTAATACCTGCATCCACTATCAGAAAGCTTGGGATGACTGAAGAAGTCAAACCAACCCGGATATGCCTCCAACTTGCTGATGGCTCCATTAAATATCCATCAGGCATAATAGAGGACATGATTGTCAAGGTTGGGCCATTCGCCTTTCCAACTGACTTTGTGGTGCTGGAAATGGAGGAGCACAAGAGTGCAACTCTCATTCTAGGAAGACCTTTCCTAGCAACTGGACGAACTCTCATTGATGTACAAAAAGGGGAAGTAACCCTGAGAGTCAATGAGGATGAGTTCAAGTTGAATGCTGTAAAAGCTATGCAGCATCCAGACACACCAAATGACTGCATGGGCGCTGACATTATTGACTTTCTGGTAGAAGAGATCAATATGACTGAAAGCCTAGAATCAGAGCTTGAGGACATCTTCAAGGATGCTCAACCTGATCAAGGAGAACCAGAGGAAACAAAGGAATTTTCAAAAATTCCTCAGGAGGAGGATAAGCCTCCCAAACCTAAACTCAAACCACTACCACCATCCCTGAAGTATGCATTTCTGGGAGAGGGTGACACTTTTCCAGTGATTATAAGCTCTGCTTTAAATCCACAGGAAGAGGAAGCACTGATTCAAGTGCTAAGGACACACAAGACAGCTCTTGGGTGGTCCATAAGTGATCTTAAGGGCATTAGCCCAGCTAGATGCATGCACAAGATCCTGTTGGAGGATAATGCCAAACCAGTGGTCCAACCACAGAGGAGGCTAAATCCAGCCATGAAGGAGGTGGTGCAGAAAGAGGTCACTAAATTACTAGAGGCTGGGATTATTTATCCTATTTCTGATAGCCCCTGGGTGAGCCCTGTACAAGTTGTCCCCAAGAAGGGAGGCATGACAGTGGTTCATAATGAAAAAAATGAACTGGTTCCTACAAGAACAGTCACAGGGTGGCGTATGTGTATTGACTACAGAAGGCTCAATACAGCCACCAGAAAGGATCATTTTCCTTTACCATTCATAGACCAAATGCTAGAAAGACTAGCTGGTCATGATTATTACTGCTTTTTGGATGGCTATTCAGGTTACAACCAAATTGCAGTAGATCCTCAGGACCAAGAGAAAACAGCATTTACTTGCCCTTCTGGCGTGTTTGCCTACAGGAGGATGCCTTTTGGTCTGTGTAATGCTCCTGCAACCTTTCAGAGATGCATGCTATCCATCTTCTCTGACATGGTGGAGAAATTCCTGGAAGTCTTCATGGACGACTTCTCAGTATATGGAGACTCATTCAGCTCCTGTCTTAACCACCTAGCACTTGTCCTGAAAAGGTGCCAAGAGACTAACCTGGTTTTAAACTGGGAGAAATGTCACTTCATGGTGACTGAAGGAATTGTCCTTGGACACAAAATTTCAAGCAGGGGAATAGAGGTGGATAAGGCAAAGGTAGAGGTAAATGAAAAATTACCACCACCTGTCAATGTTAAGGCAATCAGAAGCTTTCTGGGGCATGCAGGATTCTATAGAAGGTTTATAAAGAATTTTTCAAAAATTGCAAAGCCTTTGAGTAACCTGCTAGCTGCTGACACACCATTTGTGTTTGACACACAGTGTCTGCAGGCATTTGAGACCCTGAAAGCTAAGCTGGTCACAACACCAGTCATCTCTGCACCAGATTGGACATTGCCATTTGAACTCATGTGTGATGCCAGTGACCATGCCATTGGTGCAGTGTTGGGACAGAGGCATAACAAGCTTCTGCACGTCATTTATTATGCCAGCCGTGTTCTAAATGATGCACAGAAGAATTACACAACTACAGAAAAAGAGTTACTTGCAGTGGTCTATGCCATTGACAAGTTTAGATCCTATCTAGTGGGATCCAAAGTGGTTGTGTACACTGACCATGCTGCTCTTAAATACTTACTCACGAAGCAGGATTCAAAACCCAGGCTAATAAGATGGGTGTTGCTTCTGCAAGAGTTTGATATAGAAATAAGAGACAGAAAAGGGACAGAGAACCAGGTAGCTGATCATCTGTCCCGAATAGAACCAGTAGCTGGGGCGTCCCTCCCTTCTACTGAGATCTCTGAGACTTTCCCAGATGAGCAACTCTTTGCCATTCAGGAAGCTCCATGGTTTGCAGATATTGTAAATTATAAAGCTGTGAGGTTCATACCCCAGGAGTACAGCAGAGTGCAAAGAAAGAAATTAATTTCAGATGCCAAGTACTACCTCTGGGATGAACCATATCTCTTTAAGAGATGTGCAGACGGAATGATCCGCAGATGTGTACCGAGAGAAGAAGCACAAAGGATCCTATGGCACTGCCATGGATCACAGTATGGAGGACATTTTGGAAGTGAGCGAACAGCCACTAAAGTCCTCCAATGTGGCTTCTACTGGCCTACTCTCTATAAAGATGCCCGAGAGTTTGTGCGTAACTGTGACAGTTGCCAAAGAGCTGGTAACTTGCCTCATGGATATGCCATGCCTCAACAAGGGATATTAGAGATAGAATTGTTTGATGTATGGGGAATTGACTTCATGGGTCTATTCCCACCATCATACTCAAACACTTACATTCTGGTGGCAGTGGACTATGTATCTAAGTGGGTAGAAGCAATTGCTACACCCACTAATGATACCAATACCGTGCTGAAATTCCTCCAGAAACACATCTTCAGCAGATTTGGTGTTCCCATAGTACTAATCAGTGACGGGGGCACTCATTTCTGTAATAGACAGCTATACTCTGCTATGGTCAGATATGGAATTAGCCACAAAGTGGCAACTCCGTATTATCCACAGACAAATGGGCAAGCTGAAGTCTCTAATAGAGAGCTAAAAAGAATCCTAGAACGGACTGTGATAGCCCGAAGAAAGGATTGGGCAAAGAGTTTGGATGATGCTCTGTGGGCATACAGAACAGCATTCAAGACTCCTATAGGAACCTCTCCATACCAACTGGTGTATGGGAAGGCCTGTCATCTGCCCGTGGAACTGCTTACCATACTTACAGAACCATGGTCAGAGGGAAAGTTATGTACTTCCATCTGGACAAAATAAGAGAAATCTTCAAATTGCCTCAACTGTAGGATGTTCCTGAATCCTTTAATAGGAGAATGGTGAGAGCAGACAAAGGGTTGGATCAAGTTCTAGAGGACATATGCCTCCCTGGAACTAAGTGGATAACCAATTCAAAGGGTGTCCCAAACCAACTCAAGAGGGGAGATCTCAAACCAATTGCAAGAGGTTGGTTAGACTTTATTGGGCGTTCCATACTGCCCACTAGCAACCGTTCTGAGGTCACTATCAAGAGAGCAGTGATGATTCATTGCATTATGCTTGGAAAAGAAGTGGAGGTTCATCATATGATTGCTTGTGAGATCTACACAATTGCAAATAAGAATTCCACTGAAGCCAAACTGGCTTACCCAAGCTTGATCTCTTTGCTCTGTAAGGAGGCTGGGGTAAAGATGGGAGTAGATGAATTCATACCCATTGAACATCCAATCACCAAGAAGTCAATGGAAGGACAAATGCAAGACAACTCTATCAAAAGGAGGGCGCAAGAGTTCCTCCCTGAATTTCTTGAAATTGGCTACTGGGCCAGCCTAGAAGCATCTATCACCAAGTTGCAAGAAACTATGGAGCAACTTAAGGAAGAACAGCAGAATCAGAACTGCATGCTCTGCAAATTGCTGAAGGAACAAGAGAAGCAGGGGCGTGACTTCAAGAACTGAAACGCCAAAAATTCTCTCCTCAATTTGAGGGAGCATCCACTTCTCAAAATCAAGGTTGTTGAGTTCTAACTCTGTGAAAACCTCTATCATTAGGAGCCTATTTAAATTTTTTTTTCTTTTTTTAGTCTCATGTTATATCTATTTTTGATTCTTGTTCTTAATTCTTAATTAATAAAATTTAAAATTCATGTCTTCAAGCTATGAATGTCCTATGAATCCATCACCTCTCTTAAATGAAAAATGCTTTAATCACAAAAGAACAAGAAGTACAGGATTTCGAATTTATCCTTGAAACTAGTTGAATTAGTTTGACGTGGTGACAATAATTTTTGTTTTTCCGAATGAATGCTTGAACAGTGCATATGTCTTTTGAATTTGTTGTTTTGAGAATGTTAAAATTGTTGGCTCTTGAAAGAATGAGGGAAAAAGAGAAATGTTATTGAGGATCTGAAAAAATCATCAAATTGATTCTTGAAGCAAGAAAAAGCAGTGAATTCAAAAAAAAAAGAAAAAAAATTGAAAAAAAAGAGAGAGAAAGAAAAAGAAAGAAATAAAGTTGTGATCCAAGGCAAAAAGAGTGTGCATAAGAACCCTGGACACCTCTAATTGGGGACTCTAGCAAAGCTGGGTCACAATCTGAAAAGGTTCACCCAAGTATGTGTCTGTGGCATGTATGTATCTGGTGGTAATACTGGATGACAGAGTGCTTTGGGCCACAGCCAAGACTCATGACATAGCTATGTTCAAGAATCATTATACTTAACTAGGAGAATCAATAACACTATCTGAGTTTTGAGTTCTTATAGATGCCAATCATTCTGAACTTCAAAGGATAGAGTGAGATGCCAAAACTGTTCGGAAGCAAAAAGCTACTAGTCCCGCTCATCTAATTGGAGCTAAGTTTCCTTGATATTTTGGAGTCTATAGTATATTCTCTTCTTTTTATCCTATTTTGATTTTCAGTTGCTTGGGGACAAGCAACAATTTAAGTTTGGTGTTGTGATGAGCGGATAATTTATACGCTTTTTGGCATTGTTTTTAGTATGTTTTTAGTATGATCTAGTTAGTTTTTAGTATATTTTTATTAGTTTTTAGTTAAAATTCACTTTTCTGGACTTTACTATGAGTTTGTGTGTTTTTCTGTGATTTCAGGTATTTTCTGGCTGAAATTGAGGGTCCTGAGCAAAAATCTAATTTAGAGACTGAAAAGGACTGCAGATGCTGTTGGATTCTGACCTCCCTGCACTCGAAGTGGATTTTCTGGAGCTACAGAAGCCCAATTGGCGCGCTATCAACGGCGTGGAAAGTAGATATCCTGGGCTTTCCAGCAATGTATAATAGTCCATACTTTGCCCGAGATTTGATGGCCCAAACCGGCGTTGCAAATCAGCTTCAGAATTTCCAGCGTTTAACGCTGGAACTGGCATAAAAATTGGAGTTAAACGCCCAAACTGGCATGAAAGCTGGCGTTTAACTCCAGAAAAAGTCTCTACACATGAAAGCTTCAATGCTCAGCCCAAGCACACACTAAGTAGACCCAGAAGTGGATTTTTACGTCATTTACTCATTTCTGTATACCCTAGGTTACTAGCTTACTATTAATAGGATCTTTTGACATTGTATCAGTACCTCATGACACTTTACACGTTTTCTTTGTGTACCTTCCACGGCATGAGTCTCTAAACCCCATGGTTGGGGGTGAGGAGCTCTGCTGTGTCTTGATGGATTAATGCAATTACTACTGTTTTTCATTCAATCATGCTTGCTTCCATTCTAAGATATTACTTGTTCTTAACCCGGATGAATGTGATGATCCGTGACACTCATCATCATTCTCAACTATGAACGTGTGCCTGACAACCACCTCCATTCTACCTTAGATTAGGTAGATATCTCTTGGATTCTTTAATCAGAATCTTCGTGGTATAAGCTAGAACTGATGGCGGCATTCAAGAGAATCCGGAAGGTCTATATCAAATTAAATGCAAGATGTTTATTGGCATGCCGGCAAAGGTATGAGTAGGATAAATCAAGCATTGATTGCAAATAATGTATTATCACTTGTAACAAATTAACAATCACATTTGTATTGATAATTATATCAAATTAATAAAATATGGGAAGGGTTTTGTGAAAAACAGGCATTAGAGTAGAAGGATGTAACAATTAAAATTGTACCATGTGATGAGCGGATAATTTATACGCTTTTTGGCATTGTTTTTAGGTAGTTCTTAGTATAATCTAGTTACTTTTAGGGATGTTTTTATTAGTTTTTATGCTAAATTTATATTTCTGGACTTTACTATGAGTTTGTGTGTTTTTTTGTAATTTCAGGTAATTTTTGGCTGAAATTGAGAGACCTGAGCAAAACTCTGAAAAAGGCTGACAAAGGACTGCTGATGCTATTGGATTCTGACCTCCCTGCACTCAAAATGGATTTTCTGGAGTTACAGAACTCCAAATGGTGCGCTCTCAATGGCGTTGGGAAGTAGACTTCCAGAGCTTTCCAGCAATATATAATAGTCCATACTTTATTTGGGATTAGACGACGCAAACTGGCGCTCAACGCCAGTTCTACGCTGCATTCTGGAGTCAAACGCCAGAAACACGTCACGACCCAGAGTTGAACGCCAGAAACACGTTACAACTTGGTGTTCAACTCCAATAAAAGCCTCAGCTCGTGTAAAGCTCATGCTCAGCCCAAACATACACCAAGTGGGCCCCGTAAGTGGATTTATGCATCAATTACTTACTTCTGTAAACCCTAGTAGCTAGTCTAGTATATAGGACTTTTTACTAATGTATTCAGTGTCTTTTGACTGTTTAGTCTCTGATCATTCGGTCTTGTGACCACGTTTGGGGGATGGCCATTCGGCCATGCCTAAACCTCTTTCACTTATGTATTTTCAACGGTGGAGTTTCTACACACCATAGATTAAGGGTGTGGAGCTCTGCTGTACCTCAAGTTTCAATGCAAGTACTACTATTTTCTATTCAATTCGATTTATTCCTGTTCTAAGATATTCGTTGCACTTCAACTTGATGAATGTGCTGATCCATCACACTCATCATCATTCTCACCTATGAACGCGCGTGACTGACAACCACATCTGTTCTACCTTAGACCGGGCGCATATCTCTTGGATTCCTTAATCAGAATCTTCGTGGTATAAGCTAGAATTGATGGCGGCATTCATGGGAATGCAGAAAGTCTAACCTTGTCTGTGGTATTCCGAGTAGGATTCCAGGATTGAATGACTGTGACGAGCTACAAACTCCTGAAGGCTGGGCGTTAGTGACAGACGCAAAAGAATCACTGGATTTTACTCCAACCTGATTGAGAACCGACAGATGATTAGCCGTGCTGTGACAGAGCATTTGGACCTTTTTCACTGAGAGGATGGGATGTAGCCATTGACAATGGTGATGCCTTACATACATCTTGACATGGAAAGGAGTAAGAAGGATTGGATGAATGTAATAAGAAAGTAAAGATTCGGAAGGAACACAACACCTCCATGCACCTATCTGAAATTCCCACCATTGGATTACACGAGTAACTTTATCTTTGTTTCCTGTTTATTTTATTTATCTTTTGAATATCTAATCCAATCATATTTGAATCAACCTGACTGAGATTTACAAGATGACCATAGATTGCTTCATACCAACAATCTCTGTGGGATCGACCCTTACTCACGTAAGGTATTACTTGGATGACCTAGTGCACTTGCTGGTTAGTTGTGCGGAGTTGTGACTAAGTGTAATTCACGTGTGAGAGCTACCAAATTATTGGAGCCATTGTTGATGATCACAAATCTGCCTACCACCATGCCATACGGGCTTTTTCACAAACTCTTTGTATGCATGTTGAATATAATAAAGACAGAATTAAATTGGAACATACAAGCTTCCCAAAAATAATGAATATAAATTGTCAAACAACTCCATAATAATCCACAAGCAATTATAGAAGAAAGCAATCACCCATATAGATTTTCTAACACCAAGTAGAGTAATGCAAAAATAAATAAATAGTGAAGAAGAAGAAGAGAGGGAAAATAGAAGGAAAGAACCTTGAAAAGGTGGTGATAAAGAGAGATGATTGAGAATGTGAGAGTGAGATAATATGAGGGAAGAGAAAAGAAGAAGAAAAGAGTAAAGGAAGAAGAAGAAGAAGAAGAAGAAGAAGAAGAAGAAGAAGAAGAAGAAGAAGAAGAAGAAGAAGAAGAAAAGAAAGAAGAAGAAAGAAATTAGGATTGGAAAAGATAAGAAAAGAAAACAGGGCTGCGCAGGGTTAAGGTGATATTGCGCGCATGACCACGCTGACCAACAATGTCTCTGATGAGCGGATAATTTATACGCTTTTTGGCATTGTTTTTATATAGTTTTTAGTAAGTTTGAGCTACTTTTAGGGATGTTTTCATTAGTTTTTATGTTAAATTCACATTTCTGGACTTTACTATAAGTTTGTGTGTTTTTCTGTGATTTCAGGTAAATTCTGGCTGAAATTGAGGGACTTGAGCAAAACTCTGAAGAAGGCTGACAAAAGGACTGCTGATGCTGTTGGAATCTGACCTCCCTGCACTCAAAATGGATTTTCTGGAGCTACAGAACTCCAATTGGCGCGCTCTTAACGGCGTTGGAAAGTAGACATCCAGGGCTTTCCAGCAATATATAATAGTTCATACTTTATTCGAAGAATGACGACGTAACTTGGCGTTGAACGCCAAGTACATGCTGCTGTCTGGAGTTAAACGCCAGAAAAACGTCATGATCCGGAGTTAAACGCCCAAAACACGTCATAACTCGAAGTTCAACTCCAAGAGAAGCCTTAGCTCGTGGATTGATCAAGCTCAGCCCAAACATACACCAAGTGGGCCCCGGAAGTGGATTTATGCATCAAATACTTACTCATGTAAACCCTAGTAGCTAGTCTAGTATATATAGGACATTTATCTATTGTATTAGACATCTTTGGTCTCAGTTTTGTTTTATTCTTCATCTTAAGAGATCATTGATCACGTTAGGGGGCTGGCCATTCGGCCATGCCTGAACCTCTTTTACTTATGTATTTTCAACGGTGGAGTTTCTGCACACCATAGATTAAGGGTGTGGGGCTCTGCTGTACCTCAAGTATTAATGCAATTCTATTATCTTTTATTCAAATCTCTCTTATTCTTATTCCAAGATATTCATTCGTACCCAAGAACATGATGAATGTGATGATAAGTAACCCTCATTATCATTCTCACTTATGAACGCACGTGATTGACAACCACTTCCGTTCTACATGCAACAGAGCTTGAATGCGTATCTCTTAGATTCCCCAACAGAATCTTCGTGGTATAAGCTAGATAGATGGCGGCATTTATGAGGATCCGGAAAGTCTCACCTTGTCTGTGGTATTCCGAGTAGGATCCTGGGAATTCGGAAAGTCTAACCTTGTCTGTGGTATTCCGAGTAGGATTCCGGTAATGAATGACTGTGACGTGCTTCAAACTTGCAAGTGCTGGGCGTTAGTGACAGACGCAAAAGAATCAAGGGATTCTATTCCAGTAGGCGCAGGAACCAACCAGTGATTAGCCGTGCTGTGACAGAGTGCGTGAGCGTAGTTTTCACTGCGAGGATGGGATGTAGCCATCAACCATGGGTGATGCCTCCAGACGATTAGCCGTGCGAGTGACAGCCGCATAGGATCATTTTCCCGAGAGGATTGAAAGTAGCCACCGCTGATGGTGAACCCCTATACACAGCTTGCCATGGAAAGGAGTAATAAGGATTGAGTTGAAGCAGTGGGAGAGCAGGCGTCCTTGAGCCATACAGTATCTCCATATGCTTATCTGAAATTCCCACCAATGAATCTACATAAGTATTCTATCCCTTTTATTTATTTTATTTATCCAATTTAATTCCATTTGACTCTATGATTCCACTCACTAACTGAGATCTACAAGATGACCATAGCTTGCTTCATACCAACAATCTCTATGGAATCGACCCTTACTCGCGTAAGGTTTATTACTTGGACGACCCAGTACACTTGCTGGTTAGTTGAACGGAGTTGTGTCCACTCGTGCCAAATACCTAAATTCCACATTTTTACAATGAATGCACATCAAAGAATAGTGATCACAATTTCGTCCACCAAGTTTTTGGCGCCGTTGCCGGGGATTGTTCGAGTATGGACAACTGACGGTTCATCTTGTTGCTCAGATTGGGTAATTTTCTTTTCAAGAATCTTTTTCAAAAATTTTTCTTTTATTTTTCGTTTTTCCAAAAATGTTTTTCGAAAAAAAATTAAAATAAAAATACAAAAAAATTAGAAAATCATAAAAATCAAAAAAATATTTTGTGTTTCTTGTTTGAGTCTTGTGTTAATTTTTAAGTTTGGTGTCAATTGCATGCTTTTAAAATTTTTCTTGCATTTTTTCGAAAATTTCATGCATTCATAGTGTTCTTCATGATCTTCAAGTTGTTCTTGACAAGTCTTCTTGTTTGATCTTGATGATTTCTTGTTTTGTGTCTTTTGTTGTTTTTCATGTGCACTTTTGCATTCATATTTTTCATGCATTAAAAATTTTAAGTTTGGTGTCTTGCATGTTTTTTTTGCATCAAAAATTTTTCAAAATTATGTTCTTGATGTTCATCATGATCTTCATAGTGTTCTTGGTGTTCATCTTGACATTCATAGCATTCTTGCATGCATCTTGTGTCTTGATCCAAAATTTTCATGTTTTGGGTCATTTTTGTGTTTTTCTTTAAAAATTTAAAAATCAAAAATATCTTTTCCTTATTTCCCTCCAAAATTTCGAAATTTTGGGTTGACTTGGTCAAAAATTTTCAAAATTAGTTGTTTCTTACAAGTCAAGTCAAAATTTCAATTTTAAAAATCTTATCTTTTCAAAATCTTTGTCAAAAATCATATCTTTTTCATTTTTTTTTATAAATTTCGAAAATTTCAAAAATCTTTTTCAAAATATTTTTCAAAATCTTTTTCTTATCTTTTTATCAAATTTTCGAAAATTAGCTAACAATTAAATGTGATTGGTTCAAAAATTTGAAGTTTGTTACTTTCTTGTTAAGAAAGGTTCAATCTTTAAGTTCTAGAATCTTATCTTGTAGTTTCTTGTTAGTTAAGTAATTTTTAAAATTAAATCTTTTTCAAATATCTTTTTAAAATTAAATCTTTTTATCTTTTATCTTATCTTTTTCAAAAAAAAAAAATTTATCTTTTTCAAAAATTTGATTTCAAAATATCTTATCTAACTTCTTATCTTCTTATCTTTTTGAAATTTTGATTTCAAATCTTTTTCAATCAACTAACTAACTTTTTGTTTGTTTCTTATCTTTTTCAAAACCACCTAACTACTTTTCCCTCTCTAATTTTCGAAAATATGTCTTCTCTTTTTAAAAAAATTCTTTTTGTTTTAAATTTTAATTTTAAACTTATCTTTAATTTTCGAAAATTACTAACCTCTTTTTCAAAAATTATTTTCGAAAATTCCCTTCTCTTCTCTTATTCTATTTAATTAATTAATTGCTAACACTTCTCTTCACCTCTCTTCATCTAAGAATCCAAACTTCTTATATCCCTTGTATTTGGATTCTTCACCCCTTTCTTCTTCTACTAACATAAGGGAATCTCTATACTGTGACATAGAGGATTCCTCTTTCTTTTCTTGTTTTCTTCTCTTTCATATGAGCAGGAACAGGGAAAAAGGCACTCTTGTTGAAGTTGATCCAGAACCTGAAAGGACTCTGAAGAGAAAATTAAGAGAAGCTAAATTACAACAATTCAGAAATAACCTTTTAGAAATTTTCGAACAAGAGAAGGACATGGCAGCCGAAAATAATAATAATAATAATAATGCAAGGAGAATGCTTGGTGACTTCACAAAGCCAACATCCAAGTTTGATGGAAGAAGCATCTCCATTCCTGCCATTGGAGCCAATAACTTTGAGCTTAAGCCTCAACTAGTTGCATTAATGCAACAAAACTGCAAGTTTTATGGACTTCCATCTGAAGATCCTTATCAGTTTTTAACTGAGTTCTTGCAGATCTGTGAGACTGTAAAGACGAATGGAGTTGATCCTGAAGTCTACAGACTCATGCTTTTCCCTTTTGCTGTAAGAGACAGAGCTAGAATATGGTTGGATTCACAACCTAAGGATAGCCTGGACTCCTGGGATAAGCTGGTCACTGCCTTCTTGGATAAATTCTTTCCTCCTCAAAAGCTGAGCAAGCTGAGAGTGGATGTTCAAACCTTCAAGCAAAAAGATGGTGAATCCCTCTATGAAGCTTGGGAAAGATACAAGCAGCTGACCAAAAGATGTCCATCTGACATGTTTTCAGAATGGACCCTATTAGATATATTCTATTATGGTCTCTCTGAATTTTCGAAAATGTCATTGGACCATTCTGCAGGTGGATCTATTCACCTGAAGAAAATGCCTGAAGAGGCTCAAGAACTCATTGACATGGTTGCAAACAACCAGTTCATGTATACCTCTGAGAGGAATTCCGTGAACAATGGGATACCTCAGAAGAAAGGAGTTCTTGAAATTGATGCTCTGAATGCCATATTGGCTCAGAACAAAGTGTTGACTCAACAGGTCAACATGATCTCTCAAAATCTGAATGGACTACAACATGCATCCAACAGCACTAGAGAGGCAGCTTCTGAAGAAGCTTATGATCCTGAAAACCCTGCCATGGCAGAGGTTAATTACATGGGTGAACCTTATGGAAACACCTATAACCCATCATGGAGAAATCATCCAAATTTCTCCTGGAGGGATCAACAAAAGCCTCAACAAGGCTTTAACAATGGTGGACACAATAGGCTGGGCAATAGCAAGCCATATCCATCATCTTCTCAGCAACAGACAGAGAATTCTGAACAAAACACCTCTAATTTAGCCAATATAGTCTCTGATCTGTCAAAGGCCACTTTCAGTTTCATGAATGAAACAAGATCCTCCATTAGAAATTTGGAGGCACAAGTGGGCCAGCTGAGTAAGAAAGTCATTGAAACTCCTCCCAGTACTCTCCCAAGCAATACAGAAGAAAATCCAAAAGGAGAGTGCAAGGCCATTGATTTAATCAAAGTGGCCGAATGCATAGGGGAGGAGGAGGACGAAAATCCTAGTGAGGAAGACCTCCTGGGATGTCCTTCAAGCAAGAAGGAGTTTCCTATTAAGGATCCTGAGGAACCTGAGGCTCATACAGAGACCATAGAGATTCCACTAAACCTCCTTCTGCCATTCATGAGCTCTGAAGACTATTCATCCTCTGAAGAGGATGAAGATGTGACTGGAGAGCAAGTTGCTCAATATTTAGGAGCTATCATGAAGCTGAATGCCAAGCTGTTTGGTAATGAGACTTGGGAAAGTGAACCTCCCTTGCTCATTAGTGAACTAGATACTTGGATTCAGAAAACTCTACCTCAAAAGAAACAAGATCCTGGCAAGTTCTTAATACCTTGCACCATTGGCACCATGAGCTTTGAAAAAGCTCTATGTGATCTTGGGTCAGGGATAAATCTGATGCCACTCTCTGTAATGGAGAAGCTAGGGATCATTGAGGTACAACCTGCCTTGTTCTCATTACAATTGGCAGACAAGTCCATGAGACAAGCTTATGGAATGGTAGAGGACGTGTTAGTAAAGGTTGAAGGCCTTTACATCCCTGCTGATTTCATAATCTTAGACACTAGGAAGGAAGAGGATGATTGCATCATTCTTGGGAGACCTTTCCTAGCCACAGCAGGAGCTGTGATAGATGTCAACAGAGGTGAATTAGTCCTTCAATTGAATGGGGACTACCTTGTGTTTAAGACACATGGCCATCCCTCTGTGACAAAAGAGAGTAAGCATGAAGAGCTTCTCTCAGTTCAAGGTCAAGAAGAGCCCACACAGTCAAACTCTAAGTTTGGTGTTGTGAGGCCACAACCAAACTCTAAGTTTGGTGTTGGGACTACACAACATTGACCTGATCACCTTGTGGCTCCATGAGAGCCACTGTCAAGCTATTGACATTAAAGAAGCGCTTGTTGGGAGGCAACCCAATTTTATTTATCTAATTTTATTTTATTTTGTTTTTTTGTTATTTTTGTGTTTAATTAGGTACATGATCATGAGGAGTCACGAAAAAAATCAAAAAAATTAAAAACAGAGTCAAAAACAGAAGAAAAAATTTTTCACCCTGGAGGATGCACGGGCTGGCGTTCAACGCCAGAAACAAGCAACATCCTGGCGCTGAACGCCAGGAATGTGCACAGAGAGGACAAACTGGCGCTGAACGCCAGTAACAAGCATGAAACTGGCGTTCAACGCCAGAAACATGCATCACATGGGCGTTGAACGCCCAGAACGTGCACCAATGGGCGTTTAAACGCCAGAATGATGCACGAAGGCATTTTACATGCCTATATGGTGAAGGAATGGTATTTCTTTTCACCTCAGGATCTGTGGACCTCACAGGATCCCCACCTACCTCGCCCTCTCTCTTTCCATTCATGGTCATCCCTTCTATTTTTCATTCACCACCTACATCTTTCCACTCTTCCCCATACACCCTACCTACCTTTATAATTCAACTTCTCTTTCCCACCCAATCCCACCCATATAGCCGAATTCATCTCCCCTCACTCACCTCCATTTTCTTCTTCTTCTTCTTCCTCTCTTCTTTCTTCTCTTGCTCGAGGGCGAGCAATATTTTAAGTTTGGTGTGGTAAAAGCATAGCTTTTTTTGCTTTTCCATTACCATTAATGGCACCTAAGGCCAGAGAAACCTCAAAGGGAAGACAAAAGCTTCCACCTCTGAGTCTTGGGAGATGGTAAAAATATAAGCCGTCATAGCTCAGTAGTAGAACATGTGGCTGCAAATCAAGAGATCCCTGAGATACCTCAGGGAATAAGTTATCCTCCACACAAATATTGGAAGCAACTAAGGGTAGAAACACCAAAATTATTAGGAATCATTCAACAGAAGCAAGGAAGAGACATAGAGGAGCTCAAAAAGCACCATTGGACCTTCAAGAAGGCGCCACCCTCACTCAGGTGGATTCATTCCTTGTTCTTTATTTCTTTCTGTTTTCAGTTTTTAAATGTTGTGTTTATTTATATTTTGTGTCTCTACTTCATGATCATTAGTATGTAACCATGCCTTAAAGCTATGAATAAAATCCATTAAACCTTCACCTCTCTTAAATGAAAAATGTTTTAATTCAAAAGAACAAGAAGTACATAAATTTCGAATTTATCATTGAATTTAATTTAATTATATTGATGTGGTGGCAATAATTTTTGTTTTCTGAATGAATGCTTGAACAGTGCATATTTTTGATCTTGTTGTTTATGAGTGTTAAAATTGTTGGCTCTTGAAAGAATGATGAACAAAGAGAAATGTTATTGATGATCTGAAAAATCATGAAATTGATTCTTGAAGCAAGAAAAAGCAGTGAAAAGCAAAAGCTTGTGAAAAAAAAAGAGAAAAAAAATGGCGAAAAAAAAATAGAAAGAAAAAGAAAAAGCAAGTAGAAAAAGCCAATAGCCCTTAAAACCAAAAGGCAAGGGTAAAAAGGATCCAAGGCTTTGAGCATCAATGGATAGGAGGGCCTAAGGAAACTAAATCCAGGCCTAAGCGGCTAAATCAAGCTGTCCCTAACCATGTGCTTGTGTCATGAAGGTCCAAGTGAAAAGCTTGAGACTGAATGGTTAAAGTCGTGATCCAAAGCAAAAGAGTGTGCTTAAGAGCTCTGGACACCACTAACTGGGGACTCTAGCAAAGCTGAGTCACAATCTGAAAAGGTTCACCCAGTTATGTGTCTGTGGCATTGATGTATCCGGTGGTAATACTGGAAAACAAAGTGCTTAGGGCCACGGCCAAGACTCATAAGTAGCTGTGTTCAAGAATCAACATGCTTAACTAGGAAAGTCAATAACACTATCCGGAATTCTGAGTTCCCAGAGACGCCAATCACTCTGAACTTCAAAGGAAAAAGTGAGATGCCAAAACTATTCAGAAGCAAAAAGCTACAAGTCCCGCTCATCTAATTAAATTAATATTCATTGATATTCTGGAATTTATAGTATATTCTCTTATTTTATCCTATTTGATTTTCAGTTGCTTGGGGACAAGCAACAATTTAAGTTTGGTGTTGTGATGAGCGGATAATTTATACGCTTTTTGGCATTGTTTTTATATAGTTTTTAGTAAGTTTGAGCTACTTTTAGGGATGTTTTCATTAGTTTTTATGTTAAATTCACATTTCTGGACTTTACTATAAGTTTGTGTGTTTTTCTGTGATTTCAGGTAAATTCTGGCTGAAATTGAGGGACTTGAGCAAAACTCTGAAGAAGGCTGACAAAAGGACTGCTGATGCTGTTGGAATCTGACCTCCCTGCACTCAAAATGGATTTTCTGGAGCTACAGAACTCCAATTGGCGCGCTCTTAACGGCGTTGGAAAGTAGACATCCAGGGATTTCCAGCAATATATAATAGTCCATACTTTATTCGAAGAATGACGACGTAACTTGGCGTTGAACGCCAAGTACATGCTGCTGTCTGGAGTTAAACGCCAGAAAAACGTCATGATCCGGAGTTAAACGCCCAAAACACGTCATAACTCGAAGTTCAACTCCAAGAGAAGCCTTAGCTCGTGGATTGATCAAGCTCAGCCCAAACATACACCAAGTGGGCCCCGGAAGTGGATTTATGCATCAAATACTTACTCATGTAAACCCTAGTAGCTAGTCTAGTATATATAGGACATTTATCTATTGTATTAGACATCTTTGGTCTCAGTTTTGTTTTATCCTTCATCTTAAGAGATCATTGATCACGTTAGGGGGGCTGGCCATTCGGCCATGCCTGAACCTCTTTTACTTATGTATTTTCAACGGTGGAGTTTCTGCACACCATAGATTAAGGGTGTGGGGCTCTGCTGTACCTCAAGTATTAATGCAATTCTATTATCTTTTATTCAAATCTCTCTTATTCTTATTCCAAGATATTCATTCGTACCCAAGAACATGATGAATGTGATGATAAGTAACCCTCATTATCATTCTCACTTATGAACGCACGTGATTGACAACCACTTCCGTTCTACATGCAACAGAGCTTGAATGCGTATCTCTTAGATTCCCCAACAGAATCTTCGTGGTATAAGCTAGATAGATGGCGGCATTTATGAGGATCCGGAAAGTCTCACCTTGTCTGTGGTATTCCGAGTAGGATCCTGGGAATTCGGAAAGTCTAACCTTGTCTGTGGTATTCCGAGTAGGATTCCGGTAATGAATGACTGTGACGTGCTTCAAACTTGCAAGTGCTGGGCGTTAGTGACAGACGCAAAAGAATCAAGGGATTCTATTCCAGTAGGCGCAGGAACCAACCAGTGATTAGCCGTGCTGTGACAGAGTGCGTGAGCGTAGTTTTCACTGCGAGGATGGGATGTAGCCATCAACCATGGGTGATGCCTCCAGACGATTAGCCGTGCGAGTGACAGCCGCATAGGATCATTTTCCCGAGAGGATTGAAAGTAGCCACCGCTGATGGTGAACCCCTATACACAGCTTGCCATGGAAAGGAGTAATAAGGATTGAGTTGAAGCAGTGGGAGAGCAGGCGTCCTTGAGCCATACAGTATCTCCATATGCTTATCTGAAATTCCCACCAATGAATCTACATAAGTATTCTATCCCTTTTATTTATTTTATTTATCCAATTTAATTCCATTTGACTCTATGATTCCACTCACTAACTGAGATCTACAAGATGACCATAGCTTGCTTCATACCAACAATCTCTATGGAATCGACCCTTACTCGCGTAAGGTTTATTACTTGGACGACCCAGTACACTTGCTGGTTAGTTGAACGGAGTTGTGTCCACTCGTGCCAAATACCTAAATTCCACATTTTTACAATGAATGCACATCAAAGAATAGTGATCACAATTTCGTCCACCAGTCTCGATCCTTTACTACCAGAGCATTGTAAATATTTGGCATCTTCCCTGGAGGGAAAGCTACATCCAATACCGGACCTATGACTTATAAATTTACTCATAAATTTGATAGAAATTTTTTTTTATCAATTTTTCAAGAGAAAAATGATACCTTTTCTCGTTCGCCCTTTATTACTTAAACCGAACTGATTTTGTTCACGAATTTTCTGTTGGCAAAATTACCCGAAGCCTAAGCTTTTTTGAATCCAATTGTAGATTGGCAAGCTGCTATAAGTTTTCAATCCTAAAAGTTTTTAAAAATCTAGCACAATTACGCGTGGGATGTGCTGAGAGGGAGGTGACGCGTGAGCGTCGGTCACGCGTACGCGTGACCATATCTGTGCTACTAGCGCGAGGGAAACGTGGCTCTCTTACAACCCTCTGTTCTGATTGGGATGTGTGCCAAAATGCCATATGACGCGGGTGCGTCAGGCATGCGTACGCATAGAAGCATATAGTTTGAAAACGATGCGCACGCGTCAGGGACGCGTACGCGTGATACAATTTGTGCCTTGGGCACAGTGCCAGCACCAAACCAGCCCAACTTTCGGCCAATACACCTTTTACGTCGAAGTCGCAAGGTCACGCGTGTGCGTCATTGATGAGTACGTGTGAGGTGCCAAATTTTCAGATGACCCGTACGCATGGGTTACGTGTACGTGTGGTGAAGATTGTGCAATTGGCACACTTTTTGCACTGTTCCTATGCAACTTTCTATTTTTTAATGCAATTTATGCAGATGTAAATGCAGAATACGAATGTATGCGGTGAAGGTGAGAAGAGTCATTAACTAAAGCTAGAAAAGAGAGAAGAGAACGATCATACCATGGTGGGTTGTCTCCCACCCAGCACTTTGTTTTAACGTCCTTAAGTTGGATGGTCTACCAGCTAAGTCGTCTGCTGAAGATGGATCTTCCAAAAGGAAGATCTCCAGTTCCTTGTTGTCCTTCATCTTTTCACCATGGTAAAGCTTCAAGCGATGACCATTAACCTTGAGGATCTTGTTGCTTGAGGAATGGCGCAGATGGAAAACGCCATAAGGTTCAGCCTTTTCCACCCTATATGGGCCTTCCTATCTAGATCTTAGCTTGCCTGGCATGAGTCTCAACCTGGAGTTGTAGAGGAGAACTAACTTACCAGGTGTGAACTCCCTGCGCTTTATATTCTTGTCATGTACAGCCCTCACCTTTTCTTTGTATAGCCTGGAATTCTCATAAGCTTCTAGACGAAGGCATTCTAGCTCCTGTAATTGCAACTTTCTCTCAGCTTTGGCTTTTTCAAATCCCATGTTGCATTCTCGTACTGCCCAGAAAGCTTTATGTTCTATCTCCAATGGGAGGTGACATGCCTTTCCGTAGACTAAGCAGAAGGGACTCATTCTGATTGGTGTCTTGTATGCTGTCTGGTAGGCCCAGAGCGCATCAACAAGTCTGATGCTCCAGTCCTTCCGGTGAGGTTTGACTATCTTCTGCAATATGTACTTTATCTCTCTATTAGATACCTCTGCTTGCCCATTGGTCTGGGGATGGTAGGCTGTTGCTATCTTGTGAATGATGCCATGCTTCTTCAGTAGACCTGTTAATCTCCTGTTGCAAAAGTGAGTGCCTTGATCACTCACGATTGCTCGTGGTGATCCAAAGCGACAGATAATATGATTTCTAACAAAAGAGACAACAGTGTTTGCATCATCAGTACGGGTAGGAATTGCTTCCACCCATTTAGAAACGTAATCAACAGCTAACAGTACATATAGGAAACCATTAGAGTTTGGAAATGGACCCATGAAGTCAATACCCCGGACATAAAAAATTTCACAAAATAACATGGATTGTTGGGGCATTTCATCCCTCTTGGATATATTACCAAACCTCTGACATGGTGAACAAGATTTACAAAAAACAGCTGCATCCTTAAATAGTGTGGGCCACCAGAATCCATAGTCTAAAATCTTTCTAGCTGTTCTTTGAGGACCAAAATGGCCACCACTCTCTGAAAAGTGACATGCTTCTAAAATGGACTGAAATTCTGATTGTGGTACACATCTCCTAATTATTTGGTCAGCACCACACCTCCTTAAATACGGGTCATCCCATATATAGTATTTAGACTCGCTTTTAAGCTTGTCCCTCTGATGTTTAGTAAAATTAGGAGGGAAGGTACGACTAACCAAATAATTAGCTATAGGTGCGTACCAAAGAACTACTTTAGATATTGTGTACAGGTTAGCAAATGGAAAAGCATCATTGATAGAAGTGGTGTCATTTTTAATGTGCTCTAGGCGACTCAAATGGTCAGCCACTAAATTCTGTAAACCACTTCTATCCTTAACTTCTAAATCAAATTCTTGCAGTAACAATATCTAACATATCAACCTTGGCTTAGACTCCTTCTTAGACAGTAAATACCTTATAGCTGCATGATCTGAATAAACTACTACTTTAGTACCAAGTAAATAGGCTTAGAATTTATCCAGAGTAAAAACAATAGCCAAAAGCTCATTTTCAGTAGTAGTATAGTTACATTGAGCAGCGTCTAAGGTCTTAGATGCGTAGGCAATAACAAAAGGGTCCTTACCGTCGCGCTGAGCTAGTGCTGCTCCAACTGCATAGTTGGAGGTGTCGCACATTATCTCAAATGGTTGACTCCAATCAGGCCCTCTTACAATGGGGGTTTGGGTCAAGGCGGTCTTTAGTTTATCGAACGCTTCCTTGCAGTCAGCACTCAGCTCGAACTCAACATCTTTCTGTAGCAGTCTGGATAGGGGCAGTGCTACCTTACTGAAATCCTTGATGAACCGCTGGTAGAAACCTGCATGACCAAGAAACGAACGAACCTCCCTTACAGAAGAGGGGTAAGGTAGACTAGAAATAACATCTATCTTTGCTGGGTCAACTAAATTACCAGCATTAGAAACAACATATCCTAGAACGATACCTTGTTGTACCATAAAATGACATTTCTCAAAGTTTAATACAAGGTTTGAACTAACACATCTTTCTAATACCTTAGCTAAACCATCCAAGCAAAGATCAAATGAATCACCATAAACACTAAAGTGGTCCATAAAAACTTCTATACAGCTCTCTAGAAAGTCTAAGAAAATACTAATCATGCACCATTGAAACGTAGCCGGTGTATTACATAAGCCAAAAGGCATTCTCTTATATGCATACGTTCCAAAGGGACATGTAAAAGTAGCTTTCTCCTGATCTTCAGGAGCTATATGAATTTGAAAATATCCACTATATCCATCTAGAAAATAGTAGTGTTATTTACCTGACAGGCGATCAAGCATCTGATCGATGAAAGGCAACGGGTAATGATCCTTGCGAGTAGCCTGGTTGAGGCACCTGTAATCAATAAAGACTCTCCAGGAGTTCTGCACTTTCTTTACTATGAGCTCTCCATGTTCATTCTCTACTGTTGTGACTCCAGATCTTTTGGGCACCACTTGTACTGGACTGACCCATTCACTATCTGAGATGGGATAAAAGATGTCTGCTTCAAGTAATCTGGTCACTTCCTTCTTGACAACCTCCAAAATAGTGGGGTTAAGCCGCCTTTGAGGTTGACGGACAGGCCTTGCGCCCTCTTATAAAAATATTCGGTGTTCACAAACGCGGGGGCTGATGCCTACTATATCTACCAAGCTCCACCCAATTGCTTTCTTGTGTTTTCTCAGCACACTAAGCAGCTACTCCTCTTGTTGGGAAGTGAGTTCCCTTGCAATGATGACTGGGAGCTCATGATTATCCTCAAGGTACACGTATTTGAGGTGGGATGGAAGGGGCTTCAGTTCTATTTTCTGCTCCTGACTAGGCACTTGATCATCTGGAGCCATGTGTGGTGGTATGACATCTTCAGGAAGCTCAGCAGGCTTCCCCACACTTGCTTTTTGCTCCATGTGCATCTCTTCTATTTCTTCCTGATGGACTGCAGCCACTGTCTCCTCAATAATGTCACACTAGAAGATGGAGTGATCTTCCGGTGGGTGTCTCATAGCTTCATCCAGATTGAAGCTCACTGTTCTACCATCTATCTCAAAAGAGTAGGTTCCTGAGTAGGCGTCCAACTTGAATTTTGAAGTTTTCAGAAATAGTCTTCCAAGTAGGACAGATGAAGGTTTTCCTGAGTCATTAGGGGGCATCTCCAAAATATAAAAGTCAATAGGAATTGTCAGCCTCTTAATGCTCATGAGCACGTCCTCAGCAATTCCATCTACAGAGATTATGCTTTTATCTGCCAAAACAAAACGTGCTGCCGACCTTTTTAAGGGAGGGAGCCTCAAAGCATCATATACGGATAATGGCATAATACTCACACATGCACCCAAATCACAGATGCAGTCAAAAATTTGAATACCATCAACAGTGCAAGTCACCAAGCATGGACCTGGATCACTACATTTTTCTAGTATATCACCCATTAAAGCAGATATAGAGATACCTAAAGGAATAGTTTCTAATTCATTAATTGTATCCTTATGTATGCATAAATCTTTTAGAAATTTTGCATATTTAGGTATTTGCTGAATGGCATCAAAAAGGGGAATAGTTACTTCAACCTTTTTGAAAATTTCTACCATTTTGGGATCGAGCTCCATCTGCTTCCTGAATTCCCTTGAAAGATGTAGAAAGGGGATAGGGGTAGCGTCTCTCGCAGCTTCTGCTGCTTTTGACGTGCTATTCTCTGGTTGAGTTACTTCTTCTGAAATCATGTTTTGTACCTCCTCTTCCTCTTCAGCATCTTCTACCTCAACAGCATCTCTAACCTGAATGTTCTCCTTTGATCTTGGCTCATCATGACTCCACTCTGGCAGTGTGGTTCCAGACCTCAAAGTGATGGCATTGATGCCTCCCTTGGGGTTGGGTAACGGTTGAGACGGAAGCGCATTAGAGCTTACAGGTTGACTGTTGGGTGTATTCATAGATCTGATCTATAAGGCTAGAGCTTGTACAACAGAAGTCAGACCGTTCAAAGTAGAGCTAAGTGTGTTCTCCATGGTATTTTGTCTTTGGTCAATGGAATGAAGTAATTTGTCATTGGAAGAGGAAGGTGCATAGGTGCCTTGAGGGCCTTGCTGTTAGTTATTCTGAGATCCTTGGGCTTACCTTTGGTGAGGTGCTCTGTAAGGCTGGTTTTGATTCTGTTGTCTGTTGTTGTTGTTGTTCCACCTCTGATTTTTATTGTTGTCTTTGCCTCCTCTATTGTAGTTGTCCCTCCATCCTTGATTGGAATTATCTCTCCATCCCTGGTTGGAGTTATCTTGCCAACCTTGATTGTAGTTTTCACTTTGGTTGTAATTGTCGCCTTGTTGATAGTATCCTTGATTTGGGCGGTCATAGAAATTATGAGTAGCTGCCATGGTGTTGTGTTCTTGTTGGAGCTGCAGACACTCATCAGTGTAATGAGTATAATCAGCACATATTCCGCATACTCTCTGAGGAACCAGGTGTTGACTTTGTTGTGCTGGGGGAGGCTGAGGTTGTTATTGATTCTGTTTTATCTGCTTCAGTAGGTTAGTCACCTCATTCAGAGTCTGTGTGAGGGCAGTAGTCTCACTACTAGAGGAAACCTCTTTCACAGCCTTGGGATGGTTGTGCCTATGCCTGTGATTTCGAGCGGACTCAGCTAGATCACTGATCAGTTGCCACGCTTCTTCTACGGTCTTGTACTTTTTAAGAGAACCATTACTTGCACCATCCAGTGTAGTTTTATCCTGAGGCTTCATGCCTTGTGTGAAATAGCTGATCAACACCAGTTTGTCAATCATGTGGTGAGGGCATGCGTCTAGGAGGTTGTTGAAGCGCTCCCAATATTCGTAAAAAGTCTCGGACTCGCCTTGAATAATCATTGAAATTTCATTCCTCAGTCTATTAGTAACTTCAGCTGGAAAGTATTTTTCCAAGAATTCTCTCCTGAGCGTGTCCCAGTTAGTAACAACTGCTTCAGGCTGAGTGTAGTATCACTCCCTTGCTTTCCCCTCAAGAGAAAATGGGAAGGCGGCAAGCAGAATAGAAGTCTCAGTTGCACCATTACGCCTAACAGTAGAACAGGCTGTTTGAAAATCCCTGAGGTGCTTAAGAGGATCTTGAGCAGGTAAGCCATGAAACTTCGGCAGTAGATTGATTATTGCAGTTTTCAGTCCAATATCTACACCAAGATTTGGATGACGCGCTTGGAAATGTGCAGTGTAAAGTCTGGAGCTCATGCTTCCTGGAAAGTAATCCTCCTGGGAGCTGCCATGTTCTCTGCGCTCATATCAACCAAATCAGTAGAAATGGAGCTTGATTCTTCCTTAAATAACGTTTCAAATTCGTCCTCAGAAAGGACTAACCGATGTCAAGCCCGCCTTATACGTGAGATAGTTCTTTCAATTTCAAGATCAAATACGGGTAGGCTCGGATTAGGTAGTGAATGCGTCATTCAATGAAAGAAACATACAGCTCATGGTAATAAAAGAAAACAAAATGCAAATAAATAAATTCCAACCAATAAATTAGCACACTGTTGCAACTCCTCGGCAACGGCACCAAAAATTGATGTGGCGAAAATTAGCCAATTAAGAATTTATAATGAAAGTAGCGTTGCAAGTATAGTTCTTAACCAACGAAAATATGCTTATCAATTTCAAAGGGGTGTCACAAAATAAGAATAAAAATACTGGGAGTATAAATCCCAGGTCGTCTCCTAACGGGTTGCAGAGAGAGTGCTATTTATTGATCAGGAAGTTTCTGAGAAGTTTGGAGTAGGAGAATAGAATTAAAGCTAGAGAATTAACAAAAGATTTAATTAACTATGATAAAAAGGCCTTGACTGGGAGAAGATTAATCGGAAGTTCTATCCTTGTTGGGTGTTCCCAAGTGTAATAGTGATAGGTTGTTATTCTACTTAGTTAATCCTTACTGAATAAAGGAAAGTCAAGTAACTAGCTAATCAACTCTATCCTCAAGTCCTAGTCCTCTCCGAAGGAAGGTTTTGAGTTAGAGACTAGAGAGTCAGCCAACAACTTCCAATTAGAATTAACACTTGAGTATTTCCAACTCCAGGGTCTCCTCTTAATCAACTCCCAAGTCAAGTTGGGAGTCTACTTCCTTGACATGGGTGCTACGTTCATAAGCATAAAAAGAGAATAAAGAGAAGACATGATAAATTGAATAATAACTAAGAATTAATTAAAGGTAAAAATAGTTCCTTGCATTAATAAATCCAAAAGTCATAAACATACGTATCTGAACAGGGTAAATGGGTAATAAAAAGAGTAAAGGTTTGAGGGAACAAACTAGAATAGTATAAACTTCAACAGAGGTAGTTAATCTTCTCAATATCCAGATCAAAAGTATAGAACTAAGAACTATGAATGTGAAGAACCCTAGAGGAGGAAGTGATTTCTCTCCCAGATTCAAAACTAAAACTAAAACTATGCAGAATGAGAATGTCTCTTAAGTCTCTACTGTTTCCTGACTCTAGTCTGTATTTCTGGGCCGAAAATTGGTTCTAAAACTGGCCTGAAATCACCCCTAGCAATTTTCTGCAACTGCTGTACATCGCCCATGTCACGCGTACGCGTGGGTCACGCTTGTGCGTCGTTTGTGGAAACTCCTTGTCACGCGTACGCGTCAGTGACGATCGGATTTCTGCCAGTAAAGAAATTCACAAATATAGTCGCGTTGTAAGTATAGTTTCTAATCTAACCAAGAATCCTTTCATACAAAAGTTTGGTTGTCACAAGTAACAAAATCCAATAAAATTTATAACCGAAGTATTTAAACCTCGGGTCATCTTCTCAAGGAATTGCAGGGAGGTGTGTTTTATTATTGGTTATGGAAATCAGTATTTTGGGTTTTTGAAAGGTTTGAACAAGAGAAATAAATTACATGAATTAATAAATCAATAGCTAAGAAAACTCTTGGCAAGGTATGAAAATTAGAAGTCCTATCCTAGTTATCCTTATCAATTGTGATGAGAATTGCTCGTTGCTCCCACTAAGTCAACCTCTAACTATGAAGGTAAGTCAAGTGGATAAATTAATATGAATCCTCAAGTCCCAGTCAATTCCCAAAGAAAGACTAGAGTTAGTGGAATTTAAGTTAATTAGCAACTTTCAATTATCAATCAACAAAAGAGTTTGATAATTCAAGAGTCTCTAATTACTCAACCAGAGCCAAGAATATAGAAAGCTAAATAAAAATCATATATCTGAAATACCTCAAATTGCATTAATAAAAGAAATCAAATCTAACATAGAAAAGTTCATAAATTAAATTGGGAAAATAAATAAAAGAAACATTGAACCTGGAAATTGAGAAGTAGAAATCCTAATCCTAAAAGAAATCCTAAATCCTAAAACCTAAGAGAGATGAGAGAACCACTCTCTCTAAAAACTACATTTAAACCTAAAATTATGAATTATGAAAGTTGTATCTGTATGTCCTGAGTCTCTGCATGTTCCCTGGCTTTATTCTGTGTTTCTAGGCCAAAAACTGGGTCAAAACACAGCCTGAAATTGCCTCCAGCAATTTCTGTTAATTCTGCAGATCGCGCTTGTCACGCGTACCCGTTGGTCACGCGTACACGTCATTTAACGATTTTCCTCTCCGCGCGTGTGCGTCAGGCACGCACTTGCGTTGTTTACGCGAACTCCAATCCACGCGTACGCGTCAAGCACGCGCACGTGTCGTTGTGATTTTATCCAAATCACACGCACGCGTCAGCCATGCGTGCGCGTCGCTGTTCGCTGGTTGTCTCTTTTATTTCTTGTGCTCCTTCCCCTTCCTTTCTATCCTCTAAGCCATTCCTGCCCTATAAAGCCTGAAACACTTAACACACATATCAAGGCATCGAATGGTAATAAGAGAGGATTAAACATAGCAAATTTTAAAGCCCAAAGAAGCATGTTTTCAATCATAGCACAAAATCTGGAAGGAAAAAAGTAAAACCATGCAAATAGTATGAATAAGTGGGTAAAGAGTTGATAAAAACCACTCAATTGAGTACAAGATAAACCATGAAATAGTGGTTTATCAATTACTCACGCGTATGTGTCGCTCGTCCTGTGCGCTAATCACGCGCGCGGGTCAAGTGTGCATGCGCGTCGCTATGGAATGCGCCAAATCACGCGCACGCGTTGGCCATGCGTGTGCGTCACGTCTCGCTGGTTAGCTTCATTGTTTCTTTGTGTTCCTTCCATTTTTGTAAGCTTCCTTTCTGTTCTCTAAGCCATTCTTACCCTACAAGGCCTGAAACACTGAACACATAGATCACGGCATCAAATGGTATAGAGAGGGATTATAATCTAACAATTTAAAGGCTTAGGAAGTAGGTTTTCAATCATTGTATTAGACCAGGAAGGTAAATGTATAACATGCCAATTACATGGATAAATGTGGGAAGAATCTGATAAAAACCACTCAATTGAGCACAAGATAAACCGTAAAATAGCGGTTTATCAATCTTACCCGCATACCTGGAGCAGGGGACAACCTCACCCTTGCCTCTTACCCAAGCGGTGTTATAGTTCTTGACCTGGAGCAAGCGGCGATAGAATTCAACCCTTGCCTCTTACCCGAAGTCTCGAACTCTAATCCGGAGCAAGTGAATAATGCCACTACATCTTACCCGGTGTCTCGACTCTTACCCGCAGCAAATGGATAACACCACTGCATCTTACCCAGAGTCTCAACATATACTCAGAGTGAGTGGACAACACCACCGCCTCTTACCTGGTCAAATATATCTCATAATCATTCAATTCATTCAATTATCATACTTTAATATCAATCTTCATCATCCTTTACTCAAATTCAAACATCATCAACCCATCTCTCATTCAATTTGCAATTTATCATTATCATCGTCATATTTATCAATCACTTCTTATTTAACATCACCCAACTTTAAAAATTCAGTTACCACATCGCAAAATCCTTCCAAATATCTCCTCAATTTATTTAACAGACTCATCCTCATTCTAAGGCTTAAAGGCTTACTAATAGACCATAAGCAAGTGTAAAAGGGGTTTGGAAAGCTAGAGGTTTGTTTAAACATTCAAAAATATCACATTTGGCCAAAATAGGGGTTCTGCGTACGCATGCCATGTTTTGCATATACGGGAATGTAAATCCGCCCATCTCGCGTATGCGACCCTTGTCTGCGTACGCGAGCCCCTGGGACAGGGAAGCCTTCCCGTGTCGCGTGGTACTACCCACATACATGAGCTTGTAAATCTTCCCATTTCACATACGCAGGAATACGCCTGCGTAGGCAGGATGCCTGGGCAGAGCCCAGGGTCCGCATCGCGTGTGTGTTCACGTACGTATGCCAAGCAAAAGTAGTAAAAAGCTATTAAGTTCTGTAGAAATCCCTTTTGCACACCAAACTTTCTACAAGCATAAATTTTTCATAAAAAATTATTTTTAGTCTGTTCTTCGAACAACATAAACATCATGAATTCATTTTTCATTTGAAATATTGATGAGCGGATAATTTGTACGCTTTTTGGCATTGTTTTAAGTATGTTTTTAGTATGATCTAGTTAGTTTTTAGTATATTTTTATTAGTTTTTAGTTAAAATTCACTTTTTTGGACTTTACTATGAGTTTGTGTGTTTTTCTGTGATTTCAGGTATTTTCTGGCTGAAATTGAGGGACCTGAGCAAAAATCTGATTCAGAGACTAAAAAGGACTGCAGATGCTGTTGGATTCTGACCTCCCTGCACTCGAAGTGGATTTTCTGGAGCTACAGAAGCCCAATTGACGCACTCTCAACGGCGTTAGAAAGTAGACATCCTGGGCTTTCCAGCAATATATGATAGTCCATACTTTGCCCAAGATTTGATGGCCCAAAATGGTGTTCAAAGTCACCCTCAGAATTCCCAGCGTTAAACGCCGGAACTGACACAAGGAGGGGAGTTAAACGCCCAAACTGGCATAAAAGCTGGCGTTTAACTCCAAGAAGAGTCTCTACACGAAAATGCTTCAATTCTCAGCCCAAGCACACACCAAGTGGGCCCGGAAGTGGATTTTTATGTCATTTACTCATCTCTGTAAACCCTAGGCTACTAGTTCTCTATAAGTAGGACCTTTTACTATTGTATTGAGACATCTTGGTAGTTATCTTTGTTCTGATGCTATCTTAGATCATTGGGAGGCTGGCCATTCGGCCATGCCTAGACCTTGTTCTTATGTATTTTCAACGGTGGAGTTTCTACACACCATAGATTAAGGTGTGGAGCTCTGCTGTACCTCGAGTATTAATGCAATTACTATTGTTCTTCTATTCAATTCCGCTTGTTCTTGTTCTAAGATACCACTTGTTCTTCAACTTGATGAATGTGATGATCCGTGACACTCATCATCATTCTCACCTATGAACGTGTGCCTGACAACCACCTCCGTTCTACCTTAGATTGGGTGGATATCTCTTGGATTCCTGATACACGACGCATGGTTGATCGCCTGACAACCGAGCGCTCGCCTGACAACCGAGCCAGCCATTCCGTGAGATCAGAGTCTTCGTGGTATAGGCTAGAACTGATGGCGGCATTCAAGAGAATCCGGAAGGTCTAACCTTGTCTGTGGTATTCTGAGTAGGATTCAATGACTGAATGACTGTGACGTGCTTCAAACTCCTGAGGGCGGGGCGTTAGTGACAGACGCAAAAGAATCACTGGATTCTATTCCGGCCTGATCGAGAACCGACAGATGGATAGCCGTGCCGTGACAGGGTGCGTTGAACATTTCCACTGAGAGGATGGGAGGTAGCCACTGACAACGGTGAAACCCTTGCATAAGCTTGCCATGGAAAGGAGTAAGAAGGATTGGATGAAGATAGTAGAAAAGTAGAGAGACGGAAGGGACCAAGCATCTTCATACGCTTATCTGAAATTCCCACCAATAAATTACATAAGTATCTCTATCTTTATCTTTATGTTTTATTCGTATATCACCCATATCCATTTGAGTTTGCCTGACTAAGATTTACAAGGTGACCATAGCTTGCTTCATACCAACAATCTCTGTGGGATCGACCCTTACTCGCGTAAGGTTTATTACTTGGACGACCCAGTACACTTGCTGGTTAGTTGTGCGAAGTTGTGTTTATGCCATGGTATTGAACACCAAGTTTTTGGTTTCATCACCGGGGATTAATTGAGTTGTGAAAAGTATTGATCACAATTTCGTGCACCAAGTTTTTGGCGCCGTTGCCGGGGATTGTTCGAGTATGGACAACTGACGGTTCATCTTGTTGCTTAGATTAGGTATTTTTTTTCTTCAGAATTCTTGAAGATGAATTCTAGAGTTTCATGATGATCTGTTGAAGTCTGGCTGGCTGTGAAGCCATGTCTAATTTCATTGGACCGAGGTTTCAACTTATCATCACAAGAGCTTGTTGATTTCTATCAATCTTGCTATTGGAGCAGTGATCTGCTAAGGCTTGGCTGGCCTTTGGCCATGTCTAGTGTTTTGGACCGAAGCTTTCTTTGAAAGCTTGGTTGGCTGTGAAGCCATGTCTAATTCCTGGACCGAAGTCTTAGACTAAACATTGCATGATTCCTGGAATTCTCATTAAGAATTTTGATACCTTTATCTTCTTTCTCACTTAATTTTCGAAAAAAACACAAAAAAAATTTAGAAAATCATAAAATCCAAAAATTTCTTGTTTGAGTCTAGAGTCTCATTTTAAGTTTGGTGTCTTGCATGCATTGTTATTTGATTTTAGTTGCATTTTGATTATTCCTCACCATTAAAAATCCAAAAATATTTTTAATTTGTGTCTTTTCAAGTCAATAGTACAGAGAATTGAAGATTCAGAACATACTGCAGAGGAATTGCACAGAAAAAGCTGGGCGTTCAAAACGCCCAGTGAAGAAGGCAAACTGGCGTTTAAACGCCAGCCAGGGTGCCTGGCTGGGCGTTTAACGCCCAAAAGGGTAGAGTTTTGGGCGTTAAACGCTAGAATGTGCACCATTCTGAGAGTTTAACGCCAGGATGGCACAAGAGGGAAGATTTTGTTTTTAATGCAATTTTTTTCAGGTTTTCAAAGTTTTTCAAAATCAAATCTTTTTCAAATCATATCTTTTCAATCATATGTTTTCAAAATCAATTTCTTTCCATTTTTAAAGATACTTGCTATCAATTAATAATTTGATTCAACATTTCAAGTATGTTGCCTTTTCTGTTGAGAAAGGTTTAATGTCTGAATCATATATTTTCTTGATTAGTTAAGTCATTCATTTTTAAAATCAAATCTTTTTAAAATGTTTTTCAAATCATATCTTCTCAATCACATCTTTTAAAAATCAATCATATCTTCTTAACCACATCTTTTTCAAAATAGTTTTCAATCAAATCTTTTTGATTTCTAATTTCAAATTCTTTTTCAAAAATCACTTGATTTCTTTCCCACTTTTATTTTCGAAAATCAATTAGTGTTTTTCAAAATGTTTTCAAAATCTTTTACTTAATTTTCGAAAATTACTTCCCTTCTTCTCACATCCTTCTATTTATGGACTAACACTATTCCTTAATGCACAATTCGAGCTCATTATCTCTTGATAAGTTCGAATTTTCTACTTCTGCCTTCCATTTTTCTTTTCCTCTGACACCTCAAGGAATCTCTATACTGTGACATAGAGGATTCCACATTTTCCTGTTCTCTTCCCTTTTCTTATGAGCAGGAGCAAATACAAAAGCATTCTTGTTGAGGCTGACCCTGAACTTGAAAGGACCTTGAAGCGAAAGCTAAGAAAAGCTAAGGCACAACTCTCTGTGGAGGACCTGACCAAATTCTTCAAAGAAGAAGAACACATGGCAGCCGAAAACAACAATGCCAACAAAGCAAGGAAGGTGCTGGGTGACTTTACTGCACCTACTCCCGACTTCTATGGGAGAAGCATCTCTATCCCTGCCATTGGAGCAAACAACTTTGAGCTTAAGCCTCAATTGGTTTCTCTAATGCAACAGAATTGCAAGTTCCATGGACTTCCATTGGAAGATCCTCATCAGTTTTTAGCTGAATTCTTGCAAATCTGTGACACTGTCAAGACTAATGGGGTTGACCCTGAGGTCTACAGACTTATGCTATTCCCTTTTGCTGTAAGAGACAGAGCTAGGACATGGTTGGACTCACAACCTAAAGAAAGCCTGAACTCTTGGGAAAAGCTAGTCAATGCCTTCTTGGCAAAGTTCTTTCTACCTCAAAAATTGAGTAAGCTTAGAGTGGAGGTCCAAACCTTCAGACAGAAGGAAGGAGAATCCCTCTATGAAGCTTGGGAAAGATACAAACAATTAATCAGAAAGTGTCCCACTGATATGCTTTCTGAATGGAGCATCATAGGTATTTTCTATGATGGTCTCTCTGAACTATCCAAGATGTCTTTGGATAGCTCTGCTGGAGGATCTCTTCATTTGAAGAAGACGCCTACAGAAGCTCAAGAGCTGATTGAAATGGTTGCAAATAACCAATTCATGTACACTTCTGAAAGGAATCCTGTGAACAATGGGACTAGTCAGAAAAAAGGAGTTCTTGAGATTGATACTCTGAATGCCATATTGGCTCAGAACAAAATATTGACTCAACAGGTCAATATGATTTCTCAAAGTCTGTCTGGAATGTAAAATGCACCAAGCAGTACTAAGGAAGCTTCATCTGAGGAAGAGGCTTATGATCCTGAGAACCCTTCAATGGAAGAGGTGAATTACATGGGAGAACCCTATGGAAACACCTATAATCCTTCATGGAGAAATCATCCAAATCTTTCATGGAAGGATCAACAGAGACCTCAACAAGGTTTCAACAATAATAATGGTGGAAGAAACAGGTTTAGCAGTGGCAAGCCTTTTCCATCTTCTTCTCAGCAATAGACAGAGAGTTCTAAGCAGAACACCTCTGACTTAGCAACCATGGTCTCTGATCTAATCAAAACCACTCAAAGTTTCATGACTAAAACAAGGTCCTCCATTAGAAATTTGGAGGCACAAGTGGGTCAGCTGAGCAAGAAAATTACTGAACTCCCTCTTACTACTCTCCCAAGCAATACAGAAGAAAATCCAAAAGGAGAGTGCAAAGCCATCAACATGGCCGAATTTGGAGAGGAAGGAGAGGCAGTGAACGCCACTGAGGAAGACCTCAATGGACGTCCACTGGCCTCCAATGAGTTCCCCAATGAGGAACCATGGGAATCTGAGGCTCAAAACGAGACCATAGAGATTCCATTGGACTTACTTCTGCCATTCATGAGCTCTGATGAGTATTCTTCCTCTAAAGAGGATGAGTATGTCATTGAAGAGCAAGTTGCTAAATACCTTGGAGCAATCATGAAGCTGAATGACAAGTTATTTGGTAATGAGACTTGGGAGGATGAACCCCCTTTGCTCACCAAAGAACTGGATGACTTGTCTAGGCAGAAATTACCTCAAAAGAGACAAGATCCTGGGAAGTTTTCAATACCTTGTACCATAGGCACCATGACCTTCAAGAAGGCCTTGTGTGACCTAGGGTCAAGTGTAAACCTCATGCCTCTCTCTGTAATGGAGAAGCTAGGGATCTTTGAGGTGCAAGCTGCAAAAATCTCACTAGAGATGGCAGACAATTCAAGAAAACAAGCCTATGGACTTGTAGAGGATGTTCTGGTAAAAGTTGAAGACCATTACATCCCTGCTGATTTCATAGTCCTAGAGACTGGGAAGTGCATGGATGAATCCATCATCCTTGGCAGACCCTTCCTAGCCACAGCAAAGGCTGTGATTGATGTTGATAGAGGAGAATTGATCATTCAAGTGAATGAAGAATCCTTGGTGTTTAAGGCTCAAGGATATCCCTCTGTCACCATGGAGAGGAAGCATGAAGAGCTTCTCTCAAAACAGAGCCAAACAGAGCCCCCACAGTCAAACTCTAAGTTTGGTGTTGGGAGGCCACAAACAACTTCTAAGTTTGGTGTTGAACCCCCACATTCAAACTCTAAGTTTGGTGTTGGGAGGTTCCAACATTGCTCTGAGCACTTCTGAGGCTCCATGAGAGCCCACTGTCAAGCTACTGACATTAAAGAAGCACTTGTTGGGAGGCAACCCAATGTTATATTTTCCTTTGTTATTTTATGTTTTCTGTAGGTTGATGATCATGAGAAGTCACAAAATCAATTGAAAAAGCAAAAACAGAATGAAAAACAGAAAGAAAAATAGCACACCCTGGAGGAGAGCGTGCTGGCGTTTAAACGCCAGTAAGGCTAGCTGTTGGGCGTTTAACGCCCAGTCTGGCACCATTCTAGGCGTTTAATGCCAGAAAGGGGCACCAGACTGGTGTTAAACGCCAGAAAAGGGCAAGCACTTGGCGTTAAACGCCAGAAATGGGCACCAGCCCGGCGTTTAACGCCAGAATTGGCTAAAAACGCAATTTTGCATGCCATTTGGTGCAGGGATGACTTTTCCTTGACACCTCAGGATCTGTGGACCCCACAGGATCCCCACCTACCCTACCACTCTCTCTCTTCTTCACCCATTCACCAATCACCTCAACACCTCTTCCCCAAAAACCCTTCACCTATCAAATCCCATTTTTCTCTTCACCACTCACATCTATCCTTCATAAAACCCCACCTACCTCACCCTTCAAATTCAAACCACTTTCCCTCCCAAACCTACCCATACATGACCGAACCATGAGCCCCCCCACTCCTATATAAACCCATCTTCACTCCTTCATTTTCACACAACCTAAACACCACTACTTTCCCTTTTTGGCCGAACACAAAGCCATTCCCTTCTTCCTCATTTCTTCTTCTTCTACTCTCCTCTTTCCTCTTTTGCTCGAGGACGAGCAAACCTTTTAAGTTTGGTGTGGTAAAAGCATTGCTTTTTGTTTTTCCATAACCATTTATGGCATCCAAGCCCGGAGAAACCTCTAGAAAGAGGAAAGGGAAGGCAAAAGCTTCCACCTCCGAGTCATGGGAGATGGAGAGATTCATCTCAAGGGTGCATCAAGACCACTTCTATGAAGTTGTGGCCTTGAAGAAGGTGATCCCCGAGGTCCCTTTTTCACTCAAAAAGAGTGAATATCCGGAGATCCGACATGAGATCCGAAGGAGAGGTTGGGAAGTTCTTACCAATCCCATTCAACAAGTCGGAATCTTGATGGTTCAAGAATTCTATGCCAATGCATGGATCACCAAGAACCATGATCAAAGTGTGAACCCGGATCCAAAGAATTGGCTTACTATGGTTCGGGGGAAATACTTGGATTTTAGTCCGGAAAATGTAAGGTTAGCATTCAACTTGCCCATGATGCAAGGAGATGAACATCCTTACACTAGAAGGGTCAACTTTGATCAAAGGTTGGACCAAGTCCTCACAGTTATTTGTGAAGAGGGCGCCCAATGGAAGAGAGATTCAAGAGGAAAGCCGGTTCAATTGAGAAGGCATGACCTCAAGCCCATGGCTAGGGGATGGTTGGAGTTTATCCAACGCTCAATCATTCCCACTAGCAACCGGTCCGAAGTTACTATAGACCGGGCTATCATGATTCATAGCATCATGATTGGAGAAGAAATAGAAGTTCATGAGGTTATATCCCAAGAACTCTATAAGGTGGCGGACAAGTCCTCTACCTTGGCAAGGTTAGCCTTTCCTCATCTCATTTGTCACCTCTGTTATTCAGTTGGAGTTGACATAGAGGGAGACATCCCCATTGATGAGGACAAGCCCATCACTAAGAAGAGGATGGAGCAAACAAGAGACCCCTCTCATCATCAAATCCCTGAGATACCTCAAGGGATGCACTTTCCTCCACAAAATTATTGGGAGCAACTAAACACCTCCCTAGGAGAATTGAGTTCCAACATGGGACAACTAAGGGTGGAGCACCAAGAACACTCAGTCCTCCTCCATGAAATTAGAGAAGATCAAAGAATCATGAGAGAGGAGCAACAAAGACAAGAAAGAGATATTGAGGAGCTCAAGCACTCCATAGGATCTTCAAGAAGAAGAACAAGCCGCCATCACTAAGGTGGACCCGTTCTTTAATTTCCTTGTTCTTTATTTTTCTGTTTTTCGAATTTTAGTGCTTATGTTTATCTATGTTTGTGTCTTGTGATCATTAGTGTCTTAGTGTCTATGCCTTAAAGTTATGAATGTCCTATGAATCCATCACCTTTCTTGAATAAAAAAATGTTCTTAATTGAAAAAGAAAAGAATTGCATGAATTTTAAATTTTATAACAGTTTAATTATTTTGATGTGTGGTGGACGAAATTGTGATCACTATTTTGTGCCTTTTGGTATCATTGTAAAATTATGGAATTTAAGAAATTGGCATGAGTGGACACAATTCCGTTCAACTAACCAGCAAGTGTACTGGGTCGTCCAAGTAATACCTTACGTGAGTAAGGGTCGAATCCACAGAGATTATTGGTTTGAAGCAATCAATGCTTATTTTATTAATCTTAGTCAGGAGGCTAAAGAAGTTATTTGGATTTATTTGTAAAAAGCCAAACTACAAATTTCATAAAATTGTAAGTTAAAATAATAGAGTTACTTGATTTTCAGTACTGGGGAATATGTTGGAGTTTTGGAGATGCTTTGTCCTCTGACTTCAACTCTTCCTTGAAATCCTCTTCTCACACGCAGGTTCCTTCCATGGCAAGCTCTATGTAGGGTGTCACCGTTGTCAATGGCTACTTCCCATCCTCGCAGTGAAAACTATGCACGCACTCTGTCACAGTACGGCTAATCACCGGTTGGTTCCCGCTCCTACTGGAATAGAATCACTCTTTTGCGTCTGTCACTAACGCTCAGCAGGTTAAAGTTTGAAGCACGTCACAGTCATTCAATCCCGGAATCCTACTCGGAATACCACAGACAAGGTTTAGACTTTCCGGATTCTCATGAATGCCGCCATCAATCCGGCTTATACCACGAAGATTCTGTTGGGGAATCTAAGAGACATTCATTCAGTCTGATGTAGAACGGAGGTGGTTGTCAGGCACACGTTCATGGGTTGAGGAAGGTGATGAGTGTCACGGATCATCACCTTCTCCACAGTTAAGCGCGAATGAACATCTTAGATAAGAACAAGCGTGTTTGAATGGAAAACAAAGGAATTATATTAAATCATCGAGACGCTGCAGAGCTCCTCACCCCCAACAATGGGGTTTAGAGACTCATGCCGTCAAAGAGTATGTATTTCAGATCTGAAAATGTCATGAGGTACCAAGAAATGTCTGTAAAAGTTGTTTAAATAGTAAACTAGTACCCTAGGTTTACAGAAAATGACTACACTAAGATAATTGGTGCAGAAATCCACTTCTGGGGCCCACTTGGTGTGTGCTGGGGCTGAGACTAAAGCTTTCCACGTGCAAAGGCCTTTCTTGGCGTCAAACTTCAGGTTATGACGTGTTTTGGGCGTTCAACTCCGGATAATGACGTGTTTCTGGCGTTTAACTCCAGAAAGCAGCATGAACTTGGCTTTTAACGCCAAGTTACGTCGTCTATCCTCGCTCAAAGTATGGACTATTATATATTGCTGGAAAGCCCTGGATGTCTACTTTCCAACGCCGTTGAGAGCGCGCCAATTGGACTCCTGTAGCTCCAGAAAATCCATTTCGAGTGCAGGGAGGTCAGGATCCAACAGCATCAGCAGTCCTTTTTCAGCCTAAGTCAGATTTTTGCTCAGCTCCCTCAATTTCAGCCAGAAAATACCTGAAATCACAGAAAAACACACAAAATCATAGTAAAGTCCAGAAATATGATTTTTGCCTAAAAACTAATATTATTTTACTAAAAACTAACTAAAACATACTAAAATCTACATGAAATTACCCCCAAAAAGCGTACAAAATATCCGCTCATCAATGTGGTGGCAATATTTTTGTTTTCTGAATGTATGCTTAAACAGTGCATATGTCTTTTGAATTTGTGGTTCATGAATGTTGGCTCTTGAAAGAATGATGAAAAAGGAGACATGTTACTGAGGATCTGAAAAATCATTAAAATGATTCTTGAAGCAAGAAAAAGCAGTGAATACAAAAAAAAAGAGAAAAACGAGAAAAAAAGGGAAGAAAAAGAAAACGAAAAAAAAGAGAGAAAAAGAAAGAAATAAAGTTGTGATCCAAAGCAAAAAGAGTGTGCTTAAGAACCCTGGACACCTCTAATTGGGGACTCTAGCAAAGCTGAGTCACAATCTGAAAAGGTTCACCCAATTATGTGTCTGTGGCATGTATGTATCCAGTGGTAATACTGGAAGACAGAGTGCTTTGGGCCACGGCCAAGACTCAATAAGTAGCTGTATTCAAGAATCATCATACTTAACTAGGAGAATCAATAACACTATCTGGATTCTGAGTTCCTAAAGAAGCCAACCATTCTGAATTTCAAAGGATAGAGTGAGATGCCAAAACTGTTCAGAGGCAAAAAGCTAAAAGCCCCGCTCATCTAATTGATACTGATCTTCATAGATGTTTTTGGAATTCATTGCATATTCTCTTCTTTTTATCTTATTTGATTTTCAGTTGCTTGAGGACAAGCAACAATTTAAGTTTGGTGTTGTGATGAGCGGATAATTTGTACGCTTTTTGGCATTGTTTTAAGTATGTTTTTAGTATGATCTAGTTAGTTTTTAGTATATTTTTATTAGTTTTTAGTTAAAATTCACTTTTTTGGACTTTACTATGAGTTTGTGTGTTTTTCTGTGATTTCAGGTATTTTCTGGCTGAAATTGAGGGACCTGAGCAAAAATCTGATTCAGAGACTAAAAAGGACTGCAGATGCTATTGGATTCTGACCTCCCTGCACTCGAAGTGGATTTTCTGGAGCTACAGAAGCCCAATTGGCGCGCTCTCAATGGCGTTGGAAAGTAGACATCTTGGGCTTTCCAGCAATATATGATAGTCCATACTTTGCCCAAGATTTGATGGCCCAAACCGGCGTTCAAAGTCACCCTCAGAATTCCCAGCGTTAAACGCCGGAACTGGCACAAGGATGGGAGTTAAACGCCCAAACTGGCATAAAAGCTGGCGTTTAACTCCAAGAAGAGTCTCTACACGAAAATGCTTCAATGCTCAGCCCAAGCACACACCAAGTGGGCCCGGAAGTGGATTTTTATGTCATTTACTCATCTCTGTAAACCCTAGGCTACTAGTTCTCTATAAGTAGGACCTTTAACTATTGTATTGAGACATCTGGGTAGTTATCTTTGTTCTGATGCTATCTTAGATCATTGGGAGGCTGGCCATTCGGCCATGCCTAGACCTTGTTCTTATGTATTTTCAACGGTGGAGTTTCTACACACCATAGATTAAGGTGTGGAGCTCTGCTGTACCTCGAGTATTAATACAATTACTATTGTTCTTCTATTCAATTCCGCTTGTTCTTGTTCTAAGATACCACTTGTTCTTCAACTTGATGAATGTGATGATCCGTGACACTCATCATCATTCTCACCTATGAACGTGTGCCTGACAACCACCTCCGTTCTACCTTAGATTGGGTGGATATCTCTTGGATTCCTGATACACGACGCATGGTTGATCGCCTGACAACCGAGCGCTCGCCTGACAACCGAGCCAGCCATTCCGTGAGATCAGAGTCTTCGTGGTATAGGCTAGAACTGATGGCGGCATTCAAGAGAATCCGGAAGGTCTAACCTTGTCTGTGGTATTCTGAGTAGGATTCAATGATTGAATGACTGTGACGTGCTTCAAACTCCTGAGGGCGGGGCGTTAGTGACAGACGCAAAAGAATCACTGGATTCTATTCCGGACTGATCGAGAACCGACAGATGGATAGCCGTGCCGTGACAGGGTGCGTTGAACATTTCCACTGAGAGGATGGGAGGTAGCCACTGACAACAGTGAAACCCTTGCATAAGCTTGCCATGGAAAGGAGTAAGAAGGATTGGATGAAGACAGTAGGAAAGCAGAGAGACGGAAGGGACCAAGCATCTTCATACGCTTATCTGAAATTCCCACCAATAAATTACATAAGTATCTCTATCTTTATCTTTATGTTTTATTCGTATATCACCCATATCCATTTGAGTTTGCCTGACTAAGATTTACAAGGTGACCATAGCTTGCTTCATACCAACAATCTCTGTGGGATCGACCCTTACTCGCGTAAGGTTTATCACTTGGACGACCCAGTACACTTGCTGGTTAGTTGTGCGAAGTTGTGTTTATGCCATGGTATTGAACACCAAGTTTTTGGTTTCATCACCGGGGATTAATTGAGTTGTGAAAAGTATTGATCACAATTTCGTGCACCAAATATGTTAGACAAAATTTGAGGGTCCGAAAGCCAAGTTATGGCCTACTAAAGTTTGGTCAAAAATCCAGTTTTACATAAAATACCAAACCTCTATTTTACCAAAACTCATATTTCAAAATCAATTGTTCACTCCCCAAATCAACATCAATTGAGTCCAAAACAAGTCTACATTCATTTCTGTCTCTTTCAGATGATACCTTTTTCTTAATTATATCCATTCTCATACCAAACAATCCAAATTCGAAAAGACGTAACTCATTATTCATCAAGCTACCAGCATCTTAATTCATTATCATCATCAATCATCAAAATCATTAGTCATCAACTCGTTGTTGTTATCAAACATCACAATCATCATTGTTCAACACATGCTAATAATCAATTTCAACATTTTCACCAAAGTCACTAAGCTTTAACAAGTCCTCATAGTTCAACTTAACCTATGATCAACTAGCCTACATTTTGACGTTACATTACACATTATCTATGAGAAACTAAAATCATACCTTGCTCGATTTATCGCTAGCCAAAAACACCTCAAATTTCCTCTTCTCCACAAGCTCCAAGTTATAATTTCCAATTTCGCAAGCCCAATCACCCAAATTTCGTTCCAAACTGCCAAATTGAACTCCAAATCAATAAGAATACAATCTACTTCACATAGCATCATTATAATCATTATAGGGCTCACTACTTCAACGATTCATTAGGGTTTAACAAGTTATTACCTTACCCATGAGTCAAACGGGCAACACCTAGTGATTACCTACTGCTAGAGTTCACCTAAACCATCAAAATTATTCAATTTCTCAACACCAAAACCTAAGATTTTCGAAACTAAAAAGGGGAGATCTGGGTGAGAAAATGTGATTTCCGTATGGTGCAGTGTATTGAATACCACAACTTTCTGGCAAGTGCACCAGGTCGTACCATGTAATAGCTCAGCCGATCCCACAAGAATTAATGGATCAAGTAAAACTAGTTGAGTGATTAAGCTAGTCAGATAAAAAAAATAAGAGCGTTTTGAGTTCTAAATTGCATCAAACAATAATTCAGAGAATTCATGTTAGCAAATACTGAATGGGTTGTGAATTTAATATGAGAAAATAGTTAACACTTTGGAGATGTTAAATTTTCGGATTAACAATTTTTATCACTCACTTTAATCATGCAAAGGTTCAATTCATGGCAAACTTTAATTGATTAAACCCTAATTCCTTAGTAATTTAATCTCTTCTAACCAAACCAACAACCAATTCCTTGGTCACTTAATTTAAATTAGAAGTTTAAATCCAATCCTAGTTTATGAGCCACACAAACCCTAAGTACCCAAAGATAAGATAATTATATGTTACGTATCACATTAAGTCCAGGTAATTAGAGAATTATGAGGAGTTGATTTCAAGCTATTATTCAAGTGATTTAACTTTTCCAAGATTCAACCAGAATTCAAGTAGAAAAAGAGTTATCTTCCAATATACTCCAATCCCTAGGATGAAGAATGAAATCAATCCTTGAAAATAAAAAGTTCATTGATTAAGAGAAGAGTGATAATAGTATTAATCAATTAAAATAACAGAGTTCCTAACCTTATCATAGGAAGTTTAGTTGCTCATGGCTCAGAAAAAAATCTAGGGTTGTAAAAGGTATGAAAATACGGAATGAGGAGGAACAAGAGAAAAGAGCCTGAAGGGCTGAATCTTTTTTCCTTTTTATATCCAATCCTAATTGATTTAAAAATCAAATAAAATAAAAATACAAACCCTAAAAGATTTTGTTTTCTTTTACGTAAAAATCCAAAACTAAAAGCTAAACAAGGTATGTCGTGTATCTTGAAAATGCGCTACGGGCGCCAAACACCAGGTTCGGTTTTCAACGCCACTGAATAGAAACAAATTTTGAGATTACTTGCCTCTTGGTGCTAAATGTCAGGTAACGGCGTATAGCGCCACTAGCGCACATTTTGGGCACACATTACGAAGCTTCTGGAGCTAAATGCTAGGTCGTGGCGTTTGGTGCCAGGTGACAGCATCCAAATTTGTTCTTTTTCTTCTGTATGAACTTTGTCAACTCGTCTGAACTTTACCTGAAATAATCAAAACAATAGTGCAAATCAAAGTAGCATCCAAACTGGTCTAAAATACCAAAATCTAATAAAAACTCAATAAATCTATATCTAAATTAGTAAGAAAATATAGAAGAGATGCTCAAGCATCACAACACCAAATTGTTTGGTGAGTTCTGTAGAGAGTTTTGAGACGAACACGTGGCCACTGACGACTTGTCAATTGGAGCTCCAGATTGAAAATTATATGGAATTGAAATTTGGGCAAGGGTTAGGTTTTGTTCTTCTTTGCATCTCCTTCATCTTCAGCATGAATGGGGTATTGGAAGGGGAAAAAGGCTGAGTTGGCTTATATATATGTTGGGCCTTGGGCCCATTGTGGGTCTGGTTCAACCGGTTTGACATGTTGGCCCAATTTTGTGTCAAAAGTTTTTAAATTAGTGGTAAAATTCGTATTTTATTTATTTCTACTTCCCTAAACTATAAAATTTAATTTTGTATTTTTTTGAATAATAATTAATTTATAAGTTAATTATTTATTAATTTTTAGGGTTTTGTATCTTATCCTCCTAACAAAAATTTTCACCCTTGAAAATATCGTTCACCGTAAGAGTTGCTAGAGTAGTTCTCTTTTTAATTCCAAGTATAGTTTCTCGACCTCTTGCCATTCTTCGCAACAACTTATCTTCCACAACTTCTCCTCCTCATCCTAATAGTCGTAATGTCTCCCCCAACCTTCGAGCTTCTGCTGCTGTACTCTAATTCATATATCTCTATGAACTTTAACTGTTCGCCCAACGGCAACTAGAAACTCCTTAAACTTTGCAAGTCCCAATGACAATATCTTACGCAGCTCTATTAGGTTTGGTTCTAAGTTCAAAACTTCCTATTCTAATTTTTTTCCATTTTAGGTATGAATAAACGTACCGTCTCAATATCCTATAACGTAATTAAATTCTGTTATTATTTTTATAATTAACTCCACCTCGTTGTGACTGACCGGCATCCTGAGTCTCCCTACGTTGACAGTTCCAGGACATATGCTTGGTAAGACTGCACTTGTAACATAAGCCCGAACCATATATATATATATATATATATATACTCTTGTTTCTCTAAGTCAACCTCTAGGGGGAACAAAGTACAAAATATGGAGAATAGCTATGTATAATTATATAAAAGTAGAAACTAAATGTGTAACCAAAAAATATAATTCTTCGCTTCAAGAAGGCCTCCAGAATGCTCAGTGCGGTGCCTCCTAACCTGCATTACAATATATGTATGGAATGAGAATCGGAGTTCTTAGTATGGTAAAGGTGCCAATGTACATATGTATAAGGTCCTGAGAAAACCAAAGGCATCCTAGAACTCCGATGACAAACCCCATGTTGAGGGTTTATCTTGTGTTAATTTCAAAGGGTTTATCAATGATTTCACACATTTTCTGCATGAAAATATAAGGATTTGCATTCTTTTCCTAGTTTTGCCTCATGAAGGAAAACATGCTTATTTTGCACTAAAATAGACACATTTCTAATCTCTCCTTGATGCCATTCGATGCCATGACTCGTGTGCTAAGTGGTTTCAGGACATAGACTAGGAATGGACAGGAAAAGATAAGGAAGAAGGGTGCAAAGGAAGGAAGCATGAGAATTGAGCATTGGAGATTTCCGCATGGGCGCGTGCGCGCACCTGACGCGCCCGCGCAGATGAGAGCAACGTGAAGCCAAGACTAAGAGCCAAGCCACGAGCCGGCTGGAGTAGCGGCTGAGCCAGGATCTTAATGGACGCGCACGCGTACGGTCCGCCTCCGCGCACACTTCAGACCACATCCATGGCGCGCACGCGCACCTGGCGCGTACGCGCCGATGTTCGAGTATGATATTTTTTTGAAGTCACGTGACCTAGGCGTGAGGTTGGTTAGAGATCCTAAACTTTGGAGGAGTGCTTTGGCGGGAAAAGGCTTAAGAGGACCAAGGGAGCAAGGGTTGAGGACACTTAGTTCATTTTCTAGTTTTGAGATTTTTTTGGAGTTAGTTACATTGTTAGAGAGAGAGACTCCAACTTCTCTCTAGGATTCATCAACTTCTCTCAAGCTTTTACTAGGGTTCTTCCTCATCAAAATTCTGAATTTTTACTCATTCCTTGGTGAGATCCATTGCAACTTTCATTTTACTTGGTTCATGTAATAGGTTTTCTCTTCCAATTTCAAGTTGTAGTTGTAATTGTTGACATTCCTTGGATCTAGGATCCAACTCTATGATTTCTGGATTTCATTGATATCTTGAGATTTTGATTTTCATTGTTGTTCCTTGATACTTGTTGCTAATTTCTTGTGTTGCAATATTTCTAATTTTACTTTTCTCTTCATTTCACCATGGCTTACCTTCTTGCTCACTACATGTTTGATAAAATGTCAATACTAGCTATGGAGTAGAATTTTTGTACTTGGCATAGGGTTTGGATATTGGGAGGAATTGAATAGTTATCTCAATAGTTGATTGAGGGTTAGGGATTGCTAATTGACTTGGAGTGCACTAAAGCTAGGTTCCCATAAGGTGAAGCTAGAACTTATGACACAAGTTGATTGTTTTCATTTGATTTTTCTCTATACTTAGGGAATGACTAAATGAAGCAAGGCCTAATAGTTATCAACATTGAATGAGCTATGAGGATAGAATTTCCAATGCCAACCCTAAGTCAAGTCCTTTTGATAATTGATTGTTTGTTTCTCATTACTTGTTAAAATCTTCAAAGAACTCAACTAGGCTTACTAAATCAATAAGATGCATACTTTGGCAATTCCAAGGGAGAACGACTCGGGAGATTGATACTCTCGGATATAGATTGTAGTTTTGTTTGATGATGGATTTCGCGTTGGTTTAGACTATACTACGATTGATCACTTGATAAATTCTATACCAACAAGAATTCATTTGTCATCCGACACTCAGAATTAAACTTAAGAAAGTATTCTAAACCATAAATTAGATAAGTTATCTAAGGTGTTCAAGTTCTAAATCCATCTTTAACATAATACTTCACTTTCCGTCTTCTCCAACCCTTTGAAATATGGGTGAAACTATCGTCAGTGTCACCTTCGCCTGCATGAGGGATCTCTCAGTTGTAAACACATATAATTCAGACAAAGAAGGCACAAATAGAGGTAGCAGTTACAACAGATAGGACAAGTAGCAATTAATTACAGTTAAATAATTAGGCACACCAAAACAAAGCATACTCAAACAAATCACACAAATGCACATGATGCATGATGCATGTTTGCTCTCTGACCAATAAATCTCATCTGCCGGTTATAAAGCCAAACCCGACATGTCCAATTATAAAGGGGTGGTTTATACATTATTATTATTATTATTATCAATTTAATGGCTAGCTATATTTCTTTGTAGCAATAATGATACAAATCATGTGTATAAATCATCAAAGGAAAAGTTGATAGGTCCATAACACATATCCTAACTTGTCCTTAAATAATGAAGTACATAAAATAAATTAAGATAGAAAAATATGTGATTGAGAATCTGTATGAATGTTATAAGAGATCAGAAAAACGATGGTTATAAAGTATAGACAAGATCAAGAGGTACAATCCAACATAAAATTATGTGAAGACTTACATCTTGGTCCATTTGTATATTGGCATCATCAAGTGTTTTTGTCCATGTCATTCATCAAGGCATTCTTCTGGTGGACACAGTACCCCAAATACATACCTACAACAGAGATAAAGTACTTTTACTATATGTTGAGGAGGGTGAAAAATGTTTTAAGTTGTTTTGAATTTTAAGAGGGGATCATAAGTCTTTACTTGGTCTAATAGAAGATCAAATATTTCACAAGTCTGTGAGGCTGTCCAATGATTTGCTGTAACACCCTAACTTTTAGCACCTCATGATCGTACTAAAAGTCTGAGCGCTACTTACCTCTAAACCTTTTTATTATATACTATCTTTATTTAATATTGAGCCTTCGCGAATACGAATCGAAACTTTAATTAAGAAAATAGAAAGTTTTTACTTTTAATCACTTAATCACAAAGATATATATTCACATAGCAATATCTACATATACTTATTCAAAGATCCTCAAATACAAGTCCTACCCCTCTAAAAACTAAAATAATAAACGACGAGGGGAAAATAAATTCTAACAACTCAACTTGTGAAAATAATCTTCTATGCTCCTGTAGCTCCGCACTAAGCCTTCACACCTGTAGCTGAAAGGGGGTGGAAATAGGGGGTAAGAATTGGGGAGTTCTTAGTAGGGTCGGAGTTAGAAGTTAAGTTCGTTTTATGTTCTCAATCAATAACAATAGTCAACCAAGTATAATCTAACTCAGCAATTACAGAACATAGAATCCAATCACAAGCACACACAATCATAGAAAACACAATCACAAACAAATATGCACAAACAAGTATGATGCATGCCTAGTCCTATACAGGCCATGAGCTCATGTGTCGGTTTGTTACCTGATTCCCGACACTAGTCCTGAGATAAGCATTTTGTAACACCCCAATTAACCTAAGCTTTACCTCTAGCTATAAAGCAAAGGTTAATCAGAGGTTACGACAATGTATAATAGTATGGGGTTGACACTAATTTTGAGCTTCAGAAACGGGCAATAATGAAGCCCTGATCGCTAGCGTTATTGGCAATCAACATTTCCAGTAACGTTGGCATATATGCCAGCGACCATGTCTACTTCAAAGGAGCATAACCTGAGCTACAGAGGTCCAATTGAGGTGATTCCAGTTGCGTTAGAAAGCTGACATTCAGAGCTTTCCAACGATATATAATACTTTATAGTGGGCATGAAATTGGAGTACAAACAAGAGGCATCTTTTAAGCCCCAAAAACACCAACTGGGCAGCCAGTGCAACATTAGCCACAATAACTCTAGCACTAACGCCACACTTGTAGCGTTAGTGTGGCTAACTTTAGCACTAACTTTAGCACCTGGACCTCAACTTAACTCACTTCTCTCTCAAGCCCACTTCAAAGCTCAAGCAAGCAAGCCCACAATTGTCAAACAATCAAGGCCACAAGAAGCATCTAGAATAGGAATTTTCATTTAAGTGTAATTTGCTTTCAATTTCATTTTGTAATTTAGGAGAGCCTATATAAAGGCCTTAGTTTTTACATTCAAGTCATTCTGGAAGGGGGGATTGACGAGGGGTCTTCGGACTCCCTCCCCTCACACACTTTTCCTTCTCTTTCTTTTAGTTGTAATTTTTATTTTATGAATGTTGAATTTTCAATTTCAGTTTGAATCCTCATCTTTACTTTTTTGCACTTTCTCTCTTTTCTATTTTTGTAGAGCAATGATCAACTAACTCTTTTCATTGGGTTAGAGAGCTCTATTGTGATTCAATGGATTAAGTGTAGTTCTTATTCTTCTTCTTCTATCTTTTCTCTTGATTTTACTTGAAAGCTTTCGATCTTCATCCCATTGGGTAGTTATCTTGGAAAAGAGGCTATTTATACTTGGATCTCTTTTGAACCTTGAAAGAGGAATGAAGGGATCAAGCTAGAAATGCTTTCTCATGCTGGACCAAATTGGGTTAGGATGGATATGTGACTATAATCCTCTCAACACTTGATTTGGGAAATGCATGTGGTATAATCAGTGACCATACTTCATCTCTTTTCATGAGTAATTGACCAAGGAATTGGCTATTGATCAAGATTTGAGAGATTGAATTACAAGAAATTGTAATTCAATCAATTAAGATTGCCAAGGAGATCAATGAGTGCATTGATTGAGGAAGAGATGAGAATAAACATGATCCGGAGGATTGCAATATCTCTTGATCCCAATGTTCATTTTATTTCTTACATTTACTTTTCTTGCCATTTTATTTTTCTGCACTTTATTGCTTTCTTTACTTTTCTGTCAATTTACAATTCCTGCTGCTCCTCATCCAAATCTGAATCGTCTAACTAGGATAATCAATTAACCATTGATTGCTTAATCCGTTAATCTCTGTGGGATTCGATCTCACTCTATTGTGAGTTTTACTTGACGACAATTCGGTACACCTGCCGAATGGAGATTTGTTGAGAGACAAGTTTTCCCCCGATCAAGTTTATGGGGCCGTTGCCGGGGATTAACTGTGATTAACAAACTACCGGTTGGTTGATTTACTAGATTAGACACTTTTCTTTTATCTCTGTTTTCTTTTGTTTCTTTATTTTCTTTTGCTAACCAACTGTTTGTGATATTGCCTCACTGGGAATTTCTTCATTTGTGACAAGGGAAATTCCAATCTCTTTTATCTTGGTGATTGTTGTTTGATACAGAGTAATTTGAAGAAAAATGGAGCATAGATCATCTTTTGGTCAATCAAGTTACTTGGGATACTTCTCACCACCACAAAATAATTCATGCTATTATAATAATAGTGGTTGGGAATATCAAGAACATGAGACGGGGTGCTTCCCAGGGTCACAAAATGGTCCATATTTTGATGACTTTGATCAATACTCAAGTTGTGGCTGGGAAGAACAAAGTCAAAGAGATTTCACTTATTCACACCCCATTCATCAAGAGCCATCATCCTTTAATTCTTCAACCTCACCTCCTAGCTTTCTACATCAAAACCCTTCAACACTTGGATATGCCTCAACACAAAATTCCTTCCCACATCCATATAATTCATCGCACCACTCACACAATCCATTGCATTACACACAAAATTCTTCTCACAGTCCACAAAATCCATATCATCACCCACAAGAGCCATACCACTCTCAGAACATACAACCACAAAATAACCAATTCCATTCACAAAATAACCACCCTCATCCTCCAAATTTCAACCCAGTTGCACACCCTCCCCTCGAGGATAAGCTATCAAGAATAGAGAACCTAGTGGCAATTCTCTTGGAAGAATATAAAGACATGAGAACTTTCCAGGAGGAAGTAAGGTCTAGTATGCAAAACCGGGGAGCTGCCATTAAGAAGCTTGAGGCACAAGTTGGATATCTATCAAAGCAAATCACTACCCACAATTCTCTCAATGATACCATGGCAAACCCAAGGGAGGAATAAGAAGAACAAGAAAAAGAGGCACCCATACCAAGTGAGATTTCTGTGAAGAAGGAGGAGGTTATGAGAGTATATAAGCCTAAGGCTCCATACCCACAGAGGTTACTAGTGGTGACAAAGGAACATGCAAACTCACTCCCAAAAGACTCAATGCAACATCATGTAGAAGAAAGGGAAGAAGTCAATCAAGGGAGCCCACACTCCAATGAAACAGAGAGTTGCATAAAGGGTGAGTTCATTGAACCACCAATTCAAGAAGCTCTTGATGAAGAGGATGCTCCGACCATCATACAACACACAAGTCCTGAAATCAAGGTGGTGAAGGCAATCAACATGAACACTAAAAAGAGGATGGTGACCAAGAAAAGAAGGACAATATCCATGAAGAAGAAAAGGTCAACCAAAAGCCATCCCACCCCTACCCCAACAAGCAAGTTTACTCAAGCTAACAACAAAAGAAAGCTTGCTGGGGAGAAGCACTCAAAACAAGGGGCATTAACTGGCTCCTCTTTCCTCTTGAGGTCATTCCTCTTAACAAACTGGAAGAAGAGGAAGAAAGTCATGAACAACATGTCAAGCTAATGATATTAAAAGAGCGCTTGTTGGGAGGCAACCCAACCGTAGGTAACATTTTCTTGCTTTGCTTAGTTTACTTTCAATAATTTGGCATATGATTGCACTCTAAGTTTAGTGTTGCCATGCAATAATTTGATTCTCAATCTTCACTGGGTACTTGCAACATTCTAAATTGAGAGTGTCACACTAAGTTTGGTGTTGCCACTTATCTTTCTTGCAAGGTACCAAGCACACCACTTATTAATGCAATCACATTGTCTCTGTTTTACTTCTTGTGCCTCTGTTGTATCCTTAATTTTGCTTGCTTAAGCACATGCATTACTCACATTTCATTGCGTAAGACACTCATGATCCATCATAGACCCCACCGCCACTGTTTTATTTGCTGCTTGAAGACAAGCAATTAGTCTAAATTGGTGCGGGAAGGGAGAAAAGTAGGAGAAAAAGGGCAACAACAATAAAGATGAACTACAAGGTGGTAAAGTTCCTTTTTCCTCTTACTTATTTCCAGTACATTCAATTGCATGATTGTCTTCTAAGTTCTTTGCATGTATGTGTGCTTTCTCCTTGTGAATAAGTATGTCAAATCTGTCTTTTAAACTTTTTATTGATTAAGGCTATATTTTCTAGTCTGAATGTCATTACTGCATCCTTCCTTTGCTTACTTGTATGCTTGTCCCTTTTGAATCAAATGAAAAGAGAATGAGTGTTCTATAAAAGACCAGAGGAGAGTTCATACTATGGAGTAAGTTCCTGAGTTTGTGGTGTGATCATAAGTTAGCTAAGTTGGTTCAACCACAAGGTGGGAAGACAACTATCTGTCCTGAATCATATGCTTTGAACACACCCCATGAGACTAACTAAAAAACAAGATCCTAATAAGAAAAAGGGGAAAAGAAAAATAAAAGTGAAAAAAAATAGGCAATAAGGCTAGGCACCAATGGTTTTAATCTTAAGGCAAGTGTCTGTGGTGCTCCTGTGTGAGGGATCTACTTGGATGAATAAGCTCTTAGGGGTGCCTTATCACTTGGTAACTTGGGTTAACTAACTTGGGATTATCAGCTGAAAGTCCACTATCAAGAGTAACCTTCACTACAGAGCATTTAGTAACCCAAAGAGGTGCTGGACACCAAGGTCTCAAGAAAAGAAAATAAATAAACTATATGCCTGTGATGTGTATGTATGGGGGAGAGACTTGAGCAAGTAAGTCCTTAGGGGTGCTTCAACACCTAGCACCTTGAACCAACTGGTTCGGGAGTGTTGGCTGAAAGCTTATTTTAAAGAGTTGCCCCCTTACAGAGCACTTAGCTTAAGTACAAAAATAAGCCCTGAAATGACAATAAAAGGATCAATGAATAAAAGTCTCACGGGATGCAATCACAGTAAGTATTCGAGGACATGATAAAGGTCTGAAAGCCAGGAATGAACCTAAGTTGCTATGCATGAAACCACCATAAAACCAGGGACATGATTTCCACAAGAATGACTCATTTCTCTTGGCATTCCATTCATCATTCTCTTGTTCCAGTACTTGCTTAGGGACAAGCAAGCTTTAAGTTTGGTTTTGTGATGCCAGGGCATTTTGGCCAGTTTTACTGACCTTTTCTTTACTGTTTTTAAGGTAGTTTCATGCATTTTCTTAGGAAATAAGCTAGTTTTGGGTAGATATTCACTTACATCTTGATTCAAGCAAACATTGTGAATTTTGAATGATTTCATGAGAATTATGCATAAATTGAATGATAAATTGGATGATGCATGATCCCATGATTAAGAGCAAGACTTTGATGCACTTTGTTTGATTGATTTCAGGCCAAAAGAAGAAGAGAAGAGCCACGTTAGTGGCTACGTTAGTTACACTAACGTGGGCACTAACGTGGAAGGAAGGAAAGCCACAACGTTAATGAGAAAAGTCAGTGGCATTAACTTTAAAGAAAGGAAATGGAGCCAACGTTAGTGACACTTAACATTATCACTAACGTTGGACCAAGCTCATAAGTGGCCACGTTAGAGTCCATGTTAACCTAGTTAACGTGGCCTCTAACGTTAAGAAGGAAGGGGGGAAGCCAACGTTAGTGACACTCAACATTGTCACTAACGCTGGCCAAAGCACATTAAGCCACGTTAACTCCCACGTTAACCTAGTTAACGTGGAAGCTAACATGAAGGAACAAAGTGGTCGACAACGTTAGTGACACCCAACGTTGTCACTAACATTGGAAGCAACCACACAACCCCCCAAGGAGCCACGTTAACTTCCACGTTAACTTAGTTAATGTGGAGGCTAACGTGTGAAAAAAGAAGGTGCTCGCCAATGTTAGTGACACCCAAAATTGTCACTAACGTTGGAAGGAGCCACACATGCCACCATGAGCCACGTTAACTACCACGTTAACTTAGTTAACGTGGAAGTTAACGTGGTACCTGACAGCCTGACCATGCCTTCTTCAAACACGCATAACTTGAGCCCGAAAACTCCAAATGAGGTGATTCCAGTGGTATTGGAAAGTAGGATTCCAGAGCTTTGCAAGAATATATGGCACTACATGGTTGACACTAAATTTGAGAGAGAAAACCTGCCCCGAAAGTGCAATGATGAACATGGTATCAACCTGTATTAAGGTCAACTGACCTCTTCACCTTCCAAGAAGTGTAACTCGAGTTCTAGAGCTCCAAATGATGCGCTTCCAAAGGCATTGGAAAGTAGACATCCAGGGCTTTCCAACAATGTATAATAGTATGGGGCAATCAACATTTCCAGTAACGTTGGCATATATACCAGCGACCATGTCCACTTCAAAGGAGCATAACTTGAGCTACAGAGGTCCAATTGAGGTGATTCTAGTTGCGTTAGAAAGCTGACATTCAGAGCTTTCCAAAGATATATAATACTTGATAGTGGTCATGAAATTGGAGTACAAACAAGAGGCATCTTTTAAGCCCCAAAAACACCAACTGGGCAGCCAGTGCAACGTTAGCCACAATAACTTTAGCACTAACGCCACACTTGTAGCGTTAGTGTGGCTAACTTTAGCGCTAACTTTAGCACCTGGACCTCAACTTAACTCACTTCTCTCTCAAGCCCACTTCAAAGCTCAAGCAAGCAAGCCCACAATTGTCAAACAATCAAGGCCACAAGAAGCATCTAGAATAGGAATTTTCATTTAAGTGTAATTTGCTTTTAATTTCATTTTGTAATTTAGGAGAGCCTATATAAAGGCCTTAGTTTTTACATTCAAGTCATTCTGGAAGGGGGGATTGACGAGGGGTCTTCGGACTCCCTCCCCTCACACACTTTTCCTTCTCTTTCTTTTAGTTGTAATTTTTATTTTATGAATGTTGAATTTTCAATTTCAGTTTGAATCCTCATTTTTACTTTTTTGCACTTTCTCTCTTTTCTATTTTTGTAGAGCAATGATCAACTAACTCTTTTCATTGGGTTAGAGAGCTCTATTGTGATTCAATGGTTTAAGTGTAGTTCTTATTCTTCTTCTTCTATCTTTTCTCTTGATTTTACTTGAAAGCTTTCGATCTTCATCCCATTGGGTAGTTATCTTGGAAAAGAGGCTATTCATACTTGGATCTCTTTTGAACCTTGAAAGAGGAATGAAGGGATCAAGCTAGAAATGCTTTCTCATGCTGGACCAAATTGGGTTAGGATGGATATGTGACTATAATCCTCTCAACACTTGATTTGGGAAATGCATGTGGTATAATCAATGACCATACTTCATCTCTTCTCATGAGCAATTGACCAAGGAATTGGCTATTGATCAAGATTTGAGAGATTGAATTGCAAGAAATTGTAATTCAATCAATTAAGATTGCCAAGGAGATCAATGAGTGCATTGATTGAGGAAGAGATGAGAATGAACGTGATCCAGAGGATTGCAATATCTCTTGATCCCAATGTTCATTTTCTTTCTTACATTTACTTTTCTTGCCATTTTATTTTTCTGCACTTTATTGCTTTCTTTAATTTTCTGTCAATTTACAATTCCTGCTGCTCCTCATCCAAATCTGAATCGTCTAACTAGGATAATCAATTAACCATTGATTGCTTAATCCGTTAATCTCTGTGGGATTCGACTTCACTCTATTGTGAGTTTTACTTGACGACAATTCGGTACACTTGCCGAATGGAGATTTGTTGAGAGACAAGTTTTCCCCCGATCAAATACCGATCTCTGTGGGTTAGTCACTTTCTTCTCAACACCAATTTAAGGATTTTTCTTTGTTAGTTCACTGTTGCATTTGCATGTTTGATTGCATGTTTGTTTGTTTTTGTGCATATTCTACCACTGCTTGGTTGAAATGATGAATTCTTCTTCAAGAAACTTATATTATATTTCACTAATTTGAATAAAATTTTTGTTAAACCTGTTTGAAGAAATATTATATTGGAACATGGTTTAGAGCTCGAACACACAAAACCAGTGAGATTTTGAGCCTAATTGATTGGTTGCCTTTTATCAACCAATATTTTGTTTTGGTGTGAGTTGTTCTCTCTAAAATTGTGATATATATCTTGCTTAATTCTATATTTCCATGGTTTGATGTATGCATGCACTTATATGATTGAGGCCTTTGTTTCACTGATCTTACATACCCATATAGCCTTACTCTTTCATTATCCTTTGCAAACCAAATTGAGCCTATTTTACCCCATTTGTTCTTTATTTTAGCATATCATTAACTCTAAGTAGAAAATAATAATGTCCCTAATTTGAATCCTTGGTTAGCTTAGACTAGTGAAAGTGCTCATGAATTAAGTGTGGTGAAATTGTGATTGAAAATATTTGGTTTGAGAATTGGGTGTTGTATATTCTTGATAAAATGTGAAAAAGAATGTTAATACATAAGCATACAATATTTTAATCATATGCATTGAGAAAGACAAAAAATAATAATAATAATACAAAGAAAAAAAAAAGAGAAAAAGAAAAGAAAAAAAGGAGAGCAAATAATAAAAATGGGACAAAATGGCCCAAGTTAAGTAATAATATCAATGCATATGAGTTGTACTTAAATTTGGGATGCTTGAATATGTGCAAAACATGGTTAATGGATAAGTTAGGTTGTGTATTTTGATTACATGGATTGTCCTAAGTTAGGTGGGAAGTTTAGGTTAATTAAGGATTCAGATTCTAGTCCACTTGACCAAATACAATCCTACCTTGACCCTAACCCCATTACAACCCTTAAAATCTTGATATGTGTATTTATGCATTAATTCTTTGTTGATTGGTAGAAGAAGAGCAAGCCTTAGAAAGCAAGATTAGTAGAGAATTGAGAGAATCGAACCTCAAACACTTGAGCGATTAGAGTGTATACACTTCCAGTGAGGGTTCGATGCTCGATTCCTTGTTCCCGGCTTTCATAAGCTATTTTCTTTTGCAAGTTTACTTGTACCTTATTTTATGATTTGAATTAGTGATATCCAATTCATATTTCTTCTTGAAGGATTTGTTTAATTTTCACCAAGTAGGTAAAAGCATTTTGCATGTAGTTGCATTCATATAAATATGTTGCATTTCATACACCCTACCATTCCTCTTCACTCTTATAGTTTCTTTTGAGCTTAGCATGAGGACATGCTAATATTTAAGTGTGGGAAGATTTGAGACACCACTATTTCATGGTACATCTTGTGCTTAATTGAGTGGATTTTATCCACTAATCTCACATATATTCATGTGAATTGCATGTTTTACATTTTCCTTCCTGATTTTGTGCTATGATTGAAAAGATATTTTTTTGGTCTTAATTTAGCTAATTTTAATCCTCTCCCATTACAATTCGATGCCTTGATATGTGTGTTAAGTGTTTTCAGAGATTACAGGGCAGGAATGGCGTAGAAGATGGAAAGGAAGCATGCAAAAGTGGAAGGAATACAAGAAGCTGAAGGAACTGCAAAGTTGTCAGCCCTGACCTCTTCGCACTCAATCGATCATGACTTGAGCTACACAGGTTTAAATGAGGCGGTTCCAGTTGCGTTAGAAAGCTAACATCCGGAGCTTCGAAATGATATATAATTTGATATAGTGGCCATGCAGCTAGGCGACGTGCACGCGCACTTGATGCGCACAAGCACATTGGCGAAAAGTCCATCGGCGCGCACACACACCTGGCACGTACGCGCGACATGCACGACGTACTAGCTCTGCAAAAATCACTGGGGACAATTTCTGAGCTATTTTTGATCCAGTTTTCGGCCTAGAAAACATATATTAGAGGCTGCAGAGTGGGGAAATCATTCAATCATTCACTTCTCATTATTCACAATTTTAGGTTTTAGATGTAACTTTTAGAGAGAGAGGCTCTCCTCTCTCTAGGTTTTAGGATTTAGGATTTCTCTTCTACTCTTATTGATTATTCATTATTATTTTAGTTTGTGAACTTTTTATGTTAGATTCAATCTCCATATTAATGCAATTGACTGTTTGGATTTTATTATCTCCTATTGCTTTTCTATGCTTTTGTGTTGTGCCTTCCAAGTGTTTGATAAAATGCTTGGGAGGGTCCTAGAGTAGATTTTTCTCCTTTTGGCTTTGGTTGAGTAATTGGTGACATTTGAGTTATCAAACTCCTTTGTTGATGGATAATTGTTATGTTTGCTAGTTGATTTGAATTCCACTAACTCTAGTCTCTCCATAAGAGTTGACTAGGACTTGTGGAAATCAAATTGATTTATCCACTTGACATACCTTCACAGTTAGAGGTTGACCAAGTGGGAGCAACAACTAATTCTCGTCACAATTGATAAGGATAACTAGGATAGGATATCCAGTTCTCATACCTTGCCAAGAGCTTTTCTAGTTATTAGTTTATTCCTTTTGCCATTTACAATTCTTTTTTCCTATCCAAAATCCCAAAACACACTTTTTCATAACCAATTATAAGCACACCTCCCTGCAATTCCTTGAGAGACGACTTGATGTTTAAATACTTCGGTTATCAATTTTATTAGGGGTTTGTTACTTGTGACAACCAAGTTTTTGTATGAAAGAATTCTTGCTGGTTTAGAAGCTATACTTTCAACGAGAACTTATTTGTGAAATTCTAGACCTCACAAGAATCCATTCGTCAATTAGCTACGTAGGTTGACGAGGATGTAAAGTAACTTAATCTTTTGTGAACTCCACATGTTTTGTTATAGTGTACATGATGTATATTATCAGCTGTGTTATATGTTTCTTTATGCTTCCTTATTATTTCTGTTAGTGTGTGTTTATTTATTTTACTCACTCGGTTGCAACGATATAAGTTAAATAGAAAAAAAGTTACTCGTAAAATTGGCATCGCTCTAACAAGGAACAGGCTCATATATTAAATAATAGTTAATAATTAGGAAAGAAAAGTTAGTAACACTTAGCTTCTTGTATGACCATGGCATACTGGGAATTGGGTCGTTACACATATCAAAATAACAATTAATTAAATGGTGAAAAAAATAATACAGGCACTACTAGAAAAAATTATTTTTAGCGACTATTTATTTTATTTTTAGTGACAATAGAAATAGTCATTAATATAATTACTAGCAATCAATCAATGGTCGGCCGCACTTTCTCGCGGTTTTGAACCGCTACTGTTCTGTTGACCGTTGCCTTTTTTAAAATGTATTTTGCGGCGGTTTCAAACTGCCGCTATTTGATGTTCCAAAAATTTATGTTTACTATCGGCCATTTTGTAACCGTCGTTATTTTCTCATCTAAATGGCCACAAAAAAGCCAAATTATGCACCGGCAATCAACCCTCTTTTAATTTGAATATACTAGGTATTATTATTTTTTTGTTATTTCTTTATTTTTTCAGAATATTAGAAAACTGAATTATTTTGTAACTAAAAGAATAAATTAATGGGTGAACGAAAACTCGCAAAACTGATAAAAATAGTCATATTAATCCAAATATTAATAAAGTATATTCCTTACTAAGAGTTGCATAGTCAACATTAAAAAAGTGCATATTTAACTTAAAGAATAAATTTCAAATCCTTGGTTCTACTCTCTACTTTGTCCCTCCAATGAATTCATCCATGTAGCTATGTCTAGAGGTAGCTCCCCACCTTGCCTTTGAACTAGACATATTAGAGGACTCTCCATTGCCTGCCTTTTCGTCTTCTCGGCTGCTACTTCATCCTCTATTGCCTTCTTTTTTAATTTCTCAGCCGCCAACTACACTTGTAGTTCAAGCAACACCCTTTGGGTCTCCTCTCTTTGAGTTCCAATGCTCGGCAGATGTGCATTCGTACCAAACACTTGACTAGTAGTCGGTCTAATACCCATGTCACGCACTCTACCCGGGTGCTCCTTTCCAAGAGCTTGAGCAAGTGAATCATTCTAAGACAATAGTCTAGATGATTCATCATGTTGCTCAATCTCCGCAATTCTTTCCTACAAAGTTAGATAAGCGAACATAAGCATTTAGCTAATTGCTAACTGAACAAACTTTCAACACAATTTTAACAAACAAAACCTTTGAGAAATAACATAGCAATTCTCAATACATTACTTACACCAATAGCCCGAGCTGCATCATGGAGATAGGAGCCATTAGACCGTTTGTGCGTTAAGACAAACAACTCCCCTCTACTAACTGGACGCCCTTGTCGTTCCAATTGTAACAGTATAGCTTAAATAGTGAATAGATATACATAGAAAAGGTTCAAAAAGTGAGTCAACCATAAATTACCTCTTCTTCTCCGAGCCTAGCCAAGCTTTTCAATCGGCCAATTTGAGGGTATAACTTCTTCGATCGATTCATAACATTTTTCCTACACTTCTCCTGTTATGCCATCAAAAGTAAGAGCTACTAGATACTATTTCTGACTAACTCAATGTAACATAAATAGAATTTTTCAAGTATGATAAAAAAAATATTTAACCTTTATTTCTTCACTGTTGCGATAATCAAGGTACCATCTCCAATGATCCGCAATAATTCCAGGTGGACGACCTTTAATATTTTGTTCAAGAGTCAGATCTGATTTGTAAAAGTAATGGTACAAATAGTTCATCGTGTCCTTCCAAGCCTTTCCTAGTATTTTTAATATTGTACGCTTGATAATTCCTCCACTATCTTTTTCAAAATAGAACAATTCCTGCAAGAGTAAAATTAAATTGTTAGTAGGCGTTGAATTAAGATTCCGGATCTCTACAAAAAATATAACGTTTTACCTTTACACATTCATTATAGATCTTGTCCCTAGATTGGTGTAGTCAGATTCTAGCAATCCGAGAATGCTGCTCAGTATACTAGCTTCATTTCTAACTGGTTGCAGTCTTTCGTTGAACTTGAGTACGATCTTCCTACTGTTAGGTGACTTCATAGCCTCCTTCACACTCAAACGAAGTTGCTTGAATGTCCCATCGAACTCTGTAAATCATACTTAGTCTCTGTGAGTAACCACTGTGGCCAAGATGCAATGAAATCATATAAAAATTACACATTCAAAAATATATGGGATAAATTTTTGTATACCAATTGTTTTAACATCTCAAAATTTTGTGGTCTTGCGTCCCTTGCACTTCAGAGCCTCAGATGCAACAAACAGATTGTCAACGTGTTGCTCAAAAGAATCTGCCTCATCTACCTTTAAAAGAATCTATCTCATCTGCCTCTTGGTCTAAGTCGTCATCGTCTAGCTCCGAGTGTTGAGCACCATTCGTGCAAGTCTGTGGACCAGGCGGTGGTTCGGTACGGGGTGGTCGAAAGGGGCGTAAAGTTGAACTTGCGGGGGCCTAGTACCACTGAAGGGGGGATTTTAAAAATCCACCTGATGCACTGATGAAGCTGCCGCAGATCCTGTTTGAGGTTGCTGACATGCTGCGTCTAACTTTGATTTTTTCGTGTAACAACCTATCCTGAGCATCTTAATAAAATGGGTACCACCAAGGGTATCACTTATACTATTATCAAAATATAAAGCAGCAACAAAAATTCTAAAGCATTAAATATAAGGGGTTAAATTGACAGGTTAAGCAAAAATATCTCGACTTATATTTGTAAAAAGAAATAGCAATAGGCTTAGAGAATATAGTTGGGAGCAACATGCCTTTTCAATAGCTTCGACAACTATATTTTTCTAAACAAACAGCCTCAATATAAAGTAATAACAAATTTGTATTCAAATAAAATAGCATAGAATACCTCTTTGCTGAGCTTCTCAATTTTCAAATATATATAACATATAGAACTTGAGAAAATACCGATAAGCAACTATAGAGGCATTATCAAAATGCACGGACGTTCGAATATGCATGTAAAAGCATGAGTTACAGTGAATTATATAAACACTATAGAGGCATTATCAAAATTCAAATCAAAACCAAAGACATGACTAAATAGAAAAGTATATGCAAGTTAACAAATCCAAACTTTGAGTTTTCTACCAGAGTTTTAATTATCTTGTGAAACCTATATCAAGCAAACAATAACTGCCTTCAGCGATTTAATCCAAACTTTACATATACTCTATTTACATTTGAGAATGATCAACGTATGTTAAGTGTCTAACTCTTCAAATAATAATGTCTATACTTAGTCAACAAGTTATTAACGATTTATGCAAATAAACAAATTAAAGTACATTGAAGAAAACATGAGCATTGTCTTGTTTAATTCACCGTGAAATCTTAATTTGACCTCAAATATAAAAATGCATGTTTTTTCTTTCAATTATTTATACTTTTCATTATTAATTTCTTAACATATATTAATAGACTCTTCCTCTTGACATATATTAATATATCATTTCATATAATAATTTCCTTTTTTCTAGCTACATTAAATAGGTAATTTAGACATGGTTTGATTTTGTAAATTTTTTGAAGAAAAGGAGAATGGTGTTTACTTGTCCTACCCTTCTCATAGTTAAAGCTTTCACAACACCTACTAAAATAAAGAGATGAAAGAACTTATAAGTTCAAAATTTTGGAAATTGAAAAACAAAAGATAAATTATATGCATAGTTACAACTATCACCATTAAAGCTATAAACTGACTAAAGAGTCAGAGGGGATGTAAAACTCGGTCAAACTGTAATTAACTAAATAATAAATTAAATAGGATTGAATATAGTTAGAAAAATTAGTAATTGGAATTTGATAATTTAAATATGATATTTGAACTCAATAAATTTTTCTGAGTCGAAAAATATAGTTTTCTGCGTAAAAATGCGCATTGAAATTTTGACCGGCAGTACCGGCTGCGATCTATCCGGTATTATGGCTAAGGAAATTAATTAGAAGTGAATGAATGATGGATGAATATATATATAGAGAGAGAGAGAGAGAGAGAGAGAAATAATATAGATACTACTAAAACAATTATTTTTAACGACTATTTATTTTGATTTTAGTGACAATAAGAATAGTCACTAATATAATTACTAGTAATTAGACATTAGTTGTCGTATGTTTTATCATTAAAAGGTTTTAACGATAATAATACAATTGCCAATAAAGACCTTTTTAGTGACTGTTAAAAGTTATAACTTTTTGTAGCAATTATACGATTGCCAATAAAAATTTTTTAATAGCTTCTAAAAATTATGATTTTTTGTGGCCATTTTCTCAAAATTTTATATGGCTACTATAACCACCCAATTTCTTTTTTAAAATTAAATAATGAGTTATTTATAATTTATTATATTTATTGATAATTTTAATTAAAGAAAACTATTTTTCTAAAAGTAATTAAATTAAATTTTATGATACTTTAAGTTTAAAATTCAATAGAATTTATAAAAAAATTTAACTAATAGAGTATTTTTATATTAAGGATTTAAAGTTTTAGTAATCCAAAATAATGAAAGTTCTATATAGTTTAACTAGAATAATTGAAAGTTTTGATTAATTTTATGAACTAAAAGAAAATTTATTTATTTATCCCTAAATTGTAAATTAGGGTATTTAATTAAAAATAATTTGTAATTTGAAAAATATACCGTATTCTAAAAATTAATTATATTGGATTAAATTTGGTCTTAAATTAAAACTTTACTCAAACCCTAAATTCTCAATTCTAAACCCTAATTTCCAATTCACTAATCCTAACCCTAATTTCCACCGCCTCACTGCCACTCACTTACCAGAGTCATCCCCTTTTCCTTTATCCCACACACACACACATAAAACACACATATGCAAAAATGGTGTAAGAACCGGCTTAATTGCTTTAGTAAAAATAATAATTTTTAACTGTCCGGATAAGATTCAAAATTTAGAAGTTTTAATTTGAAAATTTAATGGTGAAATTTGATTTCAATGAATTTTTCTGAGTTGGAAAAATGTATTCTTTTCGAAAAATTTTTGTAAAAAAAATGCATACTGGCGCTTAAGCTGGTAGTACCGGCTCTAGTCTGTCCAGTACCACGTATTTTGTAAAATAAGATTTTGAAAATTGATTTATTATTTTGAAAGTACAAAAAATAATTTAGAATTAAAAATCGGGCACTAATCTTAAAGCTTTTGGCTCAAAGTGGGCCAAACGGACCAAAAACACTTAGCGGGTTGGACTGATTCACCCGAAAACCATCTCTCAACAATTTTCTTGCCGGCAAGTGCACCGGATTGTTGTCAAGTAAAAACTCACTGTAGAGTGAGGTCGAATCCCACAGGGATTGGTAGATCGAGCAATTATAATTGAAGAATTATGCTAGTTGAGCAAAATCTGATTTGGTTGAGAATTGTAGAATGTAAAATTAGCGGAAAAATTAAATGGCAAGAAATTAAAGGAACATAAATTAAAATGCAAGAAATTAAATGACAGAATATTAAATTGCTGGAAATTAAATGGGAATGGGGAATTAGCATGAAATTAAAGAGCAGGATGTAAATAGAATGGGTAGATCAGAGATGGAGAATTCATTGGGTTCAGGAGATGTATAATTCTCCAGATCAAATTCATTTTCATCTCTTCCGCAATCAATGCATTCATTGATCTCCTTGGCAATCTTAGGTGATTGGATCCCATTTCCTTGGCTCACCAATCTCTCTAAGCATGAACAATTGCCCAATTTCTTGATTTAAGTGCTCATAGGAAGATATGAAGTTTGGTCACTGATTATACCACACAAATTCATATATCAAAGTGTTGGTAGGATTACATGTCACTATATCCATCCAAACCTCAATTTAATTCAATGTGAGAAAGCAATTCTAGCATGATCTCCTCATTCCTCTCCCAAGGTTCCGAGGAGATCCAATTATAAATAGCTTCTTTGCCAAGATAACTATCCAATTAAATGAAGAACGAAAGCTTTCTAGTAAAATCAAGAGAAAAGAAAGAGGAAGATAGATGAAAACTAATATTGATTCATTGAATTACACAGAGCTCCCTAACCCAATGAAAGGGGTTTAGTTGTTCATAGCTCTCAAAGTGCCAATTGGAATTGAAAGATACATCTGAAATCTAAAGTGCAGTCCGTAAGAAAAGCTACAAAGATGAAAAAAAATAAAATCCTCCCAAAATTCCCTTCAAACTTAAATTCTAATCTATTTATACACTCTCTTTCATTGATCTTCAAGCCTTGAATTAGGCTTTTGGCCTTGAATGAATTGGGTTGAGGATGGCTCCAATTGGTTGCCCTTGGTGTTGAGAAGAGATCTGCGCAAAGTATGAATACTGATGCTTCAAGTTTGAGTCAACGTTTGAGTGCCAATGTTGACTCAAACGCCACTTTCAAACAGACCAGCAAAAACCAGAAGATGTTGTTGTCATTGGCGTTTAATTCAATGTTGGAGGGCCAACGTCAGTCGACCCACGCGTACGCGTACCGTGCGCTTCCGCGCAAAAGGCCAAAAATGCTCATCCACGCGTACGTGCACTGTGTGCTTGTGCGCAGATGCAAGAATTTCATTTTCCAGTTTAAAACAGGCGAGGGGACGCTGGCATTCTTGCGCGTACGCGGACTGTGCGCTTAGGCGCCCAATGCTATTTTTTGTATTTGCGCATACGTGGCATTGACGCGTACGCGTGGATTCAATTTTCTCAACTCCAACTTCTGAGCTTGGCATCGTGGATGTTGGAGGCAGCGTTTGAGGTAACGTTGGACCTCCAACGTTCGGTTGTGGCTTGTACGCGTGCTGCACGCTTCCGTGCGGATGCTAAAATTTGCTTTTTTTTTACGCGTACGCGTCATAGATGTGTACGCGCCACTCAAATTGCATGCAGCTCCATAATTGAAGTCCATCTTACCACGTTGGGGTTAACGTTGGACCCCCAACGCTACCTCAAACGTGAGCTTCAGCATTAGTTACAAAGGAGTGTCTGTTTCTTTTCCAAGTTTGAGTCAATGTTGGTGGTCCAACTTGGCCACCAACATTGCTTGTTCTCCATCTTTACATGCTCATTCTTCAACCTTCCCTTCTCCTTTCCATCACCTATCATCAACTAATGCATGCATAAAAGCTTTGTTAAAATTATGAGAATTCTTACCATTCTTAGCATACAAGTAATCATAGCATAAATCCTCATGAAATTGTATCAAATTACTCATGGTTGAATGAATATAGGCATACATGAATTTCTACCCAATTGGCTTACTTATGACTCAAAGAATGCATAAAACCTATCAAAAACAAAGAAAAAGGCTAGTAAAACTAGCCTAAGATGCCCTAGCATCATGGACCGGGCCCAAGTGGGCCCAAGTCCAACATATATATGCCTTAACTAATGAGATTTGAGCTCATTTTTATCACATAGAGAGAGAGAGGCACGATTTGAGAGAAGAGAGGAGAAGAGGTGATGTTACTATTCATCATCACTTTCTGGGAGCCATAACTTGAGCTACGGAGCTCCGATTGACAAGCCATTTCTGGCCACACGAAGCTCTTGTCAAGATCATTTATATTTAAGAAAATTTGGTATGAACTAGAAGATCAAGCTCCATTTCTAGCCCTAGAGTTTCTTCATTTTTGGGTTTGGTTTTTGAGTAGATTTTGTGATTTTGTTAGTTTATGGGTGATCTAGCATTGGAGTATTGTTGGATTTTACTCCTAATCTTGTGGGTAAGGTAACGTTTCACTAAACCCTTATGTTTAGTTATTTTTGTGAACCCTAACCTTGATGTTAGTGTATTATATCTGTATGGCTTGATAGTTGGTGAGTCTTGGAGGTGGTGTTGGTGCTTGAGGCTTGTTGATCTTGTTGGAATCAAGCTTTTGGTGTTTTGCGCTATTGGAAATCGGCCAAAGTATGGTTTCAGTTTCCTTTATGTAATATGTAATGTTTCATGAACCTTAGGGTTGTTAACCTTAAGATAGGACTGAATATTTTGGGTGTATGTTTTATTGTATGTGATTTTGATGTTTGAAGATAAATTGTATGAGGGTGATGATGATATGGAGTTTTGGGATGAGGAATATATGAATTTGATGATGATTATTGGTATTTAATGATTATGAAGGTTGATAATGAATGTGTGATTTAGTGTTGTTGATGAGGGTTTGTTGATATGGTTGATGATTGATGATGAATATTGATGTTGTTGGTAATTGAAGGTGAGTATTGAGATTGTTGATAAATGATGTGGATTATGAAGTTAGGATGATGATAGATGCTTAGATTGATGAGTGTTGAAGGAGTTATAGATTGAGATATTAAACGTTAGATGTGGTATAGTTGAATAATGATGGAATTTATAAATGTTGATATGAATATTAGTTTGAAATTAGCGTTAGTTGAAGTGGGTATTAAATGGTTTGAATGATTGAATAGTTGATATGGTTGAGAAATATTTGGTATGGATTCATGAGTGAATTTGGTTGTGTTGATTAGGCTGTGATTTAGTTTTAAATTGAGAGTTGTGGTAAATTGATTTTTCATGGTTTTGGTAAAAATGGATTTTTGGTAAACTTTGACGGATCATAACTTGAGCCTCAAAGCTTAAAATTGGATGAAACATATTTTAAATTAAAGATGGCTTTTAGAGCTTTAATATGATATAAAGCTTGTAGAGAATGGAATTTTGTGAAGTTATGATCATTCAAAGTTTGGTGTTGAAATCTAAATTCTGTGAATGTGGCAGAATTTGTGATTTCTGGTATGTGTGCTCACACACAGCATTGTGTGCACGCACATCCTGTGCATTTTTGAAAGTGTGCGGATGCACATCCTTGTGCGCACACACACAGAGGGGAAGGCTTGCTGATGAGAGTGTTAGAACACCCTGTGCGCACACAGAGCCGATGAAGTTTTTCAAGCTGTGCACACGCACACGTTAGAAGGTGCACTCTATTGAGGGTGTTCGCACGCCTTGTGCGGATAAACAGAGTTGAAAATTTCACTCCCTGTGAGTATGCACACCTCTATGCATATGCACACATCTTGAAAATCCTTCTGTGCGTGCGCACGCACACCCCTGTGTGTATGCACACTGCCCTGTTTTTCAACAAAAATCATGCTTTTAACTGTTTTACCTCCCCGGAAAGCTTGCAAACTTCCATAACACTTGTTTAAAACCTTTTTGCCAGTCTTAAGGTCTTGAATAAAGGGTGGAAATAATAAATAAATAAATAGGAGTATTGTTTGTTATGAGTTTAGAAGATGGAGACTTAGGTTTCTGAAGTTGTGATGAACTAACGATGTGTTGTATTGGCAATGGCTTGAGAACTTGTAAATGGATGGTAACTTGTGGAATTAAGAACTAATGATGGTTATTATGAGCTTGATGAATATTGAAAAAAAAGTGTGCCAGGCACTATATCCTTGGAATGTTGAGAATTGATACTTGAAAGTGATTTCAGATGAGAAATGGTGATGACTGGTGATGATTTGAGGTCGATGGACTTGTTGGATGTGGATAGTGTGCCAGACACTATATCCTTGGAAATGAATGATTATGGTTAATAGAATGAGTATGAGCGGAAGTGTGCTATAAGCAGTAGCCTCTGAGATTGAATATGTGATTACGATATACATTGTTCTCTGTCGTACGAGCTATGGTAGTCTTCTGCCTACATTCGAAAGTAAGGCTTAAAGCTGGGCTTCTCACTCATATTTATCGCTTAAGAGGAAGGTGGTAGGGCACTCTCCCTCGGAACGTTTCCCTTTAAAAGGAGAAGGTGGAAGGGCACTCATCCCTCAGAATTTTCCTCCTGAGCATGGGTTTCTCTCTGGTTGCAATGTGGTAGGGCACTAAGCCATGGAATTATGTGGCATCCAGAGGAAGGTGGTAGGGCACTCTCCCTCGAAACGTTTCCCTCTGAAAGGAGAAGGTGGTAGGGCACTTTTCCCTCAGAATTATTCCTCCTAAGTATGCGCAACAGAGAGACTAATCCAGGAGTTGCCGTCCGGATTTTGTGTCGGGTTTGGCACTATAACTGACATGTGATATCACAGCCAATAGGACAGATATTCATCATATGCATCTTCTATATGCTTGCTTGCTTTGATTACTTGAGTTTGCCTAATTGTATAACATGTCTACTTGCTTCTTGAATTACTTGTCATATATCTGAATACTACCTGTGTTTTCCTTGCTTGCATTATTGTGATTGTCTGGTGTTGAGGAGGTTAGGTAGGCGGTGGTGATGGGAGCACACGGAGGTTAGGTTGGCGAAGGCTGTGGGATACAGCGGTGTGATTAGTATTAGTTAGAATTCCCCTAAGTTTAGATAACCACTACAAGAAAAATACCCATTCAGGTACACTTGAAAAGTGTAGCCAAAAGTGAAAATAAATGATGCCTTAGGCTATGCCTACGCTTTTTGCGCTACGCCTACGCTTTTTGGGGTGATTCCTATTCGGCCGTTGCCTATTCTCAAAGCTATGCTTTTTTACACCAAGGGCTACGCTTTTGGTGTTTGGGAATAGGGTGTGTTTTTGAAGTGATGCTGTCCAGGACCAAAGGCTACGCTTTTCAGCTTTCATTTTTCCAGAATAGGCTACGCTTTTCAACCCTACCGCATCACCTGTAAAGCGTAGCCACATTGTATACCATAGCTACTTTTTATAAGCGTAGCCTTAGGTCCATCTTTTTTTTATACTATAGCTACTGTATATAAGTGTAGCCTTAGGTCTTGTTTTTTTTATTTTCTGTATATATATATATATATATATATATATATATATATATATAATAATTAATACAACATAATAATTAATATGATTACATGTATAATAATTCTACATTTTTATTTAAATGAGTTGAATATTACAAAATAAAAATAAATACATAATTATACTAAATAATTTCTTTAAATAATAAAAATTATCGCTAACCAAAATATATTTATAATATTGATCCAAAAGTACTAGAATGAAGTTAACTGTAAAAATTCATACATCTCACACTAAAGTAAGCATAGCCATATCAAAACCATAATATCACTTAGCCAATAAAAATATCTTCTAATAAAAGTCATTAATACCCATACATGTAAAGATTCTAAATAGCACCTTATCTTAGCCAATAAACCATAATAATAGTCAGCTTAATCTTCATTGCTTAATCTTCATTGTTACCCTGCATAATTATATAGAAAGTAGTTAAAAAAATATTCATAATGACATTCGTAATTATAAAAATTAAATAGAACACGTAGACATAGTAAACCAAGAAAGCATATACTAAAAAAATAACATGGTCACGGCAAAAGAGGTGAATTCAAGGAATTATGTATTATCTTTTTTCATTCAAACCATGAAAATCTACAGGTGTTTCTTTCTTCCATTTCCTTTAACACAATCCTGATATGTCCCTATAGCATTTTTCATGCACTAATTAACCAGACTTTCACACTTAAATTAGATATAGTGACAAATTCATATATACCAAGTTCACAAAATCAGAAATACAACAACCAGAATTGCACAAACAAATTTCAGCCATAGCAATACAACTTCAGTGTTAATAAAGCCAACAAACATTTTCAGCCATAGCAATTAATGTAAATGCAAGTAAAAAACTATGGAACAAGGAATAGATAAGGACAAACCACATCTAAGTTCAGAAAATGAGTTGATCCATTTGATGACCTTGTGTCTTTATGTTGGACAACTCATCCTGTTAAACAAAAATAAAAATCATATTTCAGCAAATGTGCGTATAAAACATTCTCAGCAAGCCACTAGACTACAACTTTAGCTTATCAACACATATTGTGAACATACCTTGCATAAGATGTGCATAAATGCATAATACCAATGGGTTAATTAGGCCTAAGTAACACTTGTTAAGAATGTGTTTGTAAAAACTAAAAGAAATTGATTTTAAGATAATGTTAGCCCAAGCATATTACTCATATTACCTTGGACAATTTTGAGAATTTAATCATATTTGAAGAACACGCCGCACAATTGTAGCTTCCTTTGCCAATTTGGCCATATTATACAAGCAAGGCTTTAACCAATACGTTAGATCCTTAGTGATGTCCCTGTAAAAGTGGTGAGGCTCTCAGGTGTCAATGGTGTCAGATACATAATAAAGAGGGGACAAAAATAACAATAAGACATACAATTTAGACTCCATCTCAGTTCTTGTCAACGAGGAAGAATTCTTTGTAGAGATATCTGGTAAAGAATGTCCACCATCTGATTCTTTAGGAAATCCTTGAGCCAACTGATTCTGAGATTATAAATCAAGTTTCTCTACTGCAGCAACATTTGACGTAGATTGGAGATCCATGTAATTCTCCAAAACCACTGATATAATCTATCTCAGAATCCAAATAATGAACAAGAAATAAAAAAAGAAAAATAATGAAATTAGCAAAAAAATAATTTTGGTTCAAGTGCAAACTAACCACAAAATTCACCCAAGTTTCAGTGCAAAAGTTAGAGGATAAAAAAACCGGACACACTAAAATAATCCAACCCAGCTATATGCCACTGCTTGCATGAATCAACAATAATTGAAAAAATAGTGTAAAATAATACTCACTTTGTCAAGATCCATGGAAAGATGTGAGTGTTCGCCCATGAACTGAACCTGGTCAAGAAAAGAAAAAGGGGTGAGAACAAAAGGCATCAGTAGAAGGAAAGAATAACCTTTAAAGGAAACTAACAGAAGAATAGTGTGGTAGGAACAGCTGAACAAGGAAGCCACTAGCTCATTTAAATGATTTAAAAGTACTATTCTTAAAACTTGTTACGAAGAAAGCTTCTAGCCTTCTTCAGCTCTAATTACTGGGTTTTACCAGTTTGTACTCTATCTCCTCCAACACATACCCTTTTCACTATTTAAAAACTATAAACCAGACAAATTGAAACTTCTAATGACCATGTTTTCAATTGTCTATGTATACCCATGGCACTCCTTTTTGTAGAGAAAATAGGACACGTAGATCCTTGTGTATTCATCAATAAAGTAAAGTAAAACCCTTTCTTACATGAACACAGAAATGCATAAGCATATTCTGCAGGAGGTAACAAATGAACCAGACTAGAAGTATTACCATGCAGGATAGAGCTTGTAATCCAGCAGAGTGTAGAAACAGAGCTCGATCATCATCTCCCACTTCTTGAGCCATTTGACATAGTTTTGGGGTAAAACCTTTTAAGTTGAACATGTATGTACCATCTGTCTACTTTTAACTCAGAATTGTCAGTACCTCTACACTAAAGCCATTCAAAGAATATGAATAAAAGAGTACTCTACATTTTCTACAAAGGCAACAGCATCAAGTAGCAAGACTTAGAAAGTTGGACTGATATAAATAGAAATAGAAGTTGAAATCAGTGAATATACCTTAAAGTGGCGGCAAAACTCTTGCATCATAACCTAACTAAATTTAATGCTAAGAAGTCAGAAAGGTTGCCAAATACCTGGCAATCTATAAACCCAACAAGAGTATTGCAGCCTAAGATCCGCAGTTCATCTGCCTGAGTTTGCTCTAGAAGAGTGCGAATAATCCCTAATAAACTATTAGCAAAAAGTGGCCTTCAAGGTTAAGAACCATAGTTTGAATATTATTAGTTAATAAAATGAAGTAGCACAGTAAAAGTTAAATGAACCAAAACCGACACTACTCGACCCACTTCCTAATAGAAAAGAAAATAACATAAAAAAGTGTTCTTTAACTCTTCTTGAAATCATAATTTAGATAAGGGTTTATCATCATATTCTTGAAATCAACAATTTCTAGTAACAAGATAATCTACTAAAAGCTTATTTGATTTCAATCACGAATACCATGTCATCAATTCAAAAATCCTTTACAACAAAGCACATTCAAGCAGTTACTTGCAAAGCTTCAATATATCTCACAATGTACAATCAAGTAGCTAACCTGACAACACAAATTTAGGATTAAATAGTTCATCAATTTTATTCCATTGACCAATGGGTCACTGATGAGCGGATAATTTATACGCTTTTTAGCATTATTTTTAGGTAGTTTTTAATAGGATATAGTTACTTTTAGGGATGTTTTCATTAGTTTTATGCTAAATTCACATTTCTGGACTTTACTATGAGTTTGTATATTTTTCTGTGATTTCAGGTATTTTCTGACTGAAATTGAGGGACCCGAACAAAACTCTGATAAAAGGCTGACAAAGGACTGCTGATGCTGTTGGATTCTGACCTCCCTACACTCGAAATTGATTTTCTGGAGCTACAGAACTCCAAATGGCGCGCTCTCAATGGCGTTGGAAAGTAGACATCCAGAGCTTTCCAGCAATATATAATAGTTCATACTTTATTCGTGATTAGATGATGTACACTGGCGCTCAACGCCAATTCCATGTTGCATTCTGGAGTCAAACGCCAGAAACACGTCACGAACCAGAGTTTAACGCCAAAAACACGTTACAACTTGGCGTTCAACTCCAAAAGAAGCCTCTGCATGTTTAAAGCTCAAGCTCAGCCCAAGCACACACCAAGTGGGCCCCGAAAGTGGATTTCTGCATCAATTACTTACTGCTGTAAACCCTAGTAGCTAGTCTAGTATAAATAGGACATTTTACTATTGTATTAGACGTCTTTGACCATTCGGTCTTTTGACCGATCCTGGATCCTGAATTGTATTTTTGATCCTGTGATCACATTTTGGGGGCTGGCCATTCGGCCATGCCTGAACCTTCATCACTTATGTATTTTCAACGGTGGAGTTTCTACACACCATAGATTAAGGGTGTGGAGCTCTGCTGTATCTCGAGTTTTAATGCAATTATCACTATTTTCTATTCAATTTCAATCTTATTTCTGTTCTAAGATATCATTCGTACTTCAACCTGATAGATGTGATGATCCGTGATACTCATCATCATCCGTCCTTATGAACGTGTGCCTGACAACGACTTCCGTTCTACAAGCGAGAGCTAGAGTGTGTATCTCTTGGATTCCTGACACACGATGCATGGTTGCCCCTCGCCTGACAACCGAGCCTTCCATTCCGTCAGATCAGAGTCTTCGTGGTATAAGCTAGAATTGATGGCGGCATTCATGAGAATCCGGAAAGTCTAAACCTTGTCTGTGGTATTCCGAGTAGGATTCTGGGATTGAATGACTGTGACGAGCTTCAAACTCGTGATTGTTGGGCGTGATGACAAACGCAAAAGAATTAAGGGATTCTATTCTGACATGATCGAGAACCGACAGATGATTAGCCGTGCCGTGATAGAGTATTTGGACCTTTTTCACTAAGAGGATGGGATGTAGCCATTGACAACGATGATGCCCTACATACAGCTTGCCATGGAAAGGAGTAAGAAGGATTGGATGAAGGCAGTAGGAAAGCAGAGATTCAAAAAGAGCACAGCATCTTCATACGCCTATCTGAAATTTCCATCGACGATCTACATAAGTATTTCTATCTTTATTTTCAGTTTATTTATTATTATTATTATTCGAAAACTCCATAACCATTTATTATCCGCCTGACTGAGATTTATAAGATGACCATAGCTTGCTTCATACCAACAATCTCTGTGGGATCGACCCTTACTCATGTAAGGTTTATTACTTGGACGACCCAGTACACTTGCTGGTTAGTTGAGCGAAGTTGTGAAATTATGTTTAGACCATGGTATTGAGCACCAAGTTTTTGGGGCCATTACTGGGGAATCAATTTCGAACAACAATTTAAGTATGAATCACAATTTCGTCCACCAAGTTTTTGGCGCCGTTGCCGGGGATTGTTGAGTTTGGACAACTGACGGTTCATCTTGTTGCTCAGATTAGGTAATTTTCTTTTCAAAAAAGTTTTCAAAAATCTTTAAAAAAATTTCTTTTCTTTTTCGTTTTCCAAAACAATTTTCGAAAATTCAAAAAAAAATTCAAAAAAAAATATTTTGTGTTCTTGTTTGAGTCTTGAGTTTAATTCTAAGTTTGGTGTCAACTGCATGTTTTTAAAAACTTTTTGCATTTTTCCGAAAATTTCATACATGGTGTTCTTCATGATCTTCAAGTTGTTCTTGACAAGTCTTCTTGTTTGATCTTCATATTTTATTGTTTTGTGTCTTTTATTGTTTTTCATGTGCATTTTTGCATTCATAGTGTCTAAGCATTAAAGATTTCTAAGTTTGGTGTCTTGCATGCTTTCTTTGCATAAAAAATTTTTCAAAAATATGTTATTGATGTTCATCATGATCTTTAAAGTGTTCTTGGTGTTCATCTTGACATTCATAGTGTTCTTGCATGCATCATGTGTTTTGATTCATAATTTTCATGTTGTGAGTCATTTTTGTTGTTTTTCTCTCTCATAATTAAAAATTCAAAAATAAAAAAATATATCTTTTCCTTTTTTCTCTCAAAATTTTGAAAATTTAGGTCGACTTAGTCAAAGAATTTTAAAATTGGTTGTTTCTTGTAAGTCAAGTCAAATTTTCAAATTTTAAAAAAATATTATCTTTTTAAAACTTTTTCAAAAAATTAAATCTTTTTCATTTTTCTTATTAATTTACGAAAATCCTTTAAACTATTTTTCAAAAAATATTTTTCTTAGTTTTATCTTTATTTTCGAAACTTAACTAATAATTAATATGATTGATTCAAAAATTTGAAGTTTGTTACTTTCTTGTTAAGAAAGGTTCAGTCTTTAAATTCTAGAATCTTATCTTTTAGTTTCTTGTTAGTAAAGTAATCAATTTTAATTTTAATCATACCTTTTTATCTTATCTTTTATATCATATCTTTTTCAAAATTTTATCTTTTTTAAAAATTTGATTTTAAAATATCTTTTCTAACTTCTTATCTTCTTATCTTTTCAAAATTAATTTTCAAATCTTTTGCAACTAACTATTTGACTTTTTGGTTGTTTGTTTCTTATCTTTTTCAAAACCACCTAACTACTCTTCTCTCTCTAATTTTCGAAAATACTTCCCTCTTTTTCAAAAATTCTTTTTAATTAATTAATTATTTTAAATTCTATTCAATTTTTTTCTTATCTTAATTTTCGAAAATCATTAACTCCTTTTCAAAATTGTTTTCAAAAACTTCTCTCTCATCTTATTCTATTTATTCATTCATTTACTAATACTTCTCTTCATCTCAAATAACTGTCCCTATCCTCACCCTTGTGTTTGGATTCTCCTTTCTTTATTCCATTTCTTCTTCTACTAACAATAAGGAACCTATTTACTGTGACATAGAGGATTCCTCTTCCTTTTCTGTTCTCTTCTTTCTCATATGAGCAGGAACAAGGAAAAAGGCATTCTTGTTGAAGCTGATCCAGAACCTGAAAGGACTCTGAAGAGGAAACTAAGAGAAGCTAAATTACAACAATTCAGAGACAACCTTGCTGAAATTTTCGAACAAGAAAAGGAGATGGCAGCCGAACCCAACAACAATAATGCAAGAAGGATGCTTGGTAATTATACTGCACCTACGTCTCAGTTTGATGGAAGAAGCATCTCAATTCCTGCCATAGGAGCAAACAATTTTGAGCTGAAACCTCAATTAGTTGCTCTAATGCAACAAAACTGCAAGTTTTATGGACTTCCATCAGAAGATCCCTACTAGTTTTTAACTGAGTTCTTGCAGATCTGTGAGACTGTTAAGACTAATGGAGTGGATCTTGAAGTCTACAGGCTCATGCTAGAATGAGTAAAGAGCTTGCTTCTATTGTGACTTAGCCTTTCATGTTTGTGTGTGCTCTAAACCGCGCGTAACTTAGAATGCACACTCACTTTTATTAATGTCACATTGATTCACTCACTCAATCCTAGTAATTTACCTCATTCCAACAATGTATGCTTCCTTGCTTTTATATCTTCTCATCTTATGGTGTTATATTTTTGTTTTTCATAAATGATGCACCGCAAGTAAAAATGGAAGCAGGAGAAAGAACACACAGCAATCCGGAGATTCGCCGTACCCCTTGCTCATATTTGAGTTCACCGAGGACGGTGCAAACTTTTAAGTGTGGGGAGGTCGTCCGACCGATCGGTGATTTTGGGTAACAAGTTTCTAATTCCAACACTTTTGCATTTCATTTTAGGTTTCTAGGATTTTTACGTACATTTTCTTAATTTTGCATATATATACATAATAAGCATAGTCAAAATAATGAGATTTTTCAAGAATTCTCTCCATAGGGCACCTCAAATGATTTGAGTGAAAACTTTTCATAGAACTTGCTTGAATTATATATCTTGTGGATTATGTTTTTGAGCTAAGAACACAAGCAAGTGAGTTTTGAGCCTAATGGTGTGGTTACATCTCATAACCGCTTATTTTTCCTTCTTGTGTGCATTATTCTCTTTCTATGATTGTAATCTTTGATTTGTTTGATTCTTTATGTCCATTATTTTGTGTATACATGAATTTATATGATTAAGGCCATCATTTCATTTAGCTTACTTACCCAAAAAGCCTTACCTTTTATCATCCATTGTTAGCCAATTTGAGCCTATGATTAACCCACTTGTTCTTTAATTTAGCACATTACAAGTCTTAAAGTGAAAAACACTAAATGTCCTTATTTGGATCTTTGATTAGCTTAGGCTAGTGTGTGCGTGTATCATTCAAGTGTGGGAACCTTGGGACATTGGGTGAATAGGAGGGTAGTTTTGTATTGTTATGAAATTATTGGAAATTGGGTACATGCTCATGTATTGATAAAATGTATAGACCTTATGCATTGAGTTTCTTGTATATAATTTGAAAGAAAGAAAAAATGAGAAAAACAAAAGAAAAGAAAAAAAGAAAAAAATAATATGGAAAAGAAAAGAAAAAAATAGAAAAGAAAGAAACAAAGAAAAAGAAAACAATAAAAAGGGGACAAAATGCCCCAAAGCAAAGTGTAGTTCAATAAAATCGATGCATAAGTATTGTGAAATGAAAAGAGATACATGAGTATGTGAAAAAGTGAAAAATGGGTAGTTAGGTTAGCACTTGATTATATAGGATGTCATAGGTTAGGTGGGAAGTTTAAGCTTATCAAAGATTCAAATTTCAAACTCACTTAACCATATATGCATCCTACCTTGACCCTAACCCCATTACAACCAATGAAAAGACCTCATGATAGATGTGCGCATGCATGAAATATATGTTGATTGTTAGAAGAAGAACAAATCTTGGAAAGCATGATTATGGGAGAATTAAGTGGATCAACCCTAAACACTTGAGTGAATAGAGTGCAAACACTACTGGTGAGGGTTCGATTGCTCAATTACATGTTTTCACCTACAATCATTACTTTTCATGCAAGTTTGCAAAAATATTTAATAACTCAATCAATTGTGGATTAGACTTGCTAGTCCTTAGCCTTTGTGCTTATATATGCTTCTTGAGAATTGATTTATTTTGACCAAGCAATTGCATTCATTTAGATAATTGCATATAGGTAGATTACATTTAGTTAGCTCCCATTGAATAAATGCCATACCCTTACTTCATTCTTGGTTTAAGCATGAGGACATGCTTGGTTTAAGTGTGGGGAGGTTGATAAACCCCATTTGTAGGGTTTATCTTGTATTGATTTTTGGGGATTTTAATACCTTTTACCCACATTTATTCAATAAATTAGCATGATTTTGTGATTATCTCCTTATTTGTGTTTGTTAGTGATTTCAGATTGAAAAGGCTAGGAATAGATCAAAGGAGTGAAGAGGAAAGCATGCAAAGTGGAGAAATCATGAAAAGCCAAAGAATTGAACTCGCCCATGGACGCGCGCGCACCAGGCGCTTACGTACACCTTGCGAAATGGCCCATGGACGCGTACACGTGCTGTGCGCATACGCGTCAATGCTGATACTTGATTTTTAAGTGAATTCGCACCCAACGAATTCTCAGGTGTTGTGGGGCACAATGTCAACCAACTTTGGCGCCCAAACTGCTATTTAAAGCCAAGGATTGAAGAGCAAAGGGGGATTCCAATCATTCACACACATTAGGATTAGTTTAGAAGTAGTTTTAGAGAGAGAAGCTCTCACTTCTCTCTAGGATTAGGATTAGGATTAAGTTTAGTTCTTAGATCTAGATTTTAATTCATCTTCTTCTACTTCTATCTTCTCAATTCCTTGTAGTTACATTCATTCTTCTTTCATTCTTTTGTTGTAATCTCTTTTATGTTGTTCTTGTATTTTGTTGTAGATCTACTTTTGTTTCTTCTACTCTCTTTCAATTCAATCAAGGTAATTCATAATAAATGTGTTTCTTTTAATTGTTGTTGTTAATTCTTTTCAATAATTGTTGTTAGATTCTATTCTTGTTATCAATTTACTATGCTTTTCTTTTGTACCTTCCAAGTGTTTGATGAAATGCTTGGTTGGATTTTAGTATAGATTTTGTTCCTCTTGGCCTAGGTAGAGTAATTGGTGACTCTTGAGTTATCTAATTCCTTTGATGATTGATAATTAGAAGTTGCTAGTTGATTTGAATACCTCTAAAGCTAGTATTTTCTTTAGGAGTTGATTAGGACTTGAGGAATCAAATTGATTCATCCACTTGACTTTCCTCCATGGTTAAAGGTTAACTAAGTGGGAGCAATGGACAATTTGTTGTCACAATTGATGAGGATAACTAGGATAGGACTTCTAATTCTCATATCTTGCCAAGAGCTTTGTTAGTTGTTAGTTTATTTTCTTTGCCATTTATATTTCTTGTCTAAAATCTTAAAAACCCCAAATATAACTCACAACCAATAACAAGACACTTCATTAAAATTCCTAGGGAGAACGACCCGAGGTTCAATACTTCGGTTTATAAATTTAGGGGTTTGTTACTTGTGACAAACAATCTTTTGTATGAAAGGATTATTGATTGGTTTAGAAACTATACTTGCAACGAGAATTCATTTGTAAAATTCTATACCATCAAAAATCCAATCATCACTTATATGGCAGAAGTATCTCTGTATCTGCCATTGGAGCTAACAATTTTGAGCTTAAGCCTCAGTTAGTCTCTCTTTTGCAACAAAATTGCAAGTTCCACGGACTTCCAATGGTAAATCCATATCAGTTCTTAGTGATAAACCCCAATTTTGTGGTTTATCTTGTGCTTATTTTGGGGGATTTTATCACCTTTTCTCACATTTATTCAATGAAATAGCATGGTTTTGTAATTCTCCCTTGATTTGTGCTTAAATGTGAAAACATGCTTTTTAGGCCCTAAAATAGCTAAATTAATTCACTTTAATTCCATTCGATGCCTTGATATGTTTGTTGAGTGATTTCAGGTTCATAAGGCAAGTATTGAATGGAAGAAGTGAGGAGAAAAGCATGCAAAGTGGGAGAACTCATGAAGAAATGAAGGAACTATAAAGCTATCAAGCCTTACCTCTTCGCACTCAATCGACCATAACTTAAGCTACAAAGGTCCAAATGAGGCGTTTTTAGTTGCGTTGGAAAGCTAATATCCGGGGCTTCGAAATGATATAAATTTTGTTATATGTTGCTTTGCGTATAGGGGCACGCACGCGCAATGTGTTCGGACGTGCCGATTGAGCACGTGACCCACTAAAGAGCAAATCGTAGCCAGCGATTTCTAGCTCCTTTTGGGCCCAATCTAACTCATTTCTGATGCTATTGAACCCAAGGATTAAGGGGGGAATGAACCAAGTAGTCATAGTTGAGTTTTCATCATGTTTTAGGCTAGAATTCTAGAGAGAGAGAGGCTCTCTCCTCTCTCTAGATTTTAGGATAGTTTTAGTTAATTCTTCTTGGATCCAAGGTTTAATTCATGTTTTGATTTACTTTTTCTTTACAATTTATTATTCATCTACTCTTCCTCTCTCTAATTTTGTATTTCATTCTTGCAATTGTTATTTTGTTGTTGATGCACTCTTTCTTCTTCTATTTCCCTTCAATGAAATTTGAAGTAATTCATGTAGATCTTGTTTCCTTTAATTGTTGTGTTAATTCTTTACATTTGATTGTTGTTAGATTTAATTCTTGTTGTTGATTTACTATGCTTTCCTTTTATGCCTTCCAAGTGTTTGATGAAATGCTTGGTTGGATTTTAGTATAGATTTTGATCCTCTTGGCGTAGGTTGAGTAATTAGTGACACTTGAGTTATCTAATTCCTTTGATTGATCGATAATTGGAAGTTGCTAATTGATTTGGATACCACTAACGCTAGTCTTCCCCTTGGAAGTTGGGTAGGACTTGTGGAATCAAGTTAATTCATCCACTTGACTTTCCTCTTTGGTTAGAGGTTAACGAAGTGGTAGCAATAAACAATTTGTGGTCATAATTAAGGAGGATAACTAGGATAGGACTTCTAATTTTCATATCTTGCCAAGAGTTTTGTTAGTTGCTAGTTTATTTTCTTTGCCATTTACATTTCTTGTCCAAAATCTCAAAAACCCCAAAATACCTCATAACCAATAATCATACACTTCATTGCAACTCCTTGTGAGATGACCCAGAGTCCAAATACTCCAGTTAATTCTTATTTGGGGTTTGTTATTTGTGACAACCAAAATTTTTGCATGAAAGGATTATTGATTGGTTTGGAAACTATACTTTACAACGAGACTCTATTAGATAAATTCTAAACCGTCAAGAATCCGATCATCACTTAGCTAAATTCTTGTTAATCTGTGACACAGTCAAGACCAATGGAGTGAGTCCTGAGGTCTACAAACTTATGCTATTTTCCTTTGCTGTAAGAGACAAAGCTATGATATGGTTGGATTCTCAACCAAAAGAGAGCCTATACTTTTGGGAAAAGCTGGTTAATGCTTTCCTAGCTAAATTCTTTTCTCCTCAAAGGATGAGCAAAATTAGAGTGAAAGTTCAGACCTTCAGACAAAGAGAAGCTGAATCCCTCTATGAAGCTTGGAAAAGATATAAGCAATTGATCAGGAGATGTCCTCCTGACATGCTCTCAGAATGGGCTATCATAGGGAATCTTCTATGATGGTCTGTCTGAAATGTCTAAGATATCATTGGACAGCTCTGCAGGTGGATCACTCCACTTGAAGAAAACGCTTGCAGATGCAAGAGAACTCATTAAGATGGTTGCAAACAACCAATTCATGTACACCTTTGAGAGAAACCTTGTGAGCAATGGGATCCCTCAGAAGAAATAAGTTCTTGAAGTTGATACTCTAAATGCCATATTGGCTCAGCACATGATCTTGACCTAGCAGGTCAATATGATCTCTCAATATTTGACTGGAATGCAAATTGTAGCTGGCAGCACCCAAGAAGTATCTCCTGATGTAGATGCTTATGATCCTGATCAACCCACCATGGAAGAGGTGAATTACATGGGAGAACCCTATGGAAACACCTACAATCCTTCATGGAGGAACCATCCTAACTTTTCATGGAAGGATCAACAGAAGCCTCAGCAAGGCTTCAATAATAATCAAGGTGGAAGGAACTAAAATAGGTTCAACAATAGACCACCATTCCCATCGTCTCAAGAACATATAGAGACCCCTAAGCAGAGCCTTTCTGACTTAGTCACTCTGGTCTCCAACCTATCTAAGACCACTCATAGTTTTATAACTAAGGTCTTCCATTAGAAATTTGGAGGTACAAGTTGGTCAACTGAGCGAGAGGATCCCTGAGACTCCTCCTGTACTCTTCCTAGTAACACTGAAGCAAGCCCAAGAGAAGAGTGCAAGGCCATTACCACTGAGGTAGAGGCCAAATCTGGAGAGAATAGGAAGGCATTGAATGCCAATAAGGAAGATTTCACTGGGCGTTCATCGCCCAAATTGGCTAAGATCCTGGTGCTAAACGCCAATGAGAATGCCCTCACTGGGTGTTCAACGCCCATCTTGGCAGCAGAGCTGGCGTTGAACACCAGCCAGGGAACACTGGCTAGGCGTTCAACGCCCAAACAAGTAGGAACTCTGGCGCTGAACGCCAGTGAGGAACCCTTCCTCACTGGGCATTCAACGCCCAACCAGACAGGGAAGCTAGCATTGAACGCCAGCCAGGATACCCCTGCTGGGCGTTCAACACCCAAAATGATAAAGGAACTGGTGTTTAATGCCAGTAAGGGTATATAACATGAGTGTTCAACACCGAAAGAGCTATCAGAGCTGGTGTTGAATGCTAGTGAAGCCACACTCTCTGAGTGCTTAATACCCATTCCAAAAATGCCTATCCAAGAACTAAAGGAAGCCAAGGCTCATACAGAGAACATAGAGGTTCCTTTGCATGAACTTCTGTAATACATGAGTTCTGATGAAGACTCATCCTCTGATGAGGAAGAAGACATTAGGGAATAGCAAGTTGCTCGGTACCTAGGAGCTCTCATGAAGCTGAATGCCAAGCTATTTGGTACAAAACCCTTGGAGGAAGAACCTCCACTGCTTTCCAAAGAACTCAATGCTTTGGTTCAGCAGAAGCTACCCCAGATGCTTCCAAATCGTGGATGCTTCTTGATTCCTTGCACTATAGACACCAAAACATTTGAGAAGGCTCTCTGTGACCTAGGGTCAAGTATAAACCTCATGCCACTCTCTGTAATGGAGAAGCTGAGAATCCTTGAGGTACAAGTTGTAGACATCTCACTAGAGATGGCAGATAAGACAATGAAGAAGCCATATGGCTTAGTAGAGGATGTCTTAGTAAAGGTTGAAGACCAGTACATACCTGCAAACTTCATAGTCTTGGACATAGAAGAGGATGAGGATGATTCTATCATCCTTGGAAGACCTTTCCTAGCTACTACAAATGCCATTATTAATGTGGCAAAGGGAGAAATAGATTTCCAACTAGGAGAGGACTACATATTGTTTAAGATGTCCAATCCAAATTCTCCCTCTGAAAAGAAAGAGACCATGGTGCAACACCTAGTGTTCCAACCCTCTCTTTCTGTGCAGAGCTTTGTAGAGCCCCTAAATATTAATTCTACATTTGGTGTTGGGCAGCCATTAACAAGCTCTAAGCACAAAGGTACTAGGAAGAAAGTACCTAAAGGCAGGAGAGACAAGAAAGTTCCAACTGAATGCCTCTCACTTGGCATGAGAGTTGTCTTCACTAAGAAACTAGTCATACTATATACAGTGCGTCGTATTCTGTCTCTAGAGCATCTGGAGCTCATTCATGAGAAGACATGAAGAAAGTTCACTGTAAAGAGAAAAATTCTGAGCCCATACTTACCTCCATAAGGAGATAACCATCAAGCTAATGACGTTAAAGAAGCACTTGTTAGGAGGCAACCCAACCTTAATTAATTATTTCCATTTCTTTTTTAATTTTTATTTTTTTCTTTAAAGTTTTTTTAGGGTCATGATCATGTGCATCAGTCAGAATAGAGACAGAATTGTTCAGTAGAGAAAACAAAACACTCTGGATGGAGTGTTATTGGAGTTGAACGCCAGTCAGGGAGCACTGGTTGTGCGTTCAATGCCCCAAATGGGCAGCATTACTGGCGTTGAACGCCAGCCAGGGAGCAAACCCTGGGCGTTCAAATGCCAGTGCAGAAGGAAGAGAATCAGAATTCCCTACCCTCTCAGGACCAGTGGGTCCCATAGCATCTTCGTCTACCCCACTTACTTTCACACTTTCCTATACACACTTCCCTATAAACCCTAGCCCTATCACATCCATATCACTTTTCCAAAACCATCATAACTCCCACCAACCCCCACTCACTTCAAAACCAAATTTCCCTCCCAATTACCCACCCATGGCCGAACCCAACCCTACCCAACTCCTATAAATACCCATCCTTCTAACCCTTCATACACACACCTCTCATACACTCATAAGCCCCATTCGGCTAAGCCCTTTCTTTCCCTCTATCTCCTTCTATTTTCTTCTTCTTCTACTCTATTCTTCTCTTCTCTTTATTTTTGCTCGAGGACGAGCAAAGTTTTAATTTTGGTGTGGAAAAAGCGTTGCTTTTTGCTTTCCATTACCACTTATGGGATACAAGGTTGGAGAATCCTCTAGAAAGAGGAAAGGAAAGGTAGTAGCCGCCACCTCTGAATCTTGGGAGATGGATAGTTTCATCATCAAAGCCTACCAAGACCACTTCTATGAAGTAGTGGCAGAGAAGAAAGTAATCCCTGAGGTCTCTTTCAAGCTCAAGAAGAATGAGTATCTGAAAATCCAAAGAGAGATCCAGAGAAGAGGTTAGGAAGTCCTAACCAATCCTATTCAAGATGTTAGAATTTTAATGCTGCAAGAGTTCTATGCTAATGCATGGTTTACTAAAAACCATGACACTAGTGTGAACCCAAATCCAAAGAATTGGAGCACCACGGTCCGAGGGAGAATCTTAGATTTCAACCTAAAAAGTGTGAGGTTGGCGTTCAACTTGCCTTTGATGCAAGGAGATCCACATCCTTACACTAGGAGAGTCAACTTTGATTAGAGATTAGATCAAGCGCTTTCAGACATCTGTGTGGAAGGAGCACAGTGGAAAAGGGATTCCCAAGGCAAGCCCATCACTAAGAAGGAGATGGAGCAAACTAGAGAGCATGCACAAGAGCCTGTGTAGCCACCTCAGCATGAGATCCCTGAGATGCCTCAAGGGATGTATTTTCCTCCTCAATGCTATTGGGATCAATGGCAAACTTCTCTTGGAGAACTAAGCATTAACATGGAGTAATTGAGGGTGGAGCATCAAGAGCGTTCCACCATCCTCAATGAAATAAGAGAAGATCAAAGGGCTTTGAGGGAAGAACAACAAAGACAAAGGAGTGACCTTAAAGAAATCAAGCACCACATTGGATCCTCAGGAAGGAGCACTAGCTGCCGCCATTAAAGATGGATTCGTTCTCTTAATCACCTCTCCTTTTGTTATTTTTCTGTTGTATTGTATTATCTATTCTCTTGCTCTTATTGCATGATCATTTGCATTGATGTCTTAAAGTTGTAAAATATTCCATATATCTCTCACCTTTCTTAAAGAAAATTTTATGTTAAAAGAATTGAGAGATACAAGAATTTTGAGTTTTATAATAAGAATAGTCAATTATCTTAACGTGGTGGCATTGCTTTTGTTTTCTGAATGTATGAATGAACAATGCATATTTGAAATTGAAATTTATGAATGTTGGATCTTGAAAGAAGGATGAAAAAGGAAAAGTATTATTGGTAATATGAAAAATCTCAAAAATTGATTCTTGAAGCAAGAAAAAGCAGCAAAAAGAAAAAGAAAAAGCATGTTGCAAAAGAAAAAAACAATATATGCATGCAAAAAAGAAAGGAAAAATGGCAAAAAAAATAAAAGAGAAAAATCCATTACTGCCCAAAAATGCAGGAAAAGGAGGGCAGATTGAAAAAGCCAATAACCTTTTAAACCAAAAGGCAAGGGTAAAAGATCCAAGGCTTTAAGCATTAATGGTTATGAGGGCCTATAAGGATTAAAATCCTGGCCTAAGCGGCTCAAGCAAGCTGTCCCTAACCATGTGCTTGTGGCGTAAAGGTGTCAAGTAAAAAGCTTAAGACTCAGTAGTTAAAGTCGTGATCCAAAGCAAAAGAGTATGCTTAAGAACTCTGGACACCTCTATCTGGGGATTCTAGCAAAGCTGAATCACAATCTGAAAAGGTTCACCCAGTTAAAGTGTCTGTGGCATTTTTGTATCAGATGGTAATACTGGAAAACAAAGTGCTTAGGGTCATGGCCAAGACTCTAAAAGCTGTGTTCAAGAATAAAAAACAACTTAACTAGGAGAGTCAATAATATCATCTGGATTCTATTTTCCTAAGAATGCCAACATCTCTGAGTTTCAATGGATAGTGAGATGGCAAAACTATTCAGAAGCAAAAGCAACTAAGTCTCGCTCATCTAATTGAAATTGAGCTTCATTGAAAACTCTAACATTTATTGTACCTTAATCTTCTTTTTATCCTATTGTGTTTTTAGTTTCTTGAGGGAGAAGCAACAGTTTAAGTTTGGTGTTGTGATGAGCAGATATTTTATACGCTTTTTGACATCATTTTCATATAGCTTTTAGTATGTTTTGTTGAGTTTTTATTATGTTTTCATAGGTTTTAGTGTTAAATTTACATTTTTGGATTCTACTTTGAGTTTGTGTATTTTTATGCAATTTCAGGTATTTTCTGGTTGAAATTGAGGAGCTAGAACAAAAGTCTGATTCAGAGACAGAGAAAGCACTGCAGATGCTGCCTGGATCTGACTTCCTTACCCTCGAAAGAGCTTCTCAATGGCTATGGAAAGCTGACTTCTAGAGCTTTCCAACAATATATAATAGTCTATACTTTGCTTTAGAATAAAAGATCCAAAACTGGCGTCCAATGCCAGCCTCCTGCCCCCAAGAGAAGAGACCAGTGCCCAAGGAGAAGAGACCAGCGTCCAAACTCCCAAAGAGTACCCCCTAGCCAGCATTCAATGCCCTAGAGGCCTCCAAGCACGTGGATCTCATCAAAGCTCAGCCCAAACACTCACCAAGTGGCCCCGGAAGTAGATTTTAGCACTAAGAAGACCGTTTTACCCTTTTATGTAATCCTTAGTCATTAGTTTAGTATTTAAGGGTTATTTTATGGGATCTTCGCACACTTTTACACCATATTTCATTTTTCACTTTGTATTTTCTATTAGTATGAGTTTCTAAACCTCCTAGGTTGAGGGGAGGAGCCCTGCTGAGTGTTGTGAATTAATAAAAGTATTACTGTTTCTCTTTAATCCGGGTTTGATTTAATTCTAAGATGTATATTCGTTCTTCAACATGATGAATAGGATGACCCGTGACAATCATCTTCATTCTTCATACTAAGACCGCGTGCCTGACAACCACCCGTGTTCTTCTTGGGTTCGTGTGAATACGTAAGTGGAAAGCATTGAACCGCCAGCTTGACTATACATCTCTTAGACGGCTAATCCACGATATCATTGGGGACTTCTCGAGACACCAGTTCAGCCGAGGTATGGGAAGATTAGGGTCTCTGTGGTAGGGGCTATAACCAAGGCGCATCATCCTCTTATATGGATGATTCGACCTTGTCTGTGGTGTTTTGAGTAGGATCACCAAAGAGAATGAACTGCAGGAACTTCACCCTCAATCAGAATGGATCCGCACTAACCCTGGGGTTTAGATCTGGATGAGTATTGGTGGCTGCTCAAACCAGCATCAATCACATACAGCATGCCATAGAAAAAATCATTCACCAATGAAGAAGACAGTAAGACCAGAGTTAATCCAGAAGGACAAAGCAACTCCAAGCCTTAACCATCTAAGGTTTAAGATTATCATTGTAAACATATCAACCTAGTTCAGATCTCACAAATCAAACCAACTCTTCTATCCTCCTCACTAAGACCTACAAGATAACCACAGCTTGCTTCGAACCACAATCCTTGTGGGAACGACCCTGACTCGATCAGGTATTACTTGGATGACCCAGTGCACTTGTTGGAATGGCAGCCAGGGTGCTGGCATTAAATGCTGGGAGGGCGTTTAACGCCCTGGATGGCACCAATCTCAAGAAGTTCATGCCTCATAGGGCACTTAGCGCCAGGCTCTCATCCCTTAAAAAAATTCCAGTACTGGCGTAACGTCAGGGAGGACCTTTAACGCCCCAGATGGAACAAATTTTGCAATGTTGTGGTGCTGAACGCGAGGCTGGCGTTTAGCGCCAGCAACGCAGATTTCAAAATTGAAGAAAGGGTTTAACTATAACCAGTGGTGAATTTCCCTCCCCCTCCCTTTTGAACGTCCCCTTTGACTGTTTAACCCAACACCCCCTCCCCCTCTCACCCCTTACCAGCTTTTCTATCCTCATTCATCCCCCACATACCAACCACCCTTCACATCACCCAATCACCTCTTATCAATCCCACCAAATCTTTCTTCCCCATTACCAATGGTCACATGCCCTTCTCCATGCAACTCCATTTAATTTCATTTCACCCACCAACCCTTCTCCATTACTCCATTTTTGCTATAACCTCCATCCATTACCATCTATATAAATCCCAATTCTCTATCCTTTTACCTCACCACCGCAAAACAACTTTTAACTTGCCTCCCCCTTCTTTTACCTACCCATTTCACTCCCCTCTCCTCTTAGGTCTTTCTCCAGCATTACCCACTCCCTTTACCTTTCATCCCTCTATTTTGTACTTCCCATTTTCACATTTCATTTCCAGCACTTCTTAATCCCCCTTATAACTGACCCACTTCCCCCTCTATCTCTACCATTTTGTTCCTCTCCCTTCATCCCAGTCTCTCTTCGTCCAAGACCCACGAGGATCACTTCCATAAGATTGTGAGCAAAACGAAGGAGATCGAGAGGTCCGATTTGATCTATAGCCGGATGAATATTCAGAGATCTGGGAGTAGATTCTGAGGAGGGGTTGGCATGTGCTATGCAACCCTATGATGGATGTGGGTGTTCTGATGGTCAGAAAGTTCTACGCAAATGCTTGGGTGACTTACAAGCATATCAAAGGCGTGAACCCTGACCCAAAGAACTAGCACACGATAGTTCGAGGGGGGATCATACAGTTTGGTCTAGAGAGGGTAAGGGATGTACTACAGTTGCCACCATCCAGAGATGACCCTTACTCTTACACTCAGAGGGTCAACACTGATCAAAGACTGGACCAAGTCCTCATAGATATATGCGTCCCTAGAGCACAGTGGAGTAGGGATGCTAGAGGTCAGCCGTACCAGTTGGAAAGTGATGCGTTAGCATCTTTCCTATCTTTTCCTAATGAATTTGCATTTGAATTGTTAAGTTTAATCAAGATTTAAATACTTTTTATCCATTATGAATGCTACTTTGAGTTTTGTGAAATTTTGTTTATTACAGGTAGCATTCGGATGGATTTGACAGAGTTTTATAGAAGAAGAGGTAGAAATTGGATGATGCTGTCAACTCTGACCTCCTTGCACTCTAACGGACATAACTTGAGATATAGAGATTCAATTGAAATTATTCTAGTGGCATTGGAAAGCTAACTTTCAGAGCTTTCCAACGATATATAATAGTATACACTTCTTCTCCAATCTATATGGCCATGTTGACGCCTAACTTGGGATTTTCCAAGTTAGGCGCCGGATGAAGCAATTACTCTCCAGAACGTGCTGCCAAGGCCACACCTAACTTCAATTTCCTGAAGTTAGCTGCCAATCCAAAGCATAGCAGTGGTCCCCGCATCCATCAATTATTAACCTTTGAAGATTTATTATTTATTTTGATTAAAACTTTTATTTTATTACAAATAGAAAAAGATATTATTTTGTTTTAGAAAACATAATTTACATTTATTAGGATTATATATAAAAGGGAAAAGTTTCAGCCCGTTCGGGCTAACTTCTCTTTTACGCACCTCATTCTACAGTTTATAGTTTTTCTGAATCTTAGTTTTCTCTCTGAGCCATGAGCAACTAAACCTCCACTTTTAAGGTTAGAGCTCTATTTATTGTATGGATTGATACTATTACTCTTCTATTTTAATTACTATTTTGATTTCGATATCAAGAATTTGTTTTTGTTCTTCATCTTAAGGATTTGGGTAGATTGGAAGAATAAGCATTATTCTATTTGAGTTCTTTTAAACCTTGGAAAAGCAATTTACATGAACAACAGCTTGAAAAGAATTTCTCCTAAATCTCTAATTATTTGGACTTAACAGGATATGTGACATATAATCCTCTTATATTTGGGTAATTAGGGTTTCTGTGGCACATAAACTAGAATTGAACTTAACCCTCTAATTGAACTTAAGTGACCAAGGAATTAGCGGTTAATTAGGTTAGAGGAGACTAAATTGCTAAGAAATTAGGGTTTAGTCATTTACAGTTTGCCATGAATTGAATCTTACATGATTAAAATAGTTGGTAAAAAAAGTTAATCCAGAAGATAAATAACTCCGAAACCTTAACTGTTCTCTCATATAATCTTCACAACATGTTTACTGCTTGCTTTCTAATTCTTTGAATTTACTGTTTAATGCTATTGAACTCTCAAAATCATTTTCTGTTTGTCTGACTAAGTAAGTCACTCAACCATTGTTGCTTAATCCATCAATCTTCGTGGGATCAACCCTCACTCCCTGAGGTATTACTTGGTACAACCCGGTGTGTAACACCCTACCACACAGAGTCTTATTCTTAAGTCATAAAACTGAGGTGGCAAGGTATTACGACCACTAAAAATAAAAAAAAATATATAACATAGTTGAAAAAGTTTTATATCTAGGATCCTTTGAAGGAAATTTTAAAACAAAAGTCGTAATGCTCACGTAAATGAAAACTTGCATACAAAGAAACGTAAGATATATGTATATGAATAATAAAAAGAGAGTGTCAAAGATATAATTAACAAAGCTTCCAACATAGTTCACGAAGATAAACTGGCCAGAGCATATAGGTATATATATACATATATATGAGAGAGTCCCAAAATGACCCAAAGTAGAAAAATGACAACCTGTTTCTCCGAGTCAACCTCTAAGGGGGACAAACATAAAATACAAGGTGGAGAATCTATATACATACATAAATATAAAAAAATATGCCCTTGAGTCCCAAGAGTTCTTCGCTTCATCAGAGTCTCCAGAATACAGAGTGGTGCTTCTCAACCTGCATCTTAAAAACTACAATATTGTATGGGATGAGAACCGGGGTTCTCAGTATGGTTAAGGTGCCCACATATATAATGAATAAGGTCCTAGGAAAACCAGAGGCAATCCTAGAACGCCGACACTCAAATTATAAAACTTAAAGGAATAAACTGAACCTTAAATTTGGCAAAACTTTCTAAGGTACCTAAGTCAAAGTATAACCCTAACTCTGCAGTTTACTTTCTGTCTCCTTTAACTCTAACCCCTTGATTTCACTTTCACATAACATAATTGATGGTAATCAGTGGCTAAGAGAAGGGGCGGTTGAATCTTAGCCCCTTTTTGCTGAATATTGATTTCTTCCTTTTTAAAGAAATTTCAGGAGATATTTTTGTTTTTGTATTGTGCCGAGTTGAGAGACACTTTTGTTTTTGTCTCCTGATAACCAGAAACTGAGAAAGGAGTAGAGAAGAAGAATTAACACCAGATATATCCTGGTTCATCCACTGGGTGCAATATGGCCTACATCTAGTCTCCATCACAATAATGATGGAATTTTACTATGTTATCACAACATTACAAACACCAATTTCTCCCTAGGATCTACCCATTCCTATTTGAGACAAATCCAGATTTTACACCCAATCTGAACTTGACTAGGACTCAACCCTAGCTTTCAACCACAAAGTGCTAAACCAACTTGCAAGTGAATTCCCACAGGATCATGAAACACAAGAGACAGATGTATAAAGAAACTCTGAGACATCTATGGCTTTTTCTATAATATTGATCACTGTCTTTTACCTCACACTGGCTTTTCCTTACAAATCTCACCATGTTTGCCTTTTTTACCATGAGACACAGACAGACAATGCTAAGAAAAAGAAACTAAAATGAAACTCATTGAAAGAGAAGAACTCAGGAAGCTTGGGTAGCTGTGAGAACTCTGTGCTTTCACTTTCTCTCCTTGATCTCAACCCATGGCCGTTCACCCTTAATATATAAGGGGAAGCTTCCAAGGTTGAAACCGGCTCTACCAAGAAACTTCTTCTCCAACCAAAAACAGCAGCGGTTCGGATAAAGAGAAGAGAGAAGGAAAACCAAAAACCAACATGCATGTACCTCTCTCAATCCTTTTCATCAAGCTTCTTCAATAAGAGCCTTTGATCTTGACTTTGGCCCCATGAATGGATTCAGACCCTTGATGAACTTCTGACCCAGGACAACTCTTTGTTTTCCATTTTTGGTTCTTCCTACGTGTAGCTCGGCGGCTACTTTCTTTCTTTGATGAACAAAAATGGAAGTGAACTTTTGCAACTGATATCCTCCTTTTTGATAGAGGCGGATCCTTTCTTTTCTTGGTATCGAAAATCTTGAAACTCTTCTTCAAATCTTGCCTTCAATGGCAAAAATCTTGCCATGCTTACTTCATATCTGTCTTCTGAGATGAACTTCACTAGCCTTTTTTCATCCTAGACTTTTCTTCTATTAGGCTTCTGATGACTTCTTCTGATAACTTCTATCTTCTTCTCTGTTGATGTGATATGACCGAAAAGCAAACAGAGAGGAGAGAGAAGAGGCAAAGCTTTCAATGCACAATAAACTCAATTTAATTTTGAGTTTCAGTTACCTATGCATGCTATTAACCAAATTGAATTTTGAATTCCAATCACAATAGGGAGTAGGTAACCGAACCAAGCAATAAGATCTTTAAACCATTACTTTCTTTCTTTTCTCAATTCGGATCAAGGCCTTGTTGGATCAAGAGGAGAGTTGTCTTAGGCTGTGCACATGTTTCTTGGCCCAATATGTTTACTATCCCATTAAAAATTCAGCCACTTAGAATGAAATAATTTTGTATAAAGGCTGAACATATTTTAATCACAGTGGGCTTGATTCAATTTGGCCCAATAGGGAATCTGCACACTAACAAACATATTAAACAAACAATTGGAAATAATTTAAACACTTAATTTCCTAATTAATATTTTAATAATGTTTGATCATCATTTTAATTGGATACAAGTTTTTCAAACTCAACAATAATATTCTGTATATTTTACCACTTACTATTAAATCATTGTTAACCAACCCTTACCACTGACCCAACCAGTCACGGTCTATGGCCTAAATCAAACCAGCTCAGCCTCTGGCCCATATAAACTCAACTCGGACTCTGACCCATTTCAAAATAAAACATCATTATTATCAGTCCACCACCAAAGTAATCAAATAGAAGGACAATCACAAACACAAGCAAATACAAGGCAAACAAATTTAAAGAACAGTTACAACAAGTATCACAGTTACCAGTTATACATAATCTATCAGTTAGGCAAACCAAAATAAGTATGCACACCCAAACAAAGCAAACAAATGCAACATGATGCATAACTGTTTTACTGGCCATGAGCTCATGTGTTGGTCATATCGCCAGAACCCAACACATCTGGTAGCTAACCCAGACATTTGTCTCTAGGTTGGCATCTCCAAGAGGATCATAAATGAAGGAGAGTATCTTTCCACATCGAAGGAGTGTGCCTTTCCTCCTTCTCCTGGAGGATATACGAAGGAGAGTGCCTTTCCACATCGAAAGAGCGTGCCTTTCTACTTTGCAACCAGGAAAGAATGTGGGGAAAAAATACGAAAGAGAGTGCCTTTCCACTTTTTCCACATTCTCATCACGACAAGAAAGGGAATCCTCTATCCTCAACTTGCCATCGGAACACATTTTCAAGTTAACACGCAAGCGGGTTCACACCCAGACCTTGCCATCTCGACGATTTCGGCCATACACAGTAACATCACAAGTCAAACCTTACCATTCTAAATTCATTAATCATACATCATCACCCGTTCTACACTCAACCAACCCCAATTTATCCTTCCAAACCTTTCTCCACTTCCAAGTGACCTTCTTTTTCATAGCTTAATATCGTCACTACACTTAAAACTAATTCTTAGGGTCTGGAAGAGTAAAAACAGAAGTTTAGAGGTTCAAAATTATGTTTTAAAATACAAAACTCGCTTTGCTAATTTTAGCGGTCACGTGTACGCGTGGGCCACACGTATGCGTAGGTGAACTTTTCCATGCTCGTGTACACAAGCGCCTTGCTTGCGTACGCGAGATGCCCAACCCAAAAAGGTTGGTCGCGTCGCGTGCAGTGGTCGCGTACGCAAGATCTGCAGATTGGCAAAAGTGTTGAATAGTGCAGAATTTTCAACTTTCCACTCCAAACTTCCAACGCGCATAACTTTCTCGATTTAAAATTTTTCATCCGTTCTTTGAACGGCATAAGATTCACGGACCCAATTTTCATAAGAAATAAATTTGAAACAATTTGGGGGTCTGGAAGCGGAGTTATGGCTTGCCGAAATTCAAAAAACCAAGTTTTCACCAGAGACTTCTAAACCTCTATTTCACCAATTTTCCTTTATCAAAACCAAAGTGCTACATTTAAAAATGACTCTAAATATACCCAACACGACTTCATTTTTAATCACAACCAACCATTCCTCAATGTAAACCACTTCATTCCACGAATTCTCAAATATACAAATACAATTATCAATTTATTAACATTCATATGTTCACATTCAAAATCCTCATCCATTATCATCAAAATCATCATTCATTAATCCATTTTACTAACATCAACCACATTCGCAGCAATGAATCATTAATTCAACTGTACCTCATCATTTTAACATACATTAAAAACTAAAATCATTAAACATGCTCCAAACACATATTCAACTTATCCTATAGTCATCTAGCCTATGTTTTCACGATATCCTACATATTATATACGAGAAACCAAAATTATACCTTGGCCAATTTCTCGATAAACCCGAAACACCTTAAGCATTCCCATACCACAAGTTTCCAAGATTCCAAAACCTCACCAACGATACCCGGCTTCCAAAACCTAACCTCAAGCTTTCAATTCCGCAAATTGGCTCCAATCCTCAACTAATTTCAATCTAACATCATAATATTCACTATAATCAACATAGAGTTCACTAACTCAACGCTTCACAAAGAAATTGAGGGTTCTTACTTGACCCACAGCTCCAATGAGCTAAACCCAACAATACACGTGAGTTAATTCAAACCTAAACATCGAATTCAAGAAAAATCCAACATGATTACACATTGAATTCAAAATTTGGAGAGGAGAGAACTAGAATACAGAATTACTTTTCTTACCTAATCAATGATTGGACTTTTTAGAGCTCGTCGCGCTAGTAACGTGGCCACAAACGGTGCGGCGATCGGAGCTCCAAATAAAAAGTTACAAGGATTTGAATCACCACCAAGGGTTTTGGAATTTAACATGCTCTCTCCCTTCCTCCAATGCATGCAGCATGTTTCCAGCCTCAATTGAGGAAAGAAGGGCTGATGCCCTTCATTTATATATAAGTGGGCTTGGCCTTGGGCTCATTTTGGGCTTGGCTTGCTTGGTTCGGCCCGTTCGGCCCAATTTTGGGCCAAATCCTTTAAAATTAATGTCAAAATTCTTATTTTAATTAATTCTACCTCATTAAATCATAAAATTATATTTTATGATTTATTTGATTAATAATTAATTTATTAACTAATTATTCACTAATTACTCGGGGTTTACACGGTGCACTTGCCGGTTAGTTTGTGGACTTTAAATTTCGTACCAAGTTTTTGGTACCATTGCCGGGGATTAACTGTGATTGACCACTACCAGTTATTTGATTGCCTAGATCAGATAATTTTTCTTTTTGAATTAATTTTCTTTTGTTAATAAATTCTAATTTTATTTTTTTCTATTTATTATTTAGTTTTGTTCCTCTCCTCCCCTATTTTATTTCTTTTATTTTATTATTTAGTTTCAATTTTAGTTTCTTTTTAAAACAAAAAAACTTTTGTGCTTTTTCTTTCTTTGAATTTTCATTTTTTTCTCAATAGCTGTTTCTGCTTTAGTTTTAATTAATTTTTCTCCTAATTTTTGAAAATTGTAGTATTTAGTATTCATTAATTTCTAAAATTAAGTTTGGTGTCCCCTGATTATTTTTATATTAATTTTTCCTCTTTATTTTTTTATAAATTTCGAAATTTTCGTTCCAATTTTGCTTCTAATTTTCGAATTTTACTGCTTTATTTATTTAGTTGCTTTATTTTATTTCTTTTACACAGGTTATCTCACTGGAAATTTTCTGCACTATGGCGTAGAGATTTTTACTTTCTTTTGTTTTCTGTTTGTTTATGAGTAGGAACAGGAACAAGAAACTTCTTTTAGATTTTGATCCTGAATAGGAGAGGACCTTGAGGCAGCATTTGCAATAGGCTAAAGTATACAAAGCCGAAGAGAACCTTAGGAAAACGTTTGAGAAGGAAGCTATGGCTGCTAATAGTGGGAACCCGAATGCTAATGAGCAAGAAAGGAGAATGCTAAGCTCATATACTGCTCCCACCCTGATTTCTATGGGCATAGTATAGCTGTACCTGCCATTGGAGCAAATAACTTTGAGCTTAATTTGCAGCTAATCACTCTAGTGTAGCAAAACTGTCAGTATCATGGACTTCTACAGGAAGATCCAAATATATTTATTAACTTTCTGCAGATCTGTGACACTGTGAACACAAATGGAGTGAATCCTGAGGTTTACAAGTTCATACTCTTTCCATTTGCTATGAGGGATAAAGGAAAGAAGTGGCTTGATTCTCAGCCCAATGAGAGCCTGGACACTTGGGACAAGGTGGCCCATAGATTTCTGACCAAATTCTTTCTACCACAGAAGCTGACTAAGCTAAGGGTGGATGTTCAAACCTTCAGGCAGAGAGATGGCGACTGCCTCTATAAAGCCTAGGAGAGGTACAAGCTAATGATCAGGAAATACCCTCCTGACATATTTTCTGAATGGACCAAGCTGGAAATTTTTTATGATGGCCTCTTTGAAATGGCCAAAATGTGTTTAGACAACTCTACAGGTGGTTCATTGCACATGAAGAGGACGCCTAAAGAAGATCTGAGCTTATCAAGCAACTTCCAATAATGTTACAGGAATTCAATTAATCTCAGGGAATGATCATACCTTATCATCCAAGGAAACAGACCAGGATACAAATGCTAGGATGAGAATACCAAGGAAGACATCATGAGGTTGTATTGAACTGTCTCGAAATGCAGAACTTTAATTGAAAATTGATTGAAAGAAATCTTCAAATTTTGCTTGTTCCTCTTTATTCACATCCAAGTGTGATAGTCTAGGTCCCTAGTTTTCATCTTCATCATTCTTAATTGTATACCCGTCCTTTAAGTTAATCAAAAAGAAAATTTTATGATAAGAACAAGAGTGGAGTTATTTTGTTAAGTAAGTTCTGAATGTTTGTGGTAGGGTGATTAGTTAGCTAAGTTGGTTCACCAACAAGGAAAGAAGACAACTATCTATCCTGAATCCTATGCTTGAAACACATCCTAGGAGACTAACTAAATAATAAGATCCCAATAAAAAAAAAGAGAAAGAGCAATAAAAGTGAAAAGGAAAGAAACACAATAAGAAACAATGCTAGGCACCAAGGGTTTTAAGATTGAGGCATGTGTCTGTGGTGTTCATGTGCAAGGGATATGCTTCGATGAATAAGCTCTTAGGGGTGCCTCATCACTTGGTAACTTGGATTAACTAATCCGGGATTATCAGCTGAAAGTCCACTATCAAGAGTGACCCTTGCTACAAAACACTTAGTAACCCAAAGAAGTGCTGGACACCAAGGTCTCAAGAAAGAAAAATAACAAATCATGTGTCTGTGGTGTGTATGTGTGAGGGAAAGAGACTTGAGGGAGTAAGTCCTTAGGGGTGTCTTAACACCTAGCACCTTGAACCAACTGGTTCGGGAGTGTTGACTGAAAGCTTATCATAAAGAGTCGCCCTCTTACAGAGCACTTAGCTAAAAGAAGAATGCAATAAATCTTGAGAAAATAAAAGAAGGAAGGATCAACAACTAGGAAGTCTCAAGGGATGTAAGTAAGCAAGTGTTCAAGGGCATGATAAAGGCCTGAAACCTGGTAAAGGAATGAACCTAAGTTGCTATGCATGAAACCCCATAAACCAGGAATTTTACTTTTATATTGTTCATCTTGTTCTTTCATTCATTATTCCTATGTTCCAGTACTTGCTTAAGGACAAGAAAGCTTTAAGTTTGGTGTTGTGACGCCAAGGCATCTAGGCAAGTTTCACTGACCTTTTCTTTACTGTTTTAAGGTAGTTTCATGCATTTTCTTTGAGAATAAGGCAAGTTTTGGATGAAAATACACTCACACCTTGATTCAAGCAACTATTGTGTATTTCACATGATTTCATGAGGATTTTGCAAGAATTGAATGATAAATTGATGATGCATAATCTCATAACTTTGACTAGAGCTTTGATGCACTTTATTTGCTTGATTTCAGGACAAAGGAATCAAAGAAGAACCATGTTAGTAGCCACGTTAACCTAGTTAACGTGACCAGTAACATGGAATGGGAAAGAGCTTGCAACGTTAATGAGAAAAGTGATCACCAATAATGCCTGTGAAGCCATCATAAGCCCACATTAATTGCCATGTTAACTAGATTAACGTGGTAGTTAACGTGGAGACAAAGAAAGTTCCAACGTTAGTGGTAAACGTGAACACCACTAACGCTCCAAAATGTGGCAATGAATCACGTTAAGAGTCACGTTACCTTAGTTAATGTGAACTCTAACGTGGAAGAGAGGAATAATGCCAATGTTAGTGACACTCACCTTTGTCACTAACGTTGGATCAAACTAGCATTGCCTACATTAGTGGTCACGTTAAGACCACTAACGTGAAAGTTAAAGTGGAGCTAAGATTGATGAGCCAATGTTAGTGACACTCACCTTTGTCACTAACGTTGGAGATGGCATTCACTACCACGTTAGTGGCCATGTTAACTTAGTTAACGTGAGCTCTAACGTGGAGAGTAGGGGCACTTGGAGCATTAGTGACAAAGGTGAGTGCCACTAACGCTCTCGAAGATGAGGCATACCCACGTTAAGAGCCACGTTAGTTACACTAACGTGAACTCTAACGTAGGGACAAAGGGCACAAGGCAACATTATTGGGAAAGGTGAGTCCCAATAATGCTTGCGAAGGTTTATAAGGCAACGTTAGTGGTCACGTTAGTGCCACTAGCATTGGAGTTAACGTGGGTTATATGCGGTTGGAACGTTAGTGAAAAAGGTGATTGCCACTAACGTTCTCGAACCCACAATGTCACTTAATGTTAACTTCACTAACGCCCATGCCTAATTCATACTTTTTTGTAAGCGGAGCCCACTAAAGATTGTAACTGCTTCAACTCAAGATCTAAGGCCCACATCCAAGACTTGAAGAACTCACTAGAAGATCAAGAAAAGTAGTATATATAAGAGTAGTTTTGAACTATAGAGAAGCTTGGCACTTTGGAGAACTACCATCTGTATATTTACTTTTCTTCACTTTTAGCTATGGATGGATTCTTTTCTGCCATTTTCCATTTCTAGAGCTATGAACAACTAACCCCTTTCATTGGGTTAGGGAGCTCTGTTGTAATTTGATGGATCAATTATAGTTTTCACTCTCTTCTTCTTTCTTCTCTTTTGATTTACTAGAAAGCTTTCGATCTTAATTCAATTGGTTAGTTGTCTTGGAAAAGAAACTCTCCATAATTGGATCTCCTCTAAGCCTTGGAAAAGGGATGAGGAGATCATGCTAGAATTGCTTTCTCATGTTGGACCAAATTGGGGTATGGGCGGATATAGTGACATGTAATCCTCCCAACATTTTGATTTGGAAATACATGTGGTATAATCAATGACCACACTTCATCTCTTTCCATGAGCAATTAAATCAAGGAATTGGACAATTGTTCAAGCTTAGAGAGATTGGGTTGCCAAGGAATTGCAACCCAATCACTTAAGATTGCCAAGGAGATTAATAGATGCTTTGATTGAGGAAGAGATGAAAATGAATTTAGCTCAACTAGTATATTCTTCCAACTAAAGTTGCTTTACCAATCAATCCCTGTGGGATTCGACCTCACTCTATTGTGAGTTTTTACTTGACAGTAATTCGGTATACTTGCCGAAGGGAAATTTGTTCAGAGACAAGTTTTCATGCATCAAGTTTATGGTGTCGTTGCCGGGGATTGATTTTGTATCAACAATGATTAAGTTGGAAGTTCACTAGATTGAGCATTTTTTTTGTTTGTTTACTTTATTCAGTTGTTTACCTTCAGTTTGTTTCGTTTCTTCCTCACCCCCTATACCCCCTCTATTTTCTTTCTTTCTTTATTATTATTTACAATTCTGCTCACTAATCCACTAACTGTTTGATAATTTGCACCACTCACACTAACAATTACTCTAACAAGAATAACCTCTTCATTTTATCTCTTGCTGCGTGTTTTGTTAGTTGTATGACAGGGAGAAGAGGGAGAGCTTCAACTTCCTTCGATTCAAAACCTGAAAGAACCCTCCGGAGACTAAGGAGGGAAGCAAGAGGGAAATGAGTTGTTGGTGCTGAGGAAGAGAAAGAGTTTTTTGAAACCAACATGGAGGAGAACTTGGAAAACAATCATGAAGGAGAAGCTCACAACCATGCTAGAGAAGGCCCTGCAAACCATGTTGGGCAAGAAAAGATAGTTCTAGGCTCCTACATCAATCCAAATCCAGGAAACTGTGGAAGTAGCATCCAAAAGCCCACCATACATGCCAACAATTTTGAATTAAAACCTCAGCTAATCACCCATGTTTAGAACAATTGCTCATTTGGAGGAAGTGCTCAAGAAGACCCCAATCTACATCTAACCACCTTCCTGAGAATTTGTGACACTGTGAAGTCTAATAGAGTCCACCCGGATGTCTATAGGCTGCTTTTGTTCCCTTTTTCACTCAGGGACAAAGCATCCAAGTGGCTTGAATCCTTTCCAAAGGAGAGCTTGATAAATTGGGAAGATGTGGTGAACAAGTTTTTGGCAAGATTCTACCCTCCTTAAAAAATTAATAGGCTGAGAGCTGAGGTGTAAACCTTCAGGCAACAAGATGGTGAGACTCTCTATGAGGCATGGGAGAGGTTCAAGGACTTAATAAGAAGATGCCCACCAGATATGTTCAATGAATGAGTTCAACTTCACATTTTCTATGAAGGTCTTTCTTATGAGTCAAAGAAGACTGTAGACCATTCATCAGGGGGCTCTCTAAACAAGAAGAAAACCATTGAAGAAGCCATAGATGTCATTGAAACAGTAGCAGAGAATGACTACTTCTATGCCTCTGAAAGAAGTAATACTCGAGGAGTAATAGAGCTGAACCACATGGATGCATTGCTAGCTCAAAATAAGATGATCACCAAGTAGCTAGCAGATCTTACCAAGAAGGTGGAGGAAAACCAAGTTGCAGCAGTCATCACTTCATCACCAGCTCAAAAAGGAGTGAATATAGGAGAAGAAGGTGACTAGGAACAAATCAACTATGTTGGAAACTCACCTAGACAAATCCATGATCCATACTCTAAAACTTATAACTCTAGATGGAGAAATCACCCCAACTTTGGGTGGGGAAATCAACAAGACCAAGGCCAAGACTAGAGATGCCACAACCACAACCCCAACAACAATGCAACTCACCAACATCCCTCACAGAGGTCCTATCAACGACCACCTAATCCTAACCCACCATCACTAACCGAGGATAGACTTTCAAAGATTGAGACCCTACTTGGAAGCATGATGAGCGGATAATTTGTATGCTTTTTGGCATTGTTTTTAGTATGTTTTTAGTATAATCTAGTTAGTTTTTAGTATATTTTTATTAGTTTTTAGCAATAATTCACTTTTCTGGACTTTACTATGAGTTTGTGTGTTTTTCTGTGATTTCAGGTATTTTCTGGCTGAAATTGAGGGTCCTGAGCAAAAATCTGATTCCGAGACCAAAAAGGACTGCAGATGCTGTTGGATTCTGACCTCCCTGCACTCGAAGCGGATTTTCTGGAGCTACCGAAGCCCAATTGGCGCGCTCTCAACGGCATTGGAAAGTAGACATCCTGAGCTTTCCAGCAATATATGATAGTCCATACTTTGCCCAATATTTGATGGCCCAAACCGGCGTGGCAAATCAGCCTCAGAAATTCCAGCGTTAAACGCCGGAACTGGCATAAAACTTGGAGTTAAACGCCCAAACTGGCATGAAAGCTGGCGTTTAACTCCAGAAAAGGTCTCTACACGAAAATGCTTCATTGCTCAGCCCAAGCACACACCAAGTGGACCCAGAAGTGGATTTTTACGTCATTTACTCATTTCTGTACACCCTAGGCTATTAGTTTACTATTAATAGGATCTTTTGACATTGTATCAGGATCTCATGACACTTTACACGTTTTCTTTGTGTACTTTCCACGGCATGAGTCTCTAAACCCCATGGTTGGGGGTGAGGAGCTCTGCTGTGTCTTGATGGATTAATGCAATTACTACTGTTTCTCATTCAATCATGCTTGCTTCCATTCTAAGATAATACTTGTTCTTAATCCGGATGAATGTCATGATCCGTGACAATCATCATCATTCTCAACTATGAACGTGTGCCTGACAACCACCTCCGTTCTACCTTAGATTAAGTAGTTATCTCTTGGATTCTTTAACCGGAATCTTTGTGGTATAAGCTAGAATTGATGGCGGCATTCAAGAGAATCCGGAAGGTCTAAACCTTGTCTGTGGTATTCTGAGTAGGATTCAATGATTGAATGACTGTGACATGCTTCAAACTTCTGAAGGCAGGGCGTTAGTGACAGACGCAAAAGAATCACTGGATTCTATTCCGGCCTGATTGAGAACCGACAGATGAATTCCGCTATGCTGTGACAGAGCATATGCAATTGCTTTCACTGAGAGGATGGGAGGTAGCCATTGACAACGGTGAAACCCTACATATAGCTTGCCATGGAAGGAGACTTGCGTGTTTGAAGAAGAAGACAGTAGGAAAGCAGAGATTCAGAAGATGGAGCATCTCCAAACCTTAACCTATTCTCCATTACTGCAAAACAAGTAATCATTTCATGTTCTTTTGTCTTTCACAATCAATCCTGATAATTTTTGATATCCTGACTAAGATTTACAAGATAACCATAGCTTGCTCCAAGCCGACAATCTCTGTGGGATCGACCCTTGCTCACACAAGGTATTACTTGGACGACCCAGTACACTTGCTGGTTAGTTGTGCGGAGTTGCAAAAGTGTGATTGCAATTTCGTGCACCAAGTTTTTGGCGCCGTTGCCGGGGATTGTTGAGTTTGGACAACTGACGGCTTATCTTGTTGCTTAGATTAGGACTGTTTTATTTTTGTTGGTTTAGAGTCTTTTAGTTGAGTCTAGTTTCATATTTTAAGTTTGGTGTCAATTGCATGCTTTTGTTTTTTCTTTTAAATTTCGATTTTGCATTTTCTTAGTCCCTTTTTGATTCATAAAAATTCTAAGTTTGGTGTCCTCCTTGTGTTTTTCCTTTAAAATTTTCGAAAATTGTGTGTTTGATTTTCTAAAAATTTTAAGTTTGGTGTCTTTTTGTGTTTTTCTCTTTCCTCTTTTCAAAATCAAATCTTTTTCATAAAAATTTTTCAATCATATCTTTTTAATTGCTGTTTTCAAAATCTTTTTGATTAACTCATTGATTCAGTTTTCAATTTGCTTTGATCTTATTTTCTTTTTAATTTTCGAATTTTTATTTTAATTTTATTTTGTTTTATTCTATTTTTTCGTAAATTCAAAAAAAAAAACAAAAAAACAAAATTTATCTCCTTGCAATCATTATCATTTCCCTTTCGTCCATTATGGACTTAAGTGGGATTAATCAGTCCAAAAGGACTCTGGGGTCATATGCTAACCCCATTACAGCTGCATATGGGAGTAGCATCTGTACACCTCCCATCAAAGCAAGCAGCTTTGAATTAAATCCTCAACTCATTATCATAGTGCAGCAAAATTGCCAGTATTCCGGTCTTCCACAGGAAGAACCTACTGAGTTTCTGGCACAGTTTTTACAAATTGCTGACACAGTACATGATAAAGAGGTAGATCAGGATGTCTACAGACTATTACTGTTTCCATTTGCTGTAAAAGATCAAGCTAAAAGGTGGTTGAATAACCAACCTACAGCAAGCATAAAGACATGGAAATAGTTGTCAGACAAATTCCTGAATCATTTTTACCCTCCAAAAAGGATGACACAGTTAAGGCTGGACATCCAAGGCTTTAAACAAGAGGATAATGAATCCCTTTATAATGCCTGGGAGAGGTATAGAGGTATGCTAAGGAAATGTCCCTCTGAAATGTTTTCAGAGTGGGTACAGTTAGACATTTTCTACTATGGGCTTACAGAAAAAGCTCAGATGTCTTTAGACCACTCAGCTGGTGGATCTATACACATGAGGAAGACAATTGAAGAAGCTCAAGAGCTTATAGACACTGTTGCTAGAAACCAATATTTGTATTCTAGCAATGAGTTCTCTCCAAAAGAGGAAGTCATGGCAGTAGTCACTGGCCCTAGTCCTCAAGAACAGATAATTGAGCTTAATCAACAATTGCTCCTGATGACAGAACAGTTAGCAGACTTTAAAGAGATGCTCTATGAAACTAAAGTTGCTAACAAGAGCATAGAACTGCAGTTGAATCAAGCAAAACAGCAAATATCTAAACAGATAACAGAGGAATGTCAAGCAGTTCAATTGAGGAGTGGGAAGACCCTGAATAACACTGCTCAGAAGAGCAAAAAGCCAAACAAGGAACAATTGACAGAGGACAACCAAACCACTGTTCAAAATCCCTCTGAGGACAGTAAGAGCCCAGAGAGGAATGTCATTGGCGTTCAAACGCCAGAAAGGGAAGGAAAGCTGGCGTTAAACGCCCATTCCTTGCCCAGTTCTGGCGTTCAAACGCCAGAAAAGGGGGAAAAGTTGGCGTTAAACGCCCAATTTCCTCCCAATCCTGGCGTTCAAACGCCTAGGGAGAATCAGACACCTGAGAGTGCTGACAGTAACCCCCCTAACAAGGCTTCTTCAACCACTTCTGTAAGGAATAAACCTGCAGCATCTAAGGTTGAAGAATATAAAGCCAAGATGCCTTATCCTCAGAAGCTCCGCCAAGCGGAGCAGGATAAGCAATTTGCCCGCTTTGCAGACTATCTAAGGACTCTTGAAATAAAGATTCCGTTTGCAGAGGCACTTGAGCAAATACCTTCTTATGCTAAGTTCATGAAAGAGATCTTAAGTCATAAGAAGGACTGGAGAGAAACTGAAAAAGTGTTTCTCACTGAAGAATGCAGTGCAGTCATATTAAAGAGCTTACCAGAAAAGCTTCAAGATCCAGGGAGCTTTATGATACCATGCACATTAGAAGGTGCTTGCACCAAGACAGCCCTATGTGATCTTGGAGCAAGCATCAATCTAATACCTGCATCCACTATCAGAAAGCTTGGGTTGACTGGAGAAGTCAAACCAACTCGGATATGCCTCCAACTTGCTGATGGCTCCATTAAATACCCATCAGGCATAATTGAGGACATGATTGTCAAGGTTAGGCCATTTGCCTTTCCAACTGACTTTGTGGTGCTGGAAATGGAGGAGCACAAGAGTGCAACTCTCATTCTAGGAAGACCCTTCCTAGCAACTGGACGAACTCTCATTGATGTACAAAAAGGGGAAGTAACCTTGAGGGTCAATGAGGATGAGTTCAAGTTGAATGCTGTAAAAGCCATGCAGCATCCAGACACACCAAATGACTGCATGGGCGCTGACATTATTGACTCTCTGGTAGAAGAGATCAATATGGCTGAAAGCCTAGAATCAGAGCTTGAGGACATCTTCAAAGATGCTCAGCCTGATCAAGAAGAACTAGAGGAGGCAAAGGAATTTTTGAAAATTCCTCAGGAGGAGGATAAGCCTCCCAAGCCTGAACTCAAACCACTACCACCATCCCTGAAATATGTATTTCTGGGAGAGAGTGACACTTTTCCAGTGATTATAAGCTCTGCTTTAAATTCACAAGAAGAGGAAGCATTGATTCAAGTGCTAAGGACACACAAGACAGCTCTTGGGTGGTCCATAAGTGATCTTAAGGGCATTAGCCCAGCTAGATGCATGCACAAGATCCTGTTGGAGGATAATGCCAAACCAGTGGTCCAACCACAGAGGAGGCTAAATCCTGCCATGAAGGAGGTGGTGCAGAAAGAAGTCACTAAATTACTAGAGGTTGGGATTATTTATCCTATTTCTGATAGCCCCTGGGTGAGCCCTGTCCAAGTTGTTCCCAAAAAGGGAGGCATGACAGTGGTTCATAATGAAAAAAATGAACTGGTTCCTACAAGGACAGTCACAGGGTGGCGCATGTGTATTGACTACAGAAGGCTCAATACAGCCACCAGAAAGGATCATTTCCCTTTACCATTCATAGACCAAATGCTAGAAAGACTAGCTGGCCATGATTACTACTGCTTTTTGGATGGCTATTCAGGCTACAACCAAATTGCAGTAGATCCTCAGGACCAAGAGAAAACAGCATTCACTTGCCCTTCTGGCGTGTTTGCCTACAGGAGAATGCCTTTTGGTCTGTGCAATGCACCTGCAACCTTTCAGAGGTGCATGCTCTCTATCTTCTCAGACATGGTAGAGAAATTTCTGGAAGTCTTCATGGATGACTTTTCAGTATATGGAGACTCATTTAGCTCTTGTCTTAATCACCTAGCACTTGTCTTGAAAAGGTGCCAAGAGACTAACCTAGTTTTAAACTGGGAGAAATGTCACTTTATGGTGACTGAAGGAATAGTCCTTGGGCACAAAATTTCAAGCAAGGGAATAGAAGTGGATAAGGCAAAGGTAGAGGTAATTGAAAAATTACCACCACCTGCCAATGTTAAGGCAATCAGAAGCTTTCTGGGGCATGCAGGGTTCTACAGAAGGTTTATAAAGGATTTTTCAAAAATTGCAAAACCTCTGAGTAACCTGTTAGCTGCTGACACACCATTTGTGTTTGACACACAATGTCTGCAGGCGTTTGAGACCCTGAAAGCTAAGCTGGTCACATCACCAGTCATCTCTGCACCAGATTGGACATTGCCATTTGAATTAATGTGTGATGCCAGTGACCATGCCATTGGTGCAGTGTTGGGACAGAGGCATAACAAGCTTCTGCACGTCATTTACTATGCCAGCCGTGTTCTAAATGACGCACAGAAGAACTACACAACCACAGAAAAAGAGTTACTTGCAGTGGTCTATGCCATTGACAAGTTTAGATCCTATCTAGTGGGATCCAAAGTGGTTGTGTATACTGACCATGCTGCTCTTAAATACTTACTCACAAAGCAGGATTCAAAACCCAGGCTTATAAGATGGGTGTTGCTTCTGCAAGAGTTTGATATAGAAATAAGAGACAGAAAAGGGACAGAGAACCAAGTAGCTGATCATCTGTCCCGAATAGAACCAGTAGCTGGAGCGTCCCTCCCTTCTACTGAGATTTCTGAGACTTTCCCAGATGAGCAACTATTTGCCATTCAGGAAGCTCCATGGTTTGCAGATATTGCAAATTTTAAAGCTGTGAGGTTCATTCCCAAAGAGTACAGCTACGTGCAGAGAAAGAAATTAATTTCAGATGCCAAGTACTACCTCTGGGATGAACCATATCTCTTTAAGAGATGTGCTGACGGAGTGATCCGCAGGTGTGTACCCAGAGAAGAAGCACAAAGGATCCTATGGCACTGCCATGGATCACAGTATGGAGGACATTTTGGAAGTGAGCGAACAGCCACTAAAGTCCTCCAATGTGGCTTCTACTGGCCTACTCTCTATAAAGATTCCCGAGAGTTTGTGCGTAACTGTGACAGTTGCCAAAGAGCTGGTAACCTGCCTCATGGATATGCCATGCCTCAACAAGGGATATTAGAGATAGAATTGTTTGATGTATGGGGAATTGACTTCATGGGGCCATTCCCACCATCATACTCAAACACTTACATTCTGGTGGCAGTGGACTATGTATCTAAGTGGGTAGAAGCAATTGCTACACCCACTAATGATACAAAGACCGTACTGAAATTCCTCCAGAAAAACATTTTCAGCAGGTTTGGCGTTCCCAGAGTGCTAATCAGTGACGGGGGCACTCATTTCTGCAATAAACAGCTACACCTTGCCATAGTTAGATATGGAATTAGCCACAAAGTGGCAACTCCGTATCATCCACAGACAAATGGGCAAGCTGAAGTCTCTAACAGAGAATTAAAAAGAATCCTAGAACGGACTGTGATAGCCCGAAGAAAGGATTGGGCAAAGAGCTTGGATGATGCTCTGTGGGCATACAGAACAGCATTCAAGACTCCTATAGGAACCTCCCCATACCAACTGGTGTATGGGAAGGCCTATCATTTGCCTGTGGAACTAGAACATAAAGCCTACTGGGCAACCAGATTCCTAAACATGGATGCACAGTTAGCTGGTGAAAAAAGACTGCTCCAGCTAAATGAGCTAGAGGAGTTCAGACTCAATGCCTTTGAAAATGCAAAAATTTATAAGGAAAAGGCAAAGAAATGGCATGACAAGAAGTTGTCAACCAGAGTCTTTGAGCCAAGACAAAAAGTTCTGCTCTTCAGCTCTAGGCTCAGACTGTTTCTAGGAAAACTCAAATCCCGTTGGAGGGGTCCGTATGTGATTACAGGAGTGTCACCATATGGATATGTTGAGCTTCAGGATACTGATTCTGACAAAAGGTTCATTGTCAATGGACAGAGAATCAAGCATTATCTTGAAGGAAATTTTGAGCAGGAATGCTCAAAACTGAGACTTGAGTGATTCTCAGTGAAGGTCCAGCTAAAGACAGTAAAGAAGCGCTTGCTGGGAGGCAACCCAGTCATTAGGAGGTTATATGATTAGTTCTTACAGAGGCAAAAATCAAAAATGAAGGAGTTCACAGAGTTACAGAAGGATTCAGCTCAAAAAGCAGAGAAAATGAGCTTACTGGCGAAAAAATGCCAGTAAGGGGCATTTTGGGCGTTAAACGCCAGAATGGGTACCATTCTGGGCGTTTAACGCCAGGAATGGTGCCATTTTGGGCGTTAAACGCCAGAATGGGCACCATTCTGGGCGTTTAACGCCAGGTGTGCAGCATCCTGGGCGTTTTGAAAAACGCCCAGTGATAAAGGCTTTCTGGCGTTTAACGCCAGCCAGGGCACCTGGCTGGGCGTTAAACGCCCAAAAGGGGTAGCAATTGGGCGTTAAACGCCAGAATGGGTGCCATTCTGGGCGTTTAACGCCAGAAAGGTGGGGGGACCACATTTTTGTTTTCAACTCAAATTTTTTCAAACTTTCCTCTTTTTACCCATACTCTTCTACATAAATGCACTTCAACCTTTCATCATTCACTTTCAAATCTTCACAAATCAAAACCATTCTTCAAATCTATTTCAAATTAATCCCAAATCTTCTTCAAAAACTCACCCTTTTCTCAATTTCTTTCCATATCTTCTCAAATCTCCCTTCAAATCTCTCTTTTTTCGAAAAAAAAAACTCTCCCCCTCACCTTATAAATTCGTGTTTGGCTTCCTCTTTCCACCACACCATTCGAATTTCCTCTTCCTCTCTCTCTCTCTTCTCTTCTTTCTTCTCTTTTTGCTTGAGGACAAGCAAAACCTCTAAGTTTGGTGTGCTTTTCCGTGATCACTAAGCCAAGATTCATCAAGATCATGGCTCCTAAGGGAAAACAAACCAACTCAAGAGGAAAGAAAGAGACTAATCCAAAGAATCTTTGGAATCAAGAGAAGTTCTTAACCAAAGAACATGAAGACCATTATCACAAAATAATGGGTCTGAGGTCAGTGATCCCGGAAGTTAAATTTGATCTGAAAGAAGATGAATATCCGGGGATCCAAGAGCAAATTCGAAACAGAGGATGGGAAGTTCTGACCAATCCTGAAATAAAGGTTGGAAGGAACATGGTTCAGGAATTCTACTCTAATCTGTGGCTAACAGATAAGCAAAGAATGACTGGAACTGCTTACCATACCTACAGAACCATGGTCAGAGGGAAAGTTATGTACTTCCATCTGGACAAAATAAGAGAAATCTTCAAACTACCCCAACTGCAAGATGATCCTGATTCCTTCAATAGGAGGATGGTGAGAGTAGATAAAGGGTTGGATCAAGTTCTAGAGGACATATGCCTCCCTGGGACTAAGTGGATAACCAACTCAAAGGGTGTCCCAAACCAACTCAAGAGGGGAGACCTCAAACCAATTGCAAGAGGTTGGCTAGACTTTATTGGGCGTTCCATATTGCCCACTAGCAACCGTTCTGAGGTCACCATCAAGAGAGCAGTGATGATTCATTGCATTATGCTTGGAAAAGAAGTGGAGGTCCATCATATGATTGCTTGTGAGATCTACACAATTGCAAATAAGAATTCCACTGAAGCCAAATTGGCTTACCCAAGCTTGATCTCCTTGCTCTGTAAAGAGGCTGGGGTGAAGACGGGAGTAGATGAGTTCATACCCATTGAACACCCAATCACCAAGAAGTCAATGGAAGGACAAGTGCAAGACAACTCCATCAAGAGGAGGGCGCAGGAATTCCTCCCTGAATTCCCAAGAATTGACTACTGGGCCAGCCTAGAAGCATCTATCACCAAGTTGCAAGAGACTATGGAGCAACTGAAGGAAGAACAGCAGAATCAGAACTGCATGCTCTGCAAATTGTTGAAGGAACAAGAGAAGCAGGGGCGTGATCTCCAAGAGTTGAAACGCCAAAAGCTCTCCTCTCAAGTTGAGGGAGCATCCACTTCTCAAAATCAAGGTTGTTGAGTCCTAACTCTGTGAAAACCTCTATCATTAGGAGCCTATGTTTGCGTTTTTTTTCCTTTGTTTTGTTTTTATTTTTCGTTTTTCTAGTCTCATTTTATATCTATTTTTGAGTCTTGTTTTAATTCATAATTAATAAAATTGAAATTTTATGCCTTAAAGATATGAATGTCCTATGAATCCATCACCTCTCTTAAATGAAAAATGCTTTAATCACAAAAGAACAAGAAGTACAGGATTTCGAAATTTATCATTGAAACTAGTTGAATTAGTTTGATGTGGTGACAATACTTTTTGCTTTCTGAATGAATGCTTGAACAGTGCATATGTCTCTTGGATTTGTTGTTTTGAGAATGTTAAAAAAATTGTTGGCTCTTGAAAGAAGGAGGAAAAAGAGAACTGTTATTGAGGATCTAAAAATCATTAGACTGATTCTTGAAGCAAGAAAAAGCAGTGGATACAAAAAAAAATTTCGAAAAAAAGAGAGAAGAAAAAAAAAGAGAAAGAAAGAAATAAAGTTGTGATCCAAGGCAAAAAGAGTGTGCTTAAGAACCCTGGACACCTCTAATTGGGGACTTTAGCAAAGCTGAGTCACAATCTGAAAAGGTTCACCCAATTATGTGTCTGTGGCATGTATGTATCCGGTGGTAATACTGGAAGACAGAGTGCTTTGGGCCACAGCCAAGACTCATACACTAGCTATGTTCAAGAATCATTATGCTCAACTAAGAGAATCAATAACACTATCTGAGTTCTGAGTTCTTATAGATGCCAATCATTCTGAACTTCAAGGGATAGAGTGAGATGCCAAAACTGTTCGGAAGCAAAAAGCTACTAGTCCCGCTCATCTAATTGGAGCTATGTTTCCTTGATATTTTGGAGTCTATAGTATATTCTCTTCTTTTTATCCTATTTTGATTTTCAGTTGCTTGGGGACAAGCAACAATTTAAGTTTGGTGTTGTGATGAGCGGATAATTTGTATGCTTTTTGGCATTGTTTTTAGTATAATCTAGTTAGTTTTTAGTATATTTTTATTAGTTTTTAGCTAAAATTCACTTTTCTGGACTTTACTATGAGTTTGTGTGTTTTTCTGTGATTTCAGGTATTTTCTGGCTGAAATTGAGGGTCCTGAGCAAAAATCTGATTCCGAGACCAAAAAGGACTGCAGATGCTGTTGGATTCTGACCACCCTGCACTCGAAGCGGATTTTCTGGAGCTACAGAAGCCCAATTGGCGCGCTCTCAACGGCATTGGAAAGTAGACATCCTGGGCTTTCCAGCAATATATGATAGTCCATACTTTGCCCAAGATTTGATGGCCCAAACCGGCGTGGCAAATCAGCCTCAGAAATTCCAGCGTTAAACGCCGGAACTGGCATAAAACTTGGAGTTAAACGCCCAAACTGGCATGAAAGCTGGCGTTTAACTCCAGAAAAGGTCTCTACACGAAAATGCTTCATTGCTCAGCCCAAGCACACACCAAGTGGACCCAGAAGTGGATTTTTACGTCATTTACTCATTTCTGTACACCCTAGGCTATTAGTTTACTATTAATAGGATCTTTTGACATTGTATCAGGATCTCATGACACTTTACACGTTTTCTTTGTGTACTTTCCACGGCATGAGTCTCTAAACCCCATGGTTGGGGGTGAGGAGCTCTGCTGTGTCTTGATGGATTAATGCAATTACTACTGTTTCTCATTCAATCATGCTTGCTTCCATTCTAAGATAATACTTGTTCTTAATCCGGATGAATGTGATGATCCGTGACAATCATCATCATTCTCAACTATGAACGTGTGCCTGACAACCACCTCCGTTCTACCTTAGATTAAGTAGTTATCTCTTGGGTTCTTTAACTGGAATCTTCGTGGTATAAGCTAGAATTGATGGCGGCATTCAAGAGAATCCGGAAGGTCTAAACCTTGTCTGTGGTATTCTGAGTAGGATTCAATGATTGAATGACTGTGACATGCTTCAAACTCCTGAAGGCGGGGCGTTAGTGACAGACGCAAAAGAATCACTGGATTCTATTCCGGCCTGATTGAGAACCGACAGATGAATTTCGCTATGCTGTGACAGAGCATATGCAATTGCTTTCACTGAGAGGATGGGAGGTAGCCATTGACAACGGTGAAACCCTACATATAGCTTGCCATGGAAGGAGACTTGCGTGTTTGAAGAAGAAGACAGTAGGAAAGCAGAGATTCAGAAGATGGAGCATCTCCAAACCTCAACCTATTCTCCATTACTGCAAAACAAGTAATCATTTCATGTTCTTTTGTCTTTCACAATCAATCCTGATAATTTCTGATATCCTGACTAAGATTTACAAGATAACCATAGCTTGCTCCAAGCCAACAATCTCTGTGGGATCGACCCTTGCTCACGCAAGGTATTACTTGGACGACCCAGTACACTTGCTGGTTAGTTGTGCGGAGTTGCAAAAGTGTGATTGCAATTTCGTGCACCAAAGCATATGTAAGGAAATTCAAGATAGTAAAGCTTTTCGAGAAGAAGTGTGATCCAACATGCAGAATCAAGATGCTGCCATCAAGAAACTTAAAACACAGATTGATTACTTATTCAAGCATGCCCCTGGACACAACATTTGCAGCAACACTAACTCAGCGCCAAGGGAGGAATGTCAAGCTATCACCCTCAGAAATAGAAAGGAATTGAAGAAGACCCATAAGAAATCACCAGAGAAGAATTTGGATGAAGAAGACAAGGGATAAGAGGGAACTCGAATCTCCACCCCTAAGTCACATCAAGAAGGAGAAGTGCTCAAACCATGCCTCTCAAAAGCTCCATACCCACAGCAGCTGCAGTTAAAGAAGAAGGGAGAGGATAACCAATTCTCAAGATTCTTGGAAATCTTCAAGAAACTATAAATCAACATACCCTTTGCTGAAGCAATAGAGCAAATGCCACTTTACACCAAGTTCTTGAAGGAATTGATGACCAAGAAGAGAAGCTGGAAGAACAATGAGACTGTGGTACTCACCGAAGAATGTAGTGCCATCATCCAACACCAATTGCCCCAGAAATTAAAGGATCCTGGGAGCTTCCAAATCCCTTGTATCATAGGGGAAATCACAGTGGAAAAGGCTTTATGCGATCTAGGAGCTAGCATAAATCTGATGTCCTTAGCAATGATGAAAAAAATGAAGATTGAGGAAGCCAAACCAATAAGAATGGCCCTGCAACTAGCAGACAGATCATTCAAGTTTCCCCACAGAATAGTAGAAGACTTGTTGGTGAAGGTGGGAGACTTCATCTTTCCAATAGATTTTATAGTATTAGACATGGAGGAAAGAGCTAAGACTTCCATCATCCTGGGAAGGCCATTCTTGGCCACTGTCGGAGCCATCATTGATGTCCAAAAGGGTGAACTTGTCCTTAGATTACATGAGGAGAAAATAATATTCAATGTGTTTAAGGCCATGAGTTACCCACACAACTCATTGGGAGAATGTATGAGGTTAGACTCGGTGGAGGCTTTGGTGCAAGAAACTCTTGAAGAAGAACTTGAGGAGTTAACAGAAGAAGAAGAATTAGCATCAAGCGAAGAGGCTGCAGCCACTGAAATGCATGTTCAAAGCACACTAGAAGGGAATGATGAAAGAAAAGAAGTACCTAAACTTGAGCTGAAGGCACTGCCACCCACTCTCAAGTATGCATACTTGGGAGAAAATAAAAGTTATCCAGTGATCATAAACTCAGCCCTCAGCCAAGAACAAGAGGAAAAGTTGCTTCAAGTCTTGCAAAAACATAAGGATGCCATTAGATGGACACTTGCTGACTTGAAGGGAATCAGTTCAGCCATATGCATGCATAAGATACTTTTGGAAGAGGATTCCAAACCTTCCATTCAGCCCCAAAGAAGGTTGAATCCAGCTATGAAGGAAGTAGTACAGAAAGAAGTCATGAAGTTATGGCAGGGAGGAGTAATCTACCCAATTTCAGATAGCCCATGGGTTAGTCCAGTTCAAGTGGTCCCTAAGAAAGGAGGAATCACTGTGGTACCCAACGAAAGAAATGAGCTAATCCATACAAGAACCGTCACAGGATAGAGGATGTGTATTGACTACAGAAAGCTCAATGAAGCCACAAAAGATCATTTCCCACTTCCTTTCATGGATCAGATGCTGGAAAGACTTGCAGGACATGCATATTATTGTTTTCTAGATGGTTATTCAAGATATAACCAAATAGTGGTTGATCCAAGAGACCAAGAGAAAACATCATTCACCTGCCCATATGGAGTGTTTGCCTACAGGCGCATGCCATTTGGGCTATGTAATGTACCTGCAACTTTTCAACGCTGCATGCTTTTCATATTCTCAGATATGATAGAGAAGTTCATTGAAGTTTTCATGGATGACTTCTCAGTATTCGGAGACTCCTTTCTTAATTGCCTAAACCATCTTGCCTTGGTATTAAAAAGATGTCAAGAGACCAATGATGAACAAATTTTTGAACGGTTTAGAATTTTCCAAATGAAATCTCGTCGAAGTATAGTCTCTAAACCAACAATAATCTTCTCATACAAAAATTTGTTTGTCACAAGTACAAACCCTTAAAATTAATAACCGAAGTATTTAAACCTCGGGTCGTCTCTGATGAGCGGATATTTTATACGCTTTTTGGGGGTAATTTCATGTAGATGTTAGCATGTTTTAATTAGTTTTCAGTAGAATAATATTAGTTTTTAGGCAAAAATCATATTTCTGGACTTTACTATGAGCTTGTGTGTTTTTCTGTGATTTCAGGTATTTTCTGGCTGAAATTGAGGGAGCTGAGCAAAAATCTGAGTTAGGCTGAAAAAGGACTGCTGATGCTGTTGGATCCTGACCTCCCTGCACTCGAAATGGATTTTCTGGAGCTACAAGAGTCCAATTGGCGCGCTCTCAACGGCGTTGGAAAGTAGACATCCAGGGCTTTCCAGCAATATATAATAGTTCATACTTTGCGCGAGGATAGACGACGTAACTTGGCGTTGAACGCCAAGTACATGCTGCTGTCTGGAGTTAAACGCCAGAAAAACGTCATGATCCGGAGTTGAACGCCCAAAACACGTTATAACCTGGAGTTCAACTCCAAGAAAGGCCTCAACTCGTGGATAGCTCTAGTCCCAGCCCCAGCACACACCAAGTGGGCCCCAGAAGTGGATTTTTGCACCAACTATCTTAATTAACTCATTTTTCTTTAAACCTAGGTTACTAGTTTACTATTTAAACAACTTTTAGAGACTTATCTTGTACCTCATGACATTTTCAGATCTGAATTACATACTTTTTGACGGCATGAGTCTCTAAACTTCATTGTTGAGGGTGAGGAGCTCTGCGGCGTGTCGATGATTTAATACAATTCCTTTGTTTTCCATTCAAACACGCTTGTTCTTATCTAAGATGTTTATTCGCGCTTAATTATGGAGAAGGTGATGATCCGTGACACTCATCACCTTCCTCAATCCATGAACGTGTGCCTGACAACCACCTCCGTTCTACATCAGATTGAATGAATATCTCTTAGATTCCTTAATCAGAATCTTCGTGGTATAAGCCGGATTGATGGCAGCATTCATGAGAATCCGGAAAGTCTAAACCTTGTCTGTGGTATTCCGAGTAGGATTCTGGGATTGAATGACTGTGATGAGCTTCAAACTCCTGAAGGCTGGGCGTTAGTGATAGACGCAAAAGAATCAATGGATTCTACTCCAACCTGATTGAGAACCGACAGATGATTAGACGTGCTGTGACAGAGCATAGGAACGTTTTCACTGAGAGGATGGGAAGTAGCCATTGACAACGGTGACACCCTACATAGAGCTTGCCATGGAAGGAACCATGCGTGTGGGAAGAGGACTTCAAGGAAAAGTAGAAAATCAAAGGACAAAGCATCTCCAAGACTCCGACATATTTCTCATTACTGCACACTAAGTAACGATTTGATTCTCTCTTGTTTTTCTTACAATTTTAAATACTTTGACTTCTTAAAATTAAATCCAAATAACCTTATTGGCCTCCTGACTAAGATTAATAAAATAAACACTGATTGCTTCAAACCAATAATCTCCGTGGGATCGACCCTTACTCACGTAAGGTATTACTTGGACGACCCAGTGCACTTGCTGGTTAGTTGTGTGAATTACAAATTCGTGCACCAAGTTTTTGGCGCCGTTGCCGGGGATTGTTGAGTTTGAACAATTGAAGGCTTATTTTATTTCTTAGATTAGGAATAATTTATTTTTGTTGTTATAGAGTCATCAAATTTTGATAGGATAGTTTCTTTTCAAAAATTTCTTTTCAAAAATATTATTTTTCTTAATTAATTATTTTTCGTGAGTTTAGTGTCTTATTCTATGTTTGGTGTTAATTGCATATTTTATTTTTTTTCTAAAAAATCTCGTGTTAGTGATCTTGGTTCTTCCTTGATCTTCAAGTTGTTCTTGATAATTGGTTATCCCCTTTGGAACCTTTTTCAAAAATAATTTTTCTTGGATTTAATCTTGTGCCAAACTTTAAGTTTGGTGTTTTCTTGTTAATCTTTTTATAATTTTCGAAAATTTTATTAAAATTTTCTAAAAATTTTAAGTTTGGTGTTCTTCCTTTTGTTCTTAGTGTTCTTGAGTTTTTCTTGTGTCTTGATCTTAAAATTTTTAAGTTTGGTGTTCCTTGGTGTTTTCCCTCCAAAATTTTCGAAAATAAGGAGCATTAGATCTAAAAATTTTAAGTCTTGTGTCTTTTATGTGTTTTTCTCTTTCATCATAAAATTCAAAATTCAAAAAAAATATATATCCTTTCTAACCAATTTTAAAACTACATTTTCGAAATTTTTAATATAAAATTCAGATTTCAATTTCAAATTTTTTTTTTTTGAAAAAATTTTCATAAAATATTTTCAAATTTTTTTTATATATATATTCCGTTTTTATTTATTCCACTTCTATAAAATAAAAAAAATCAACATATAAATTATCTCTTGTATTCCATCATGGAAGCAAGTAGGAATGAACAGTCCAAGAGGACTCTGGGGTCATATGCTAACCCCACTACTGCTTCATATGGGAGTAGTATCTGTATACCCTCCATTGGAGTTAGTAGCTTTGAGCTGAATCCTCAGCTCATTATCATGGTGCAGCAAAACTGCCAGTATTTTGGTCTTCCACATGAAGAACCTACAGAGTTTCTGGCACAATTTTTGCAAATTGCTGACACAGTACATGATAAGGACGTAGATCAGGATGTCTACAGATTATTACTGTTTCCATTTGCTGTAAAAGATCAAGCTAAGAGGTGGTTAAATAACCAGCCTATGAACAGCATAAAAACATGGAAACAGCTGTCAGAAAAATTCCTGAATCACTATTTCCCTCCAAAACGGATGACACAGCTAAGGCTAAGCATCCAAGGCTTCAAACAAGGAGATAATGAATCCCTTTATGATGCCTGGGAGAGATACAGAGAGATGCTAAGAAAATGCCCCTCTGAAATGTTTTCAGAATGGGTGCAATTAGACATCTTTTACTATGGGCTTACAGAAAAAGCTCAGATTTCTCTAGACCACTCAGCTGGTGGATCTATACATATGAGAAAAACAATTGAAGAAGCTCAAGAGCTTATTGATACAGTTGCCAGAAATCAGCATCTGTACCTAAGCAGTGAATCTTCCATGAAAGAAGAAGCTAAAACAGTAACTACTGAACTCAGTCCTGTAGATCAGGCTAATAAATTCAATCAGCAATTAGACTTTCTAACTCAGCAGCTAGCCGAATTCAAGGAAATGTTACAGGAAACAAGAATGGCCAACAGAAATATGGAAGTGCAATTAAAGCAGACAGAAAAGCAACTGTCAAAACAAATAGCAGAAGAATGCCAAGCAGTTCAATTAAGAAGTGGGAAAACATTAAATACCTCACTTCAAAGCAGCAGGAAGCCAAGAAATGAACAGATGTTTACTCAAAATCCCTCTGAGGACAATCAGAGCCCAGAGAGGAATGATGCTGGCGCTGAACGCCCAGACCATGCTCATTCCTGGCGTTCAACGCCAGAAACAAGCATGAATCTGGCGTTGAACGCCCAAAGGGAACATGGTTCTGGCGTTCAAACGCCAGTAACAAATAAGGAAGCGGCGTCTAACGCCACTCCAGCTTCCATCCCTGGCATTCAAATGCCAGTGGGTGATCAGTCACATACAAGTGCTGATAACAACCCTTCTAAAAAGGCTTCCCAACCCACTTCTGTAGGTAATAAACCTGCAGCAACTAAGGTTGAGGAATACAAAGCCAAAATGCCTTATCCTCAAAAACTCCGCCAAGCGGAACAGGATAAGCAATTTGCCCGCTTTGCAGACTATCTCAGGACTCTTGAAATAAAGATTCCGTTTGCAGAAGCACTTGAGCAAATACCCTCTTATGCTAAGTTCATGAAAGAGATCTTAAGTCATAAGAAGGATTGGAGGGAAACTGAAAAAGTTTACCTCACTGAAGAATGCAGTGCAGTCATTCTGAAAAGCTTACCTGAGAAGCTTAAAGATCCTGGGAGCTTTATGATACCATGCACATTAGAGGGTACTTGTGCCAAGCAAGCTTTATGTGATCTTGGGGCAAGTATCAACCTAATACCTGCATCCACTATCAGAAAGCTTGGTTTAGCTGAAGAAATCAAACCAACCAGGATGTGTCTTCAACTTGCTGATGGCTCCATTAAATACCCATCAGGAGTGATTGAAGACATGATTGTCAAGGTTGGGCCATTCGCCTTTCCTACTGACTTTGTGGTGCTGGAAATGGAGGAGCACAAGAGTGCAACTCTCATTCTAGGAAGACCTTTCCTAGCAACTGGCCGAACCCTCATTGATGTCCAAAAAGGGGAAGTAACCTTGAGAGTCAATGAGGAGGAGTTTAAGTTGAATGTTGTCAAAGCCATGCAGCATCCAGACACCCCAAATGACTGCATGAGTGTTGATATTATTGACTCTCTGGTAAGAAAGGTCAGTATGGCTGAGAGTCTCGAATCAGAGCTAGAGGACATCTTTAAAGATGTTCAGCCTGATTTGGAGGAATCAGAGAAGATAATAGAACCTCTGAAAATCCCTCAAGAAGAGGAGAAACCTCCAAAACCCGAACTCAAACCATTACCACCATCCCTGAAATATGCATTTCTGAGAGAAGGTGATACCTTTCCTGTAATTATAAGCTCTACCTTAGAGCCACAGGAAGAGGAAGCACTAATTCAAGTGCTAAGGACACACAAGACAGCTCTTGGGTAGTCCATCAGTGATCTTAAGGGAATTAGCCCAGCCATATGCATGCACAAGATCTTACTGGAGGATGACGCCAAGCCAGTGGTTTGATGAGCGGATAATTTGTATACTTTTTGGCATTGTTTTTAGTATGTTTTTAGTATGATCTAGTTAGTTTTTAGTATATTTTTATTAGTTTTTAGTTAAAATTCACTTTTCTGGACTTTACTACGAGTTTGTGTGTTTTTCTGTGATTTCAGGTATTTTCTGGCTGAAATTGAGGAACCTGAGCAAAAATCTGATTTAGAGACGGAAAAGGACTGCAGATGCTGTTGGATTCTGACCTCCCTGCACTCGAAGTGGATTTTCTGGAGCTACAAAAGCCCAATTGGCGCGCTCTCAACGGCGTTGGAAAGTAGACATCCTGGGCTTTCCAGCAATATATGATAGTCCATACTTTGCCCAAGATTTGATGGCCCAAACCGGCGTTCAAAGTCACCCTCAGAAATCCCAGCGTTAAACGCCTGAACTGGCACCCAAATGGGAGTTAAACGCCCAAACTGGCACTAAAGCTGGCGTTTAACTCCAAGAAGAGTCTCTGCACGAAAAATGCTTCATTGCTCAGCCCAAGCACACACCAAGTGGGCCCGGAAGAGGATTTTTATGTCATTTACTCATTTCCGTACACCTTAGGCTACTAGTTTTCTATAAGTAGGACCTTTGACTATTGTATTAAGAATCTTTTGATCTTTGGAACCTTTTTCTTTAGATCTTTTGATCACTTTGGGAGGCTGGCCATTCGGCCATGCCTAGACCTTGTTCTTATGTATTTTCAATGGTGGAGCTTCTACACACCATAGATTAAGGTGTGGAGCTCTGCTGTACCTCGAGTATTAATGCAATTACTATTGTTCTTCCATTCAATTCCGCTTGTTCTTGTTCTAAGATATCACTTGTTCTTCAACTTGATGAATGTGATGATCCGTGACACTCATCATCATTCTCACCCATGAACAAGGTGACTGACAACCACTTTTGTTCTACAAGCAACCAAGGCTCCAGTGGATATCTCTTGGGTTCTTTAACCGGAATCTTCGTGGTATAGGCGAGAACTGATGGCGGCATTCAAGAGAATCCGGAAGGTCTAACCTTGTCTGTGGTGTTCTGAGTAGGATTCAATGACTGAATGACTGTGACGTGCTTCAAACTCCTGAGGGCGGGGCGTTAGTGACAGACGCAAAAGAATCACTGGATTCTATTCCGGCCTGATTGAGAACCGACAGATGAATTCCGCTATGCTGTGACAGAGCATATGCAATCGCTTTCACTGAGAGGATGGGAGGTATCCACTGACAACGGTGAAACCCTTGCTTAAGCTTGCCATGGAAAGGAGTAAGAAGGATTGGATGAAGACAGTAGGAAAGCAGAGAGACGGAAGGGAAGGCATCTTCATGCGCTTATCTGAAGTTCCTACCAATGAATTACATAAGTATCTCTATCTTTACCTTTGTGTTATTTTCGTTCATCACCATTACCATTTGAGTTTGCCTGACTAAGATTTACAAGATGACCATAGCTTGCTTCAATACTAACAATCTCCGTGGGATCGACCCTTACTCGCGTAAGGTTTATTACTTGGACGACCCAGTGCACTTGCTGGTTAGTTGTGCGAAGTTATGTAATGCCATGGTATTGAACTACCAAGTTTTTGGGGTTCATGACTGGGGATTATGAGAGTTGTGAAAAAGTATTGTTCACAATTTCGCGCACCATGGTTCAACCATAAAGGCGGCTGAATCCAGCTATGAAAGAAGTGGTGCAGAAAGAGGTCACTAAATTACTAGAGGCTGGGATTATTTATCCTATTTCTGACAGCCCCTGGGTGAGCCCTGTCCAAGTTGTCCCTAAGAAAGGTGGCATGACAGTGATTCATAATGAAAAAAATGAACTGGTTCCTACAAGAACAGTTACAGGGTGGCGTATGTGCATTGATTATAGAAGGCTCAATACAGCCACCAGAAAGGATCATTTTCCTTTACCATTCATAGACCAGATGCTAGAAAGACTAGCAGGTCATGAATACTACTGCTTCCTGGATGGATATTCAGGTTATAATCAAATTGCAGTAGATCCCCAGGATCAGGAGAAAACGGCATTTACATGCCCATCTGGAGTATTTGCATACAGAAGGATGCCATTTGGCCTGTGCAATGCACCTGCAACCTTTCAGAGGTGCGTGCTCTCAATTTTCTCTGATATGGTGGAAAAATTCCTGGAAGTCTTCATGGATGACTTTTCAGTATTTGGAGACTCATTCAGCTCCTGCCTTAACCATTTAGCACTTGCTCTGAAAAGATGCCAAGAGACTAACCTGGTTTTAAACTGGGAAAAATGTCACTTTATGGTGACTGAAGGAATTGTCCTTGGGCACAAAATTTTGAACAAGGGAATAGAGGTGGATCAAGCTAAGGTAGAAGTAATTGAAAAATTGCCACCACCTGCTAATGTTAAGGCAATCAGAAGCTTTCTGGGGCATGCAGGATTCTATAGGAGGTTTATAAAGGATTTTTCAAAAATCGCCAAACCTCTGAGCAACCTGCTAGCTGCTGACACGCCATTTATCTTTGATAAAGAGTGTCTGCAGGCATTTGAGACTCTGAAAGCTAAATTGGTTACAGCACCAATCATCTCTGCACCAAACTGGACATTACCATTTGAATTGATGTGTGATGCCAGTGACCATGCCATTGGTGCAGTGTTGGGACAAAGGCATGACAAGCTTCTGCACGTCATTTATTATGCTAGCCGTGTTCTAAATGATGCACAGAAGAATTACACAACCACAGAAAAAGCGCTACTTGCAGTGGTTTACGCCATTGACAAATTCAGATCCTATTTAGTAGGATCAAAAGTGATTGTGTACACTGATCATGCTGCTCTTAAATATCTACTCACAAAGCAGGATTCAAAACCCAGACTCATCAAATGGGTGTTGCTTCTGCAAGAGTTTGATATAGAAATAAGAGACAGAAAAGGGACAGAGAATCAAGTAGCAGATCACCTGTCCCGAATAGAACCAGTAAAAGGGGCGTCCCTCCGTCTCACTGAGATCTCTGAAACTTTTCCGGATGAGCAACTCTTTGCCATCCAGGAAGTGCCATGGTTTGCAGACATTGCAAACTACAAGGCAGTGAGATTCATACCCAAAGAGTACAGTAGGGTGCAATCAAAGAAATTAATCACAGATGCAAAGTACTATCTTTGGGATGAACCATATCTCTTCAAGAGATGTGCAGACGGAGTAATCCGTAGATGTGTGCCTAAGGAAGAAGCGCAAAAGATTTTATGGCACTGCCATGGATCACATTATGGAGGACATTTTGGAAGTGAGCGAACAGCCACAAGAGTTCTCCAAAGTGGCTTCTACTGGCCCACTCTCTATAAAGATTCCCGAGCATTTGTGCTTAATTGTGACAGTTGCCAAAGATCAGGCAACCTACCTCACAGTTATGCCATGCCTCAACAAGGGATATTGGAGATTGAGTTGTTTGATGTATGGGGTATTGACTTCATGGGACCTTTCCCACCATCATACTCAAACACTTATATTCTGGTGGCAGTGGATTATGTATCCAAATGGGTGGAGGCTATTGCAACACCCACTAATGACACTAAAACAGTGTTAAAATTCCTCCAGAAACATATCTTCAGCAGATTTGGTATCCCTAGAGTATTAATCAGTGATGGGGGCACTCATTTCTGCAATAAACAGCTTTACTCTGCTCTGGTACGTTATGGAGTTAGCCACAGGGTAGCTACTCCATATCACCCACAAACTAATGGGCAAGCTGAAGTCTCAAATAGAGAACTTAAAAGAATCCTGGAACGGACTGTAATTAACCGTAGAAGGGATTGGGCAAGAAGCTTGGATGATGCTCTGTGGGCATACAGAACAGCATTCAAGACCCCCATAGGGACCTCTCCATACCAGCTTGTGTGTGGAAAGGCATGTCACTTGCCAGTGGAACTGGAACACAAGGCCTACTGGGCAACCAGATTCCTGAACCTTGATGCCAAGTTAGCTGGAGAAAAACGATTGCTCCAGTTAAATGAGCTAGAGGAATTTAGACTCAATGCTTTCGAGAATGCAAAAATTTACAAGGAGAAAGCAAAAAGATGGCATGATAAGAAATTGTCATCCAGAGTCTTTGAGCCAGGGCAGAAAGTTCTGCTATTTAATTCAAGGCTCAAATTATTCCCCGGAAAATTAAAATCCCGGTGGAGAGGTCCATATGTAATTACAAGTGTATCACCATATGGATACATAGAACTTCAGGATAATGACTCTAACAAAAAGTTCATTGTTAATGGACAAAGAGTTAAACATTATCTTGAAGGTAATTTCGAGCAAGAATGCTCAAGACTGAGACTTAATTGAAGATCAGTAATAGTCCAGCTAATGGCATTAAAGAAGCGCTTGCTGGGAGGCAACCCAGCCAATCACAAAATTTAATTTTATTCGTTTTTCTAATTAATTAAAAGTTTTTACAGGTAGATGCTAAAGTATCTTCAGAAGGTGAAATAGCAATTGGTTGAAGTCACAGAGTTACAGGGAAATTTGGAAGCTCACTGGCGTGAAAAAGCCAGTAAGAAACAATTTGGGCGTTGAACGCCCAAAAGAAGCACCCACTGGGCGTTTAACGCCAGTAAGGGTAGCCATCTGGGCGTTAAACGCCAGAAAGGAGCATCTTCTGGGCGTTAAACGCCAGAAAGAAGCACTTTCTGGGCGTTTAACGCCAGACTGCTAGCATCCTGGGCGTTCAGAAAAACGCCCAGTGACAAAGGACTTCCTGGCGTTCAACGCCAGAAAGAAGCATCAGCTGGGCATTGAACGCCCAGGAGAAGCAACAATTGGGCGTTAAACGCCCAAAACATGCATCGTTTGGGCGTTTAACGCCAGGATGGTGGGAGGAGGTAAAAATTCGTTTTTAATCTTAATTTTTCTAAATTTTTATGTTTCAATTCATGATTTCTTACATAAACATGTTTCAATTTGTCATCCCTCATTTCAAATTAGTTTTCTAAAAACCCTGATTTCTAAAAATCCATGTGTCAAAACTTTTAAATATATCTTAATCCATAAAAACAAATGGTCTTCCAATCCAATCCAACTCTTTTAAGTTTGTTTTCAAAACTCATTTATTTTTAAAAAAAAAAATCTTTTTCAAAATTAAAAATTCAGATCTATCTTTTAATTATTAGTTAAATCTTTTTTTTTAAAACTATATCTTTTTCTTATCATATCTATCTTTTACAAATCATATCTTATATCTTATCTTTTCCTATTTTCGAAAATTACCCACCCCCTCCCTATATATTGAATTCGGCGCCCCTCTCCTCATCACCATCCAACACTTGCTCTCCTCCTATCCCTCTTCTTTCTTCTCTTTTGCTTGAGGACAAGCAAAGCTCTAAGTTTGGTGTGTTTATCCGTGATCACAAAAACATACCCACTAAAGATCATGGCTCCTAAAGGAAAACAACCCAACCCAAGAGGCAAGAAAGAGAACACTCCAAAGCCACTTTGGAATCAAGGGAAGTTCTTAACTAAAGAACATTCAGACCATTACTACAAGATAATAAGTCACAGATCAGTGATCCCGGAAGTCAGATTTGATCTGAAAGAAGATGAATATCCGGAGATCCAAGAGCAAATCCGAAACAGGCATTGGGAAATTCTGGCCAATCCTGAAACGAAAGTGGGAAGGAACATGGTTCAGGAGTTCTATGCTAATCTATGGCAGACAGACAGACAAAGAATAATTGGAGCTGCTCTCTTTGACCATCGGACCTTAGTCAGAGGAAAGATCATTCATACCAATTCTGACAAGATCAGGGAGATATTTAAGCTTCCACAACTGAAAGATGCCCAGACTCCTTTAATAGGAGAATGATGAGGGTAAATAAAGGGCTGGACAAGATTCTGGAGGATATATGCATCCCTGGAGTCAAGTGGACCACCAGCACAACTGGCATCCCAGTTCAACTCAAAAGGGAAGATCTAAAACCAGTAGCCAGAGGTTGGCTAGATTTCATAGGGCGTTCCATATTGCCCACCAACAACCGTTCTGAAGTCACTATTAAAAGAGCAGTAATGATTCACTGCATCATGTTGGGAAAAGAAGTAGAAGTCCATCAGCTGATCTCATGTGAGCTATACAAAATAGCAAACAGGAATTCTAAGGACGCCAGATTGGCCTATCCAAGCCTAATTTCTATGCTCTGCAAAGATGCTGGAGTAAAGATGGGAATAACAGAATATATCCTAATTGAAAAGCCAATTACTGGAATATCAATGGTCAGACAACAGCAACAAGATGATTCAACCAAGAGGAGAGCACAAGAAGCCCTCCCAAAACTGCCTCAATTCGAATATTGGGAACATCTTGAGGCTTCTATTTCCAAATTGCAAGAAGCTATGGACCAAATAAAGGAAGAACAGAATAATCAAAGTAGCATGCTTTGCAAACTGCTCAAGGAACAAGAAGAGCAAGGGCGTGATCTAAGGGAGCTGAAGCGCCAAAAATTAATCCTTAAACAGCACCCCACAGATTAGAGGAACATCTACTCCTCAAAACAACAGGTTGCTGAGTTCCAATTTTTCTGCTTTAACTTAGTGATAGTATTATTATAGAAATTTACCTTAGGAGATATTTAGTAGTAATTAATATGTCTATTTTGATTTTATTTCCAATTAAGCTAGAATTTATTTTTCTCATCATCATCAGGCATGAATAAAGTAGTAGATTTTTTTAGAATAAAGAAGTAATCTATATTTTTCGAGTTCTTAATAATAAAAATTATAATTAATTATGTGTGGTGGCAATACTTTTTGTTCTCTGAATGAATGCTTGAACAGTGCATAACTTGTACTTTGAATTTGATGAATATTGGCTCCTGAAAGAATGAGGAACACGAAAAATATTATTGATGATCTGAAAAATTATGAAATTGATTCTTGAAGCAAGAAAAAGCAGTCTCAAAAAAAAAAGAGAAGGAGCAATAGAAAAAGCCACGAGCCCTTAAAACTAAAAGGCAAGGGTAAAAAGGATCCAAGGCTTTGAGCATCAATGGATAGGAGGGCCCAAGGAAATAAAATCCAGGCCTAAGCGGCTAAACCAAGCTGTCCCTAACCATGTGCTTGTGGCATGCAGGTCCAAGTTACAAACTTGAGACTGAGTGGTTAAAGTCGTGATCCAAGGCAAACAGAGTGTGCTCAAGAGCTCTGGACACCTCTGACTGGGGACTCTAGCAAAGCTAAGTCACAATCTGAAAAGGTTCACCTAGTCATGTGTCTGTGGCATTTATGTATCTGGTGGTAATACCGGAAAACAAAGTGCTTAGGGCCACGGCCAAGACTCTTAAAATAACTGTGTTCAAGAATCAATATACTACACTAGGAGAATCAATAATACTATCTGAATTCTGAGTCCTAAGGATGCCAATCATTCTGAAATTCAAAAGATAAAGGGAGATGCCAAAACTGTTCAGAAACAAAAAGCTACAAGCCCCGCTCATCTAATAAGAATCTGAGCTTCATTTAAAACTCTAAAATATTATTACTTCTTAATTTCTGTTAAAACCTATTTTATTCATCTAGTTGCTTGAGGACAAACAACAGTTTAAGTTTGGTGTTGTGATGAGTGGATATTTTATACGCTTTTTGGGGGTAATTTCATGTAGATGTTAGTATGTTTTAATTAGTTTTCAGTAGAATAATATTAGTTTTTAGGCAAAAATCATATTTCTGGACTTTACTATGAGCTTGTGTGTTTTTCTGTGATTTCAGGTATTTTCTGGCTGAAATTGAGGGAGCTGAGCAAAAATCTGGGTTAGGCTGAAAAAGGACTGCTGATGCTGTTGGATCCTGACCTCCCTGCACTCGAAATGGATTCCTGCTCTCAACGGCGTTGGAAAGTAGACATCCAGGGCTTTCCAGCAATATATAATAGTTTATACTTTGCGCGAGGATAGACGACGTAACCTGGCGCTGAACGCCAAGTACATGCTGTTGTCTGGAGTTAAACGCCAGAAAAACGTCATGATCCGGAGTTGAACGCCCAAAACACGTTATAACCTGGAGTTCAACTCCAAGAAAGGCCTCAACTCGTGGATAGCTCTAGTCCCAGCCTCAGCACACACCAAGTGGGCCCCAGAAGTGGATTTCTGCACCAACTATCTTAATTAACTCATTTTTCTGTAAACCTAGGTTACTAGTTTACTATTTAAACAACTTTTAGAGACTTATCTTGTACCTCATGACATTTTCAGATCTGAATTACATACTTTTTGATGGCATGAGTCTCTAAACTTCATTGTTGGGGGTGAGGAGCTCTGCGGCGTCTCGATGATTTAATACAATTCCTTTGTTTTCCATTCAAACACGCTTGTTCTTATCTAAGATGTTTATTCGCGCTTAATTATGGAGAAGGTGATGATCCGTGACACTCATCACCTTCCTCAATCCATGAACGTGAGCCTGACAACCACCTCCGTTCTACATCAGATTGAATGAATATCTCTTAGATTCCTTAATCAGAATCTTCGTGGTATAAGCCGGATTGATGGCAGCATTCATGAGAATCCGGAAAGTCTAAACCTTGTCTGTGGTATTCCGAGTAGGATTCTGGGATTGAATGACTGTGATGAGCTTCAAACTCCTGAAGGCTGGGCGTTAGTGACAGACGCAAAAGAATCAATGGATTCTACTCCAACCTGATTGAGAACCGACAGATGATTAGCCGTGCTGTGACAGAGCATAGGAACGTTTTCACTGAGAGGATGGGAAGTAGCCATTGACAATGGTGACACCCTACATAGAGCTTGCCATGGAAGGAACCATGCGTGTGGGAAGAGGACTTCAAAGAAAAGTAGAAAATCAAAGGACAAAGCATCTCCAAGACTCCGACATATTTCTCATTACTGCACACTAAGTAACGATTTGATTCTCTCTTATTTTTCTTACAATTTTAAATACTTTGACTTCTTAAAATTAAATCCAAATAACCTTATTGGCCTCCTGACTAAGATTAATAAAATAAACACTGATTGCTTCAAACCAATAATCTCCGTGGGATCGACCCTTACTCACGTAAGGTATTACTTGGACGACCCAGTGCACTTGCTGGTTAGTTGTGCGAATTACAAATTCGTGCACAAGTCTCTCAGAGGACTTGCAGGGTAGTGTTCTTGTTATTGGTTATGGATTTATTTATTTTGGGGTTTTAGATGAGAAAATAAATAGTAAATGGTAATGAAATTGTATTAACAAAATGGTCTTGGCAAGGTTTGTTTGTCAAGGGTCTTCATCATTATCACTAGCCACAAGTATGGTAGTTGCAAGGATTAATCTCACTAAGTCATCCTTTAATCAAGTAGCAAAGGAAAGTCAAGTGAGTAATATCAATCCAAGTCCATAAGTCCTAGCTTTTCACTAATTGGATTATTGAAGGCTAGAGTCAGTGGCTATCAACTATCAATCAATTGGACACTAACAACTCAAGAAATCCTAATTCACCTTCTCAAGCCAAGAACATAGATATCTACTCTAACATCCTCTCAAGCATTTCATCAAACACTTGGAGGGTAATGAAAGAAAGCATTTTTATTTGTAAGAATAAAAGGAATCAACAACCAAAAATTACAAGGAATTAACAAAACAACAATCAACAACATCACAATCACATGAATTATCTCAAATTGCATTATTAAAAGAAAACAAAAGAACAAAAATATCTCAATTACAAAACCTAGAAACAAAATAAGAGAAATTACAACAAGAGGATAGGGATAGAAAGAAGAACCAAAGTGTAGCAATCATCAATTGAAGGTAGAAGTAGAAGGAGACTTGAATTAAACCTAGAACTATGAGATCCTAATCTAACCCTAATTCCTAATCCTAATTCTAGAGAGAAGAGAGAGCTTCTCTCTCTAAAAACTACTTCTAAAACTAAACTATGACTAATGATCAAAAGTATATTGATTCCTCTTCAATCCTTGGCTTAAATAGCATCAGAAATGAGTTGGATTGGGCCCACAAGGCTTCTAAAATCGTTGGCCACGTGTTGCATTAAGTGGGTCATGTGCCACCATCGGCGCATTCGCGTACCGTGCGCATGCGCGCCCCTATGTGCGATGCAACTATAGCAAATCTTATATCGTTTCGAAGCCCCGGATGTTAGCTTTCCAACCTAACTAGAACCGCATCAATTGGACCTCTGTAGCTCAAGTTATGGTCAATTAAGTGCGGAAAGGTCGGCTTGACAGCTTTGCGTTTCCTTTATTTCTTCATAAGTTCTCCATTTCTACATGCTTTTCCTTCATTCCCTTGGTCCAATCCTTGCCTCCTAAATCTGAAATCAGTTAGCAAACATATCAAGGCATCTAATGGAATCAAGGAGAATTAGATTTAGCTATTTTAAGTCCTAAAAAGCATGTTTTCACTCTTAAGCACAATTAAAGGAGAAGTTATAAAACCATGCTATTTCAATGGATAAATGTGGGTAAAAGGTTATAAAATCCCCTAAATCAAGCACAAGATAAACCCTACAAATGGGGTTTATCAACCTCCCCACACTTAAACCAAGCATGTCCTCATGCTTAAACCAAGAGAGAAACAAAGGGTATCAACATTTATTCAATGTAAATAAACTTTATGCAACCTAAACTATATGCAATTATCTAAATGGATGCAACTAAATGCAAAATGGTTTTACCTACCTGGTTAAAAATAAATCAATCCTCCAAGGTATACATGCACAAGTAGGGTCAAGATCATATAACGATTCATGAATCCTACCAACTCGAATATCAAAATGAAGTTCAAGTAGACTTGCAAGAAGAACGCTCATGAAAGCCGGGAATCAAGGAATTGAGCATCGAACCCTCACCGGAAGTGTTTGCACTCTAGTCGCTCAAGTGTGTAGGGTTGATTCTCTCAATTCTCCCCTAATCATGCCTTCTAAGATCTGTTTTTCTTCTAACAATCAACATATATTTCATGCATGCATACAAGTATCATGAGGTCTTTTCTTTAGGTTGTAATGGGGCTAGGGTTAAGGTAGGATGCATATTTGGTCAAGTGAGCTTGAAGTTTGAATCTTTGATAGGCTTAGACTTCCCACCTAACCTATGACATCCTATACAATTAAATTCTAACCTAACTACCCATTCTTCACTTTTCCACATACTCATGCATTCTCTTTTCATTTCACAACACATATGCATTGACTTTTATTTGAGCTTTACTTTGGGGCATTTTGTCCCCTTTTTTATTTCTTTCTTTTTCTTTTTTCTCTTTCTTTTTCTATATTTTTTTTCTTTTCCATATTGTTTTTTTTTCTTTTCTTCTTCTCATTTTTTTTATATACAAGAGCATCAATGCATAAGGTTTTACATTTGATCAATACATGAGTATGTACCCAATTCCCAATATTTACACTAATAATACAAAACTACCTTTTTATTCACCCAATGTCCCAAGGTTCCCATACTTGAATGATACTCACACACACTAGCCTAAGCCAATCAAAGATCCAAATTAAGGACATTTATTGTTTTTTCGCTTTAAGGCTTGTAATGTGCTAAATTAAGAACAAAGTGGGTTAAGCATAGGCTCAAAGTTGGCTAATAAAGGTTGATAAAAGGTAGGCTATTTGGGTAAGTGAGCTAATGAAACAATGGCCTCAATCATATAAATGCATGAATACATAAAATAATGGACATAAAGAATCAAACAAATCAAAGATTACAACCATAGAAAGAGAATAATGCACTCAAGAAGGAAAAATAAGTGGTTATAAGATGTAACCACACAATTAGGCTCAAATCTCACAAGCTTGTGTTCTTAGCTCAAAAACCATGTTCCAAAATAAATTCTTTCAAGCAAGTTCCACAAATTTTCTTTTTCAAATTGGTAGGGTGCCCTAAAATAGCTTCTTGGAAAGGAAATCATCACCCTAACCAAGTAGTCCTAATAAGAAAGAAGTGGTAAAAATATGTACAATTTCTAACTAACATGCAACCTATCATGCAATCCAATAGCTACTCTAACAAAGAAAATAAAAATTTGGTGTTGAAAAGGAAATTGTTACCCATGGAGATCGGTCGGACGACCTCCCCACACTTGAAGATTGCATCGTCCTCGGTGCATGCAAAGAAGAGCAAGGTGGATGGGTTGCTATAATTGATGAGCTCCTTCAAAATGTTGTGCGGAGGACTTGTTTGTTGCCCCATTTAAAAGCTTTTCCTTTCTCCCTTTCTGGTGGCCAACCTAAAAGGAAAGAAAAGGAAAGAAAATTAAGCCTATAACAAAGATATCAAGGCAATTAGAATATAGGCAGGGCTAATGCCAAATAAGAGTATGATTCCCTACTACATGTTAGCTAAGCATGTGAGAGAAAAAACAATGTAAGCTAAGGCATATCATTAAGCTCGATGCAAGAGTAAAGTTAAAGCATGAAGAGTGTATTGAGCATCAAGTTCAAATGAGAAGAAGTGGGTCATGAAAGACAATATGAGGTCATATCAATGCACAAAGACACAAGAGTCATTTAAGATGAAGCATTGATTTAAAAGTTTCATCACCCAACAATGTCAAACAAGTCAAGAAGCATCAAAATAATGCAAGAAAGTCTCAACAATTGAGTAGGAAAGTTCAACACCATTATTAATATGGAAAAATTAGAAAATAAAATGAGAACAAGGTAGAGAAAAAGCAAAATTAAAATGCAATGAATGAAAATAAGCAAATACAATAAAAGAAAATGGAGGAAAAGAAAGAAATTTTTTTTTGTTTTTTTTAGTATTTTATTTATTTATTTATTTATTTATTATTATTATATTATTATTATTTTTTTTATTAAATTTTTTTTTTATTTATATTAAAAGAGAAAAAAATTTTCTAGAGAGGAAGAAGAAAAAAAAATTAGAAAGAAAGAAGAAGAGAAGAGGAAAGAAGGAGAAAGGAGGAAGGAGAAAAGCAGGGTGCAAATCCGCGCGCGCGCGCACAGCGCGCTTACGCGTGGATGCAACAGAGACAATCCGCACGCGCGCACAGCGCGCTTACGCGAGGATGAGGTTGTGCTCCCAGCACAATGCTAGCACAAAGTACGCACAACACTCTGATTTTTGTACTAGAAGTTGCAGAAGTGCAATCCGCGCGCGCGCACAGCGTGCTAGCACGCTGATGCCTGTTTTTTTTTTTTTTTTTGCCCAAAAAGCAGAAAAAAATGCCCAAGAGCTCCCTATAATGCCTACACTCTTCTTTATTCAATCAAATATCATACAATTTACAAAAATGCAATTTGATTTTAGGATTTATTCATCTACTACTAATGAATACAACATACTAACAATCCAATCTTTACAAACAAATCAATATGAAATGAAAATCTACCTACAATGGCAACTCAAATCACTTATTAAACAAAACTAAAAGAAAATGGAAAGAGTTTACCATGGTGGGGTGTCTCCCACCTAGCACTTTTATTTATTGTTCTTAAGTTGGACATTTTGAGGAGCTCATTGTCATGGTGGCTTATGTTTGTACTCATCCTTGAATCTCCAAGGATCTCTACTTCTTGAATGGTTGACAGAATTTCCAACCATCTTCACCAATCTAGGGTAGAGTTCTACCCAAGATATGAGTCCCCATAGTTGGTCTTCACCTAGCGAACCGGGATCCCATATCTTATCTTCACACCCATCCGTGAGTTGAGTCTCATGACTCTTCCGTACGGGTGGTATGGCCTTGGAATTCTCAAAGAAGCTTCCAAACAACTTCCTAGACCCGTACAATTTGGTTCCACACCAAACATTGCTCTTGAATTTTGAGCTTGCAACCGTCATGAGCTTAGAATGATGTTTCCAACCACTACACAACTCTCTTATACTTTTAACTCCACAAAGAGCTCTAAGTTGACCATCATTTTCAATTAAACCATATTCAAGTGAGAAAGTAAAGCTTAGGAATAAGAGTTTTACCCACTTGAATGTTGTGTTGGATGGTGACTTGGGGAGGGAGACCTCCCCACACTTAGACAATGCAAGGTCTACTTCCTTGTGCTCTTCTTTGTGTATTTCCACCTCTTTGCGAGCTTCCTCGATTTCAACCTTTCCCCTTTTTTCACGTGGCTTGGTGTTGTCTTCAAGAACTTTGATTTCTTGCCTAATGGGAGGTGATTCAATTTTGGATAGAAATTCATTGATGAATAAATCATTTCTTGGTCAACCTCTTCATATTCTTCAATTTCGATATACACCATGCCAATGTTTTCCTCTTGGTAGTTCTCTTTCTCATTGCTCACCAAGGGTATGGGAGGTTGTGCACACTCTTCTATAATTTCAACTCCATGTCCAATGGGAGAGGATTCCATTGTAGAGAGAAATTCATCCATGATTGAATCCATCTCTTGATAAGCCTCTTCCAAGTCTTCAACTATGACATGCCTTGGAGGTTGCGCACCCTCTTCAACATCAATATCAAGCTTCTTGGAAGAGTTCTCCATGATGCTACATTCCCATGGACTTTCAACATCTCCTAAATCTTCAACCACTTTTTCCTTTTCTTCAATGATCATAGGCTCCTCCAAATGTTCTAACACAAAATTTGACTCCTCCTTCTCCACCAAATTTTCCAATTTCTCCTTCATGCTTTGCTCTTCTTTTGACTTTTCACATGTGGTCACGGAAATACCTTGAGTATTCAAATATTGGTGGGCTAAAGTGTGCACCACCTTGGTCAAATTGGTCACAAACTCAAGTGTATCCCGCTTCATGGCTTCTTGTCCTTGGAGTAACAAAGTGAGAGGGTCATCTATTGGGATTTGGGGTGAGTAAGAAGGTTCATTATTTTAGAGAGAGGGTTCATAGTAGGAAGGTGGTTCTTCTTGGTAAGGGTATGGAGATGGTGAGTGTTGAGGTGGTTCATGGTAGTAATCTTGATAGGGTTGTGGTGGTTCTAAAGGTTCTTGCTCATAATGGTCATAAGAATATGGTATGGGTGATTGGTCATATGATGGATATGGATCATAGGGCGGTGTTTGGTAATGAAAGGCTTGTGAGAATGGTTGAGGGCTATGTTGAGGTTCATGTTGAGGATGAGATTCATAGGCATATGATGGTGGTTGTTGAGTGTCACAAAAAGAGTCATCATAGCCATTAAATTGACATGCATTAGGATGGGAATTAGACCTATAAATATCCGGAGGTTGTTGCCAATAGGAGTGATCAATTCCTTGAGGCTCCTCCCATCTTTGTTGGTTCCATCCATGGTCCACATTTCCTACAACACAATTAGAACCAAACTCAAAGCCAAAGTGAGAATTCATAATGAGAGAACAAAATAAAACTAACAAAAATTAAGAAACAAACAAAAGATAAACCTATTCACAATATTCACATATGTACAATAACCAATAACATAACACCATTGCAAATCCCCGGCAACGGCACCATTTTGATGAACGGATTTTTGACGGTTTAGAATTTTCCAAATGAAATCTCATCGAAGTATAGTCTCTAAACCAACAATAATCCTCTCATACAAAAATTTGTTTGTCACAAGTATAAATCCCTAAAATTAATAACCGAAGTATTTAAACCTCGGGTCGTCTCTCAGAGGACTTGCAGGGTAGTGTTCTTGTTATTGGTTATGGATTTATTTATTTTGGGGTTTTAGATGAGAAAAATGAATAGTAAATGGTAATGAAATTGTATTAACAAAATGGTCTTGGCAAGGTTTGGTTGTCAAGGGTCTTCATCATTATCACTAGCCACAAGTATGGTAGTTGCAAGGATTAATCTCACTAAGTCATCCTTTAATCAAGTAGCAAAGGAAAGTCAAGTGAGTAATATCAATCCAAGTCCATAAGTCCTAGCTTTTCACTAATTGGATTATTGAAGGCTAGAGTCAATGGCTATCAACTATCAATCAATTGGACACTAGAAACTCAAGAAATCCTAAGTCACCTTCTCAAGCCAAGAACATAGAATTCTACTCTAACATCCTCTCAAGCATTTCATCAAACACTTGGAGGGTAATGAAAGAAATCATTTTTATTTGTAAGAATAAAAGGAATCAACAACCAACAATTACAAGGAATTAACAAAACAGCAATCAACAACATCACAATCACATGAATTATCTCAAATTGCATTATTAAAAGAAAACAAAAGAACAAAAATATCTCAATTACAAAACCTAAAAACAAAATAAGAGAAATTAAAACAAGAGGATAGGGATAAAAAGAAGAACCAAAGTGTAGCAATCATCAATTGAAGGTAGAAGTAGAAGGAGACTTGAATTAAACCTAGAACTATGAGATCCTAATCTAACCCTAATTCCTAATCCTAATTCTAGAGAGAGGAGAGAGCTTCTCTCTCTAAGAACTACTTCTAAAACTAAACTATGACTAATGATCAAAAGTATATTGATTCCTCTTCAATTCTTGACTTAAATAGCATCAGAAATGAGTTGGATTGGGCCCACAAGGCTTCTAAAATCGCTGGCCACGTGTTGCATTAAGTGGGTCATGTGCCACCATCGGCGCGTGCACGTACCGTGCGCGTGCGCACCCCTATGCGCGATGCAACTATAGCAAATCTTATATCGTTTTGAAGCCCCGGATGTTAGCTTTCCAAACCAACTGGAACCGCATCAATTGGACCTCTGTAGCTCAAGTTATGGTCAATTAAGTGCGAAGAGGTCGACTTGACAGCTTTTGCGTTTCCTTTATTTCTTCATGAGTTCTCCATTTCTACATGCTTTTCCTTCATTCCCTTGGTCCAATCCTTCCCTCCTAAATCTGAAATCACTTAGCAAACATATCAAGGCATCTAATGGAATCAAGGAGAATTAGATTTAGCTATTTTAAGTCCTAAAAAGTATGTTTTCACTCTTAAGCACAATTAAAGGAGAAGTTATAAAACCATGCTATTTCAATGGATAAATGTGGGTAAAAGGTTATAAAATCTCCTAAATCAAGCACAAGATAAACCCTACAAATGGGGTTTATCAACCAACTTGGTCTTAAATTGGGAAAAATGTCACTTCATGGTGACAGATGGAATAGTCCTTGGCCATAAAGTTTCTAACCAAGGCATTGAGGTAGACAAAGCTAAGGTGGAGCTAATTGAAAAATTACCTCCACCAAGTGATGTCAAGGCAATTAGGAGCTTTTTGGGACATGCTGGCTTCTATAGAAGGTTTATTAAAGATTTTTCAAAGATAGCCAAGCCCTTAAGCAATCTCCTAATGTCTGATACACCATTTATCTTTGATGAGAAGTGCATGCTAGCATTTGAAAACTTGAAAAAGAAGCTATCCTTAGCTCCTATCATCACCCCACCTGATTGGAATTTACCATTCGAACTGATGTGTGATGCATCTGATTTTGCAGTTGGGGCAGTGTTAGGATAGAGGAAAGAAAATTTGGTGCATGTCATATACTATGCCAGCAAGGTCCTTAATGATGCTCAATGAAATTATACCACCACCCAAAAGGAGTTGCTGGCAATAGTTTTTGCATTTGACAAATTTAGATCCTACCTCATTGGCTCTAAAGTTATTGTGTTCACTGATCACACAGCACTCAAATATCTTTTGCCAAACAGGAATCAAAACCAAGACTAATCAGATGGATCTTATAATTGCAGGAATTCAACATCGAGATTAGAGATAAAAAGGGTGTGGAGAACAAAGTAGCAGATCATCTATCCAGAATCCCTTCTGAGAAGGATGATACACATGATACAAGTGTAAATGAGTTTTTCCCGGATGAATAGTTAATGTTGGTTCACAAAGCACCCTGGTTTGCAGATATTGCCAATTTTAAAGCAGTCAGTGACCTACCACCTGGGATCAACAAACATCAAAGAAGAAAACTCGTCAATGATGCTAAGTATTTCATTTGGGATGAACCCTTTCTCTTCAAGAAATGCTCAGATGGAATCCTTAGGAAGTGCATTTCAAAAGAAGAAGGACGAAAGGTCCTGTGGAGTTGTCATAGTGCTAGCTATGGAGGTCATTTTGGAGGAGAAAGAACTGCCACAAAAGTACTACAATGTGGGTTCTTTTGGCCCACTATCTTCAAGGATGCTAAGGAATTGGTGAAGAGCTGCAATGAATGCCAAAGGGCTGGCAACCTGCCTAAGAGAAATGACATGCCACAGCAATACATTCTAGAGCTTGAACTGTTCGATGTATGGGGGATAGACTTCATGGGACCATTTCCAACCTTATATTCGAACAAGTATATCTTGGTGGCAGTGGAATATGTATCTAAGTGGGTGGAGGCCGTTGTAACACCAACCAATGACAACAAGGTAGTCATAAACTTTCTTCAAAAGAACATCTTCACCATATTTGGAGTCCCACGAGCCCTCATCAGTGATGGAGGGAGCCATTTCTGCAATAGACCATTGGAGACCCTACTCCTAAGATATGGGGTGAAGCATAAAGTTGCCACACCTTATCATCCCCAAACAAGTGGGCAAACAGAGATATCTAACCGAGAGTTGAAAAGGATCTTGGAAAAGAGTGTGGGCATATCAAGAAAGGACTGGGTGAAGAAGCTAGATGATGCTCTTTGGCCATACAAGACAGCCTTCAAAACACCAATTAGGATGTCCCTATATCAACTGGTATACGAAAAGGCTTGTCACTTGCCATTACAGTTGGAGCATAAAGCCTCTTGGGCTCTTAAGATACTGAACTTGGACAGCACCGCTGCTGGTGAAAAGAGAGTGTTGCAGCTTCAAGAATTGGAAGAATTCAGGTCTCAAGCCTATGAAAATACGAAGATTTATAAGGAAAAAGCAAAAAGGAGACATGATCTCAACCTGGCACCAAGAAGTTTCGAAGAAGGACAATATGTGCTTCTCTACAACTCCAGAATGAAACTCTTTCTTGGGAAACTCAAATCAAGATGGTCGGGGCCCTTTCTAATCACAAAAGTCTCACCTTATGGACACCTAGAAATAATGGAAGAAAAATCAAAGAGGAAATTCACTGTGAATGGACAAAGACTCAAACACTACTTGGGCAACATGGGGGAAATCCCCAAACAGAAGTATAACCTCAACTAAGGAAGGAATCGTCGAGCTAGCGATGCTAAAAAAGCGCTTTGTTGGGAGGCAACCCAACCTGAGGTAATTCTTTTGTCATAAGTTTCTCAATAAAAACTTCAAGTTGAATTTTCTGTAGTGTGAGGAGCTAAGTTTGGTGTCACACACCAAAATAATTCAAGGGTGAATATAGGACTCTAAGTTTGGTGTTCCACCAAAAACTCCAGCTGAAGAGTGCATTGCAACCCTTCAGTGATAAAGCATTGCTCTAGCAACCAGAGAACTCACTCGACAGAGGTCTAACCTCTAATGCATAGTTGTCTTTCTAACCTATAGTCGTTTCTTAATAAAAAACACACAAGGTTTCTGCATGTATTCAATTTGCTGAATTAAGCAAAGAACCAAGCTTGGTGTTCACACACCAAATTAAGTTTAGAAACGCACAAGCACACATGCATGCTAACTCTTTTTCAAGTGCTTGGGGAACAAGCAACTTCCAATAATGTTACAGAAATTCAATTAATCTCAGGGAATGGTCATACCTCATCATCCAAGGAAACAGACAAGGATGCAAATGCTAGGATGAGAATACCAAGGAAGACATCATGAGGTTGTATCAAACTGTCTCGAAATGCAGAACTTTAATTGAAAATTGATTGAAAGAAATCTTCATATTCTGCTTGTTCCTCTTTATTCACATCTAAGTGTGCTAGTCTAAGTCCCAAGTTTTCATCTTTATCTTTCTTAATTGTATGCCTATCCTTTAAGTTAATCAAAAAGAAAATGTTATGATAAGAACAAGAGTGGAGTTATTTGTGAAGTAAGTTTTGAATGTTTGTGGTAGGGTGATTAGTTAGCTAAGTTGGTTCACCAACAAGGAAAGAAGGCAACTATCTATATTGAATCCTATGCTTGAAACACATCCTATGAGACTAACTAAATAATAAGATCCCAATAAGAAAAGAGAAAGAGCAATAAAAGTGAAAAGGAAAGAAACACAATAAGAAACAATGCTAGGCACCAAGGGTTTTAAGATTGAGGCATGTGTCTGTGGTGTTCATGTGCAAGGGATATGCTTCGATGAATAAGCTCTTAGGGGTGCCTCATCACTTGGTAACTTGGATTAACTAATCCGGGATTATCAACTGAAAGTCCACTATCAAGAGTGACCCTTGCTACAGAACACTTAGTAACCCAAAGAAGTGCTGGACACCAAGGTCTCAAGAAAGAAAAATAACAAATCATGTGCCTGTGGTGTGTATGTATGAGGGAAAGAGACTTGAGAGAGTAAGTCCTTAAGGGTGTCTTAACACCTAGCACCTTGAACCAACTGGTTCGGGAGTGTTGACTGAAAGCTTATCATAAAGAGTCGCCCTCTTACAGAGCACTTAGCTAAAAGAAGAATGCAATAAATCTTGAGAAAACAAAAGAAGGAAGGATCAACAACTAGGAAGTCTCAAGGGATGTAAGTAAGCAAGTGTTCAAGGGCATGATAAAGGCCTGAAACCTGGTAAAGGAATGAACCTAAGTTGCTATGCATGAAACCCCATAAACCAGGAATTTTACTTTTATATTGTTCATCTTGTTCTTTCATTCATTATTCCTACATTCCAGTACTTGCTTAGGAACAAGCAAGCTTTAAGTTTGTGTTGTGATGCCAAGGCATCTAGGCCAGTTTCACTGTCCTTTCCTTTACTGCTTTAAGGTAGTTTCATGTATTTTCTTAGAGAATAAGGCAAGTTTTGGATGAAAATACACTCACACCTTGATTCAAGCAACTATTGTAAATTTCACATGATTTCATAAGGATTTTGCAAGAATTGAATGACAAATTAATGATGCATAATCTCATAACTTTGACTAGAGCTTTGATGCACTTTATTTGCTTGATTTCAGGACAAAGGAAGCAAGGAAGAACCACGTTAGTAGCCACGTTAACCTAGTTAACGTGATCACTAACGTGGAATGGGAAAGAGCTTGCAACGTTAATGAGAAAAGTGATCACCAATAACGCCTGCGAAGCCATCATAAGCCCACGTTAATTGCCACGTTAACTAATTAACGTGGAGACAAAGAAAGCTCCAACGTTAGTGGTAAACGTGAACACCACTAACGCTCCAAAATATGGCAATGAATCACGTTAAGAGTCACATTAACTTAGTTAACGTGAACTCTAACGTGGAAGAGAGGAACAATGACAACGTTAGTGACACTCACCTTTGTCACTAACGTTGGATCAAACTAGCATTGCCCACGTTAGTGGTCATGTTAAGACCACTAACGTGAAAGTTAACGTGGAGCTAAGATTGATGAGCCAACGTTAGTGACACTCACCTTTGTCACTAATGTTGGAGATGGCATTCACTACCACGTTAGTGGCCACGTTAACTTAGTTAACATGAGCTCTAACGTGGAGAGTAGGGGCACTTGGAGCGTTAGTGAGAAAGGTGAGTGCCACTAACACTCTCGAAGATGAGGCATACCCACGTTAAGAGCCACGTTAGTTACACTAACGTGAACTCTAACGTAGGGACAAGGGGCACAAGCCAATGTTATTGGGAAAGGTGAGTCCCAATAACACTTGCGAAGGTTTATAAGGCAATGTTAGTGGTCACGTTAGTGCCACTAACATTGGAGTTAACGTGGGTTATATGGGGTTGGAACGTTAGTGAAAAAGGTGATTGCCATTAACGTTCTTGAACCCACAATATCACTTAATGTTAACTTCACTAACGCCCATGCCTAATTCATACTTTTCTACAAGCTGAGCCCACTAAAGATTGTAACTGCTTCAACTCAAGATCTAAGGCCCACATCGAAGACTTGAAGAACTCACTAGAAGATCAAGAGAAGTAGTATATATAGGAGAAGTTTTGAACTATAGAGAAGCTTGGCACTTTGGAGAACTACCCTCGTATATTTACTTTTCTGCAATTTTAGCTAAGGATGGATTCTTTTCTGCCATGTTCCATTTCTAGAGCTATGAACAACTAAACCCCTTTCATTGGGTTAGGGAGCTCTGTTGTAATTTGATGGATCAATTATAGTTTTCATTCTCTTCTTCTTTCTTCTCTTTTGATTTACTAGAAAGCTTTCGATCTTAATTCAATTGGTTAGTTGTCTTGGAAAAGAAACTCTCCATAATTGGATCTCCTCTGAGCCTTGGAAAAGGGATGAGGAGATCATGCTAGAATTGCTTTTTCATGTTGGACCAAATTGGGGTCTGGGCGGATATAGTGACATGTAATCCTCTCAACACTTTGATTTGGAAATACATGTGGTATAATCAGTGACCACACTTCATCTCTTCCCATGAGCAATTAAATCAAGGAATTGGGCAATTGTTCAAGCTTAGAGAGATTGGGTTGCCAAGGAATTGCAACCCAATCTCTTAAGATTGTCAAGGAGATCAATAGATGCTTTGATTGAGGAAGAGATGAAAATGAATTTGATTCAGAGAATACAACATCTCCTGAGCCCAATGAATTCCCCATTTCTGATCTTACCCATTCTCTTTACTTTCTGCCATTTATTTACATGCTTATTTCCCCAAATCCCCATCTAAGATTCTGCACTTTATTTTCTGCTATTTACTTTCCCTCCATTTAATTTTCTGCAATTCTCAAACTACATTCTGTTTAGCTCAACTAGCATATTCTTCCAACTAAAGTTGCTTGACCAATCAATCCCTGTGGGATTCGACCTCACTCTATTGTGAGTTTTTACTTGACAATAATTCGGTATACTTGCCGAAGGGAAATTTGTTGAGAGACAAGTTTTCATGCATCATGAACAGGATACTGTCTCTTGAGCATGTAGATTTTATCCATGAGAGCACAGGAAAAAAGTTCACCATGAGGGGTGAAGATCTGAGCCAATATGATCCTCCTCCTTAGAGGAGCGGACCGTCTAGCTAGTGACGGTAAAGAAGCGCTTATTGGGAGGCAATCCAACCATGGTATCCTTTTGAATTTTTGCTCAGTTTACTTTTCTTTTTATCTATATATATCTTCTAGTAATATTTCTGTAGTTTTTTTTGTTTTATATGTCTTTTATTCTTTTAGAGTGATTAGAACAAGAACAGGAGTAATAAGAATGAATTTTGGACACCCTGGAGGAGTTGGCTTCGGACTAGGTGGTGCCTAACTTGGCTTCATGAAGTTAGGCGCCACCTCTAACGCAAATTGGGTGGAGGATTCGAGAGGTTTGGTGCCTAACTTCACTTTCTTGAAGTTAGGCGCCACATGATGCGTACGAGGCCATTTGGTTACGGGAAGGGTGGTGTCTAACTTGGCAATTCTGAAGTTAGGTGCCAACCCTTCAAAAAAAAATTGGAGGTCATGCCTATCTTGGGATGCACCAGGTTAGTTGCTAGGAAGGCTTGTGCATTCGGGTAATCCCACGCCTAACTTCCCGGCAATTAAGTTAGGCGCCAAGTGCATCCTTTGTCTCACTCAATCACCCCACTTTCAAACCAAATAATGTGATTCCCAAACCAAATCACAAGGATTCAGTCCCCACACCCCTTTTCCATATTTTGCATCCTCAATACCTTCCAACCATTTATTTCATTCCCCATATCTTCTTTTTCCAAACACCTTTTGATCGAAGCTCCCCTTCCTATCCGTGACCTCGCCCCTATATATATATACCCCCTAAAAAAATTAAAATCAAATAAATAAATAAATAAATAACTATATATATATAAGTTTTAATTTTTATCTTTCTTTCCCTTTTATCACTCCCCGCTTCTTTTGCATTAATATTTATTTTTACTCCTCCATACGTTTTTTTATATCCCCCTTTTTCAGTTTGTGTTTTCTTGAGGACAAGCAAACTTGTAGAGCGCGCTCTACATTTACCTTATCATTAGTGAAACCAAAGGAAGATGGATCATCTTCTTGGAGGAGGACAACTTGAGGAATTAGATGGCCACCAGAATAACTGTGGTTCTATTCCTTTCATTCTATATCCTTTCGTTCTTATTATGTTATATTCCTATTTTCTACTATTTTATTTGAATGTCTACATGATTTTTAGTAATTTTAATTCTGTTGTCTGTTTTAGCTTGAAAAATATACCTCATATATTGCTCACTGAGAAATTGAGTTATATTTAAAAGTAGTCTTATTTACTTAAATATGGTGGTATTATCTTTAATTCTGAATGCATAATATGAACAGTTCATATTTGAATTTGAATAAAAGGATGTTGATGCATAAGGAACAGGAATTTACAAAACTATTATGAATTCTCCAAATTAAACAAAATCTTAATTCGTGAAGCAAAAGAAAAAGTAAAAAGAAGATAAAGAGAAGTAAGGTCCAAGGCTCTGAGTATCAATGGCTAGGAAGGTCAAATATGATTAAAAGCTAAAAGAGTTGTTTTCCTAGCCACATGCTTGTGGTGTGAATGTGTCAAGTAACTCTTGAGACAGAGCACTAAGAGTCGAGGCCAACTGCAAATACAGAGTATGCCAAAGACTTTGAACACCACTGTCTGGGAGTAATTAAAAGAAAAATCAGAACTCAACGAGAGTTCCCCAGTCAACTGCTTGTGGTGTTTTTGTGTCAAGTAAAGTTTGAGACAAAACATTTAAAGTCACGGCTAGGCTCAAGGTGCAAAGCACCAAATAAAAGAGAATGAAACAAAAGTCGATGTGTTCAAGGATTAATCCGAAGTAAAAAGGCCAAAAATTCATAATTTATCCGGATTCTAATTCCGAATGATAGCAACATTCCTCAGATTCAAAGGATAGTGAAATGCTAAAACTATTCAGTGTTTCAGTGTTATAAACCCCACTTTGAAAAAAGACAGGAGCTTAATTGAGCAATCACCTCTCATGCAAATTCACATCCTAAGTTTACATTTGTTTTGGTTGCTTGAGAACAAGCAACAATTCAAGTTTGGTGTTGTGATGCGTGAGCATCTTTCATATCTTTTCCTAATGAATTTGCATTTGAATTGTTAAGTTTAATCAAGATTTAAATACTTTTTAGCCACTATGAATGCTACTTTGAGTTGTGTATAATTCTGTTTATTTCAGGTAGCATTCTGATGGATTTGACGGAGTTTTATAGAAGAAGAGGAAGAAAGTGGATGAAACTGTCAACTCTAATCTCCTTACACTCTAACAGACATAACTTGAGATACAGATGTCCAATTGACATGATTCAAGTAGCATTGAAAAGATAACTTCCAGATCTTTCCAACGATATATAATAGTATACACTTTTGTTCCAATCTGTACGGCCATGGTGGTGCCTAACTTGGGATTTTCCAAGTTAGGCGCCGGATGAAGCAATTACTCTCCAAAACGTGCTGCCAAGGCCACGCCTAACTTCAATTTTCTGAAGTTAGGCACCAGTCCAAAGCACAACAGTGGTCCCCACATCCATCAATTATTAGCCTTCGAAGATTTATTATTTATTATGATTAAAACTTTTATTTTTATTACAAATAGGAAAAGATATTATTTAGTTTTAGAAAATATATTTTACATTTATTAGGATTAGATATAAAAGGGAAAAGTTTCAACCCTTCGGGCTAACTTCTCTTTTTCACACCTCATTCTACAGTTTTCAGTTTTTCTGAATCCTAATTTTCTCTCTAAGCCATGAGCAACTAAACCTCCACTCTTAAAGTTAGGAGCTCTACTTATTGTATGGATTGATACCATTACTCTTCTATTTTAATTACTATTTTGATTTCAATTTCAAGAATTTATTTTTGTTCTTCATCTTAAGGATTTGGGTAGATCAGAAGAATAACCCTTATTCTATTTGAGTTCTTGTAAACCTTAGAAAAGCAATTTACCCAAACAACAACTTGAAAACAATTTCTCCTAAATCACTAATTATTTGGACTTAACGGGATACGTGACATATAATCCTCTTATATTTGGGTAATTAGGGTTTCTATGACACATAAACTAGAATTGAACTTAACCCTCTAATTGAACTTAAATGACCAAGAAATTGGCAGTTAATTAGGTTAGAGGAGACTAAATTGCTAAGGAATTAGGGTTTAGTCATTTACAGTTTTTCATGAATTGAATCTTGCATGATTAAAATAGTTAGTAAGAAAAGTTAATCCAGAAGATAAATAACTCCAAAACCTTAATTGTTCTCACATATAATCTTCACAACCCGTTTACTGCTTGCTTTCCAATTCTCTTAATTTACTGTTTAATGCTATTGAACTCTCAATATCATTTTCTGTTTGTCGGACTAAGTAAATCACTCAACCATTGTTGCTTAATCCATCAATCCTCGTTGGATCGACCCTCACTCCCTGAGGTATTACTTGGTACGACCCGGTGCACTTGTCGGTTAGTTTGTGGACTTTAAATTCCATACCAGGAAGGCATGATCTAAAGCTGGTTGCTCGAGGGTGGTTGGAGTTCATTCAACGCTCCGTCTTCCCTAGGAGTAACTGGTCTGAAGTTACCATTGACCAAGCTATAATCTCTCAGGAGCTGTACAGCATAGCTGCAAAGGCCTCCACCTCTGCTAGATTGGCCTTTCTTCACCTCACCTTCTGCCTGTGTGAGGCTGCCCGAGTTCGCATTGATGGGGATACCCCTATTGACATTGAGAGGCTGATCACACGGAGGGGTATGGAGTACGCCAAGAAGCTTGGATGAGCACTGCCTTCAGAGCCAATTCTCCTTCCTCAGCAGGAGCAGTCGAAGATGCCTCAGGGATATTATTTTTCTCCTCGTGACTATTGCTATCAGTTGACCACATCTATTGGGGAGCTGACGTCTTCTGTTGATCAGTTGAGGATAAAGCATCAGGACCACTCGGCCCTCCTCCATCAGCTAGTGGGGGAACAACAGAGCTAGAGGTGAGAGCCAGAAGATCTGAGGCATTGGAAAGGAATCCCAAGAAGGAACAGCAACCAGGACTGAGGTGGTTGAGTTTCATTATCTGCTACTTTATTTTTTTCCAGCATTTTATCTTGTCTCTGTTATCTGTTTGAAGCTTTTGCATGATCATTAGTAATGTTTTATTGCTTTTCTAGCTTAGTTATTTAATTTGATATTTTATGTTTATTTTAAAAAGATTCTCGTGTATTGCTCACTGAGCTTGAAAAATCAAAAGAAAAAGAGAAAAATTAGAAAAATGCATGAGACTTGAGTTATATATATTCTTAGTTGTTCTGATTACTTTGATGTGGTGGTATTATCTATGATTCTAAATATATGAACTAAACAGTGCATAATTGATATTGCAGTTAAGAGTGTTCCTTCCTGAGGTAAAGAAACTTAGAGAAATATTATAGATTCTCTAAATTGAGTAAGACATTGATCTTTGAAGCAAAACAAACAGCAAAAAGAAAAATAAAAAGCAAGGTCCAAGGATCTGAGCATCAATGATTAGGAAGGTCAAACATGATTTAAAGTGTCAAGTAACCTTTGAGACAAAGCACTAAGAGTCGAGACCAAGTGCAATTATAGAGTATGCCAAAGTCTCTGAGCACCACTGATTGGGAGGAAATCAAAGAAAGATTAGAACTCAAAGAGTTTTCCAGTTAAGTGCTTGTGGTATTGTTGTGTCAAGTTAAGCCTAAGACAAAACACTTAGAGTCACGGCTAGACTCAAGGTGCAAAGCACCAAAGAAAAGTAAATAAAAGGTTGTGTTTAAGGATCAATAAGAGCTTAAGGAGGAAGAGAATCCATAATATCATCCGAGTTCTAGTTCTGAAGGATATCAATATTTCTGAGCTTCAAATGATGGTGAGATGCCAAACCTATTCAGAATCACAGTGTCATTAACCCCACACAGTAATTGGATAAGAGCTTAAATGAACCCTCAAGTTTTAGGCATTTTCTCTACTCAATCCCATACAGTTTTTAGTTGCTTGAGGACAAGCAACAGTTCAAGTTTGGTGTTGTGATGCATGAGCATCTTTCCTTCATTTTTTAATTTTAAGTGATTTTGTGTTGAGATTTTGATTTATACATATATTTATATTAAGAAAAGATCTTCGTATTAAAAATCCGATTTATAGGTTTATTTTGAGAAATGATTTTATATTGAAAAAGATCTAGTTTGCACATTTACTCATATTGAGAAAAGGGTTTTTTCTTAACGAAAAGTTTGAGTTATACATTTATATTAAGGAGTGACTTGATTTGAAACCATTGAAAAGAATTCGAGAAAATGTTGGTTTGATTTATTAGTAATGAATTGAGAGCTGGAAATGATTTTTGTGAATTGGAAACGGTTTGGTTGGGTGATAAACCCCATTTTTAGGGTTCATCTTGTACTGAATTTAGAGCATTTTATCAACCTTTTGTCACATTTAGCCAAGGAATTAGCATGATTTTGTAATCTCTCCCATATTTGTGCTTAAGTGTAAAAACATGCTTTTTAAGCCTTATTTTGATGAATTCTAATTCCTCCTTAATTCCATAAGATGCCTTGATTTGTTTGCTAGTAATCTCAGGTTAAAATAGGCTAAGCATGGATCAAATGAGCAAGGAAGGAAGCATGCAAGTGGAGAGAAGCACAAAAAGCCAAAGAACTTATCTCGGCCAAGGACGCGCATGCACACAAGGCGCCCGAGCGCACATCGCTAAATCGGCCAGGGACGCGCACGCGTACCGTGCGCGCTCGCGTTGCAGTCCACACGTGATTCTGTTACTGCAACACGTGCCTGGCGATTTTGGAGGGTTTATGCAACCAACTTTGGCACCAAACTACATATAAGAACCAAGGATTGAAGGGGATTGGGACATTCACATCCATATACTCATTTTGCACTTTCTTAGATATTTTTAGTTAGTTACATTTGTAGAGAGAGAGACTTCAACCTCTCTCTAGGGTTCATCTTCATTCTCTCAATTCTCAACCATTCCTTGGTGAGATCCATTGCAACTCTCAATTTACTTTGTTCATGTTATAGATCTTCTTCTCTAATCTTAATTAGTGTTTGTAATTGTTCAATTCAAAGATCTTAGATTTAACTTTGTTGTTTTGGATTCTATTAATGCATTGAAGATCTCATTTCATTGCTATTCGTTGTTGATTGTTGTTAATCACTTGTATTGAATTACTTTGATTCTAGGCTTCTTCTCATATCTACTGTCTTTCATTCTTGCTCTCCACATGTTTGAGAAAATGCCAACTTTAGATATGGAGTAGCATCCCCTTCACTTGGCCTAGTGGTTGAGTCATTGGAGACACTTGAATAATGGATGTCAATTGTTGATTGAGAATTGAGAATTGTTAATTGACTTAGAGTGCACTAAAGCTAGACTTCCCTAGGGTAAGACTAGGACTTGTGACTCAAGTTGGTTACTTTTACTTGACTTTCCTCTATGACTAGGGGTTAACTAAGTGAAGCAATACTCTATTGTTATCATAATTGAAGGAAGCTATAGTGATGGAACTTCCAAAGTTTAACCTTGGCCAAGGCTTTTAACATTGATTGATTGTTGTTTTCCTTTGTTAGCACTTTTATGCCACACTCTTCAAACCACAAAAGACCACTTAACCAATAACATGCATCCCTATAGCATTCCTAGGGAAGAACGACTCGGGAGATTAATACTCTCGATTATAGAATGTAGAATTTCTTTGATAATGGATTTTGTATCGGTTTAGACTATATTACGATTGGTTACTTGATAATTTCTATACCGTCAAAAATTCGTTCATCAAAATGGTGCCATTGCCGGGGAATCCACATGAGTGCCATGTTTTTGGTTAATGTAAATATGTGAATATTGTAGATATTATTGTCTTTTGCTTGTTTGTTAGTTTTCATTAGTTTTAGATCTCCATTAGTTTTGTTCCTATTTGCCACTATGAATTCTCGTCCTTGTGGTTTTGGATATGACTATGACTATGTTATAGGCGATGAAAACTTGAATGATGGCTCACATTATGGGAGAGATGAATTCTTGGGAAGGGAGCCACATCCATATGAGCAATCATCATGGCCACCTCCCCCTTCAAGTTACTATGATGGTAATCTTTCCTATAATGCATATCATTCTTATGGATATGATGATTCTTATCATGGTTATGCCACTCAACCACCATCATTCTATGCACCATACTCTCAACATAGTCCTCAAACACCATCATTCCAACCACCATATTCTCAATCCACATCTTATTTCCTCCAATGGCCTCCAAACGATCTTAATCTATATTTCCCTTATGCATATCCTTGTGACAATTATGAACAAGCAACCCTTGAATCACCATCACTCCAACATCTTTACCCTCCAAACCAAGTCCCCATGGATGATACACTTTGTATCATTCTTCAAGAACAAGAAGAGCTCCAAACCGCACTCACTAGTTTCACCTCTACCCTCCAAGAATCTATGTCCCGTATAATTCCACCTTATACCAACAACCAAAATAACTTCCCACCTCCAAGCTTTGATGAACCTCCTTTCCAACTATATCATGATTTCCCCTCTCCGCCACAAACCTCCATGGAAGCATATCAATGTCCATCAATCCAAGAGACATACGATCCTACTTATGTTAGCAAGGCGGAAAAAGAATCAAGGGATCGTTTCAAGGAAGAAATAGATCGATTTCATGAAACCATCCGCCAAAAGATGGACTCTTGGGATTCATACAACAAGCAAAGCATCTTCACGGATGAATGTGAAAAATCAACCGAAGAAATGAGCATGAAGGAGATTTTAGGATCCCAACATGAGGATAAGGAGATGGACTATGTCTTGCAACAAGTGGAGGAGGAAGAGATCATCGAAGAAGAAGAAACGGTTGAAGAGTTAGAGGAGGTTAAACAAAAGGTAGATTTCAAGCTTGAGAACACTTCCACACCAAGTGATATTGTTGATTATCTTGTGGAAGTTGTTGAAGTCTCTTCCATTGAACTTGAAAATGATGTTGAGGAGGATAATGCACAACATCCAAGGCATAGTATGAGTGATGAAAGATTGAAAGAGGTTGATTAAGAGATCGATTCAATCATTGAGAATTTCTTATCTACAATTGAATCCCCTCCCATTGGGCTTGAAATTGAGATCAAGGAAGAAGATGCACAACCTCCCATGCCGTCGGTAAGCAATGAAGAGGAGATTCAATTGGAAGGAAGCTACCAAGAGGAAGAGGTTGAAATTGAAGAAGCTTGTGAAGATGTGGAGGTAATCAAGGAAGAGTACAAGGGAGTGGAGCTTGCAAGATCATTGGGACCACCCTTCCTAAGTCACCATCCAACATAACATTCAAGTGGGTAAAATTCTTATCTCTAATCTTTACTTTCCCACTTGAATATTGTTTGCTTAAGACGGATGGGCAACTTAGAGCTCGTTGTGGATTGAGGAGTAAGAGAGAGTCATGTAATGGTTGGAAACATCACTCTAAGTTCATGATGGTTGCTTGCTCAAGGTTGAATGGCAATGGGTGGTGTAGAACCAAATTGCATGGGTCTAGGGAAATGTTTGGATGCCTAATTGAGAATTCAATAAGTTTGTCACCCAATTGGAAGCATGGAGATCAAAAAGAAAGGGGGTTGACAAACAAAGTATGGGACCCCGGAACATACATAGAGCACTATCAACTTAAGGGCCTTGTCACTTGCTTAGGCCCCCTTGAAGGCTTTGTACGTTTAAGTTTGGACCCCGGAGGCTATTGGAAGTGCAAACACTGGTGGGGATTCAAAGAATAGTTTAAGCATAAACCACCCTAGCAAGGACTCCACCAAATGTCCAACTTAAGGACTTAAACTAAAAGTGCTAGGTGGGAGACACCCCACCATGGTAAACTCTTTCCACTCTATTCTAATTTTGTTTAATAAGTGATTTGAGTTACCATTGTAGGTAGGTTTTCATTTCATAATTGGCTTGTGTGTGTAAATTGGTTGCTAGCATATTAACATGTATGTTGTGCTTAGTAATAATGGAATAAATCTCAAAACCAACTTGCATTTTATAAAGTGTGTGGTTTTTGACTGAATAAGGAGTTGTAGGCACCATGAGAGTTTTTGGGCATTTTAAAGCTTTTAGGCATTTCTAAAAAAAAAGGGGGGTCGGACGTGCGCGCACGCAGTGCCCGCACGCGTCAATGAGCGGATGCATCACCAAATTGAATTCCAGAAAGTTGGGCCACTCTTATGCGAGCGTTAGGCTCTTAGCCCAACTCACCTCACGCGAACGCGCACATCGTGCTTGCGCACCATTAAGCAAAAATACCCATCCACGCGGACGCACACCTGCCGCATACGCGTCACCTGGCTGATGCCGCCATCCCATACATGCCTCCAGAGTGTTGCGCCTACTCTGGGCCAACACTATGCCTCCATCCCAACTCCTAGCCCGCGTGCGCGCACCGTGCGCCCACGCGTCTTCGCAACTTTCACCACCCACGCGTAAGCGCCTAAGGCGCGTACGCGTCGGTTTCCAAATCCACCAATACACGCGGACGCGCACCGTGTGCGCCCGCGTCGTTTGAAAAAAACTCAATAATTAGTATGCAACCTCCTTACATTATGTTCAGTCTCTCACAATAATTAGTATGCTTTGGTTGTGTAACCTCTTGCAACTTAACATCCTTTTCAACTTCTCATAGTTACACAATTGCACTTTATTGTTTGTCACACCAATTATTGTGAAGTCCATTTTTGGCACTTCTATATTTTCATGCTTGTGGACATGACCGTTGTGCATAACTTACAATTCTCTCCCTATTAGGTAATTCTCCATCATACCACTAATTACCAACTTCACTTTTCTAACTCACTGATTTCTATAACCACTAACTTTACTTTTACTCTCACTTGACTTTTTAACCATTCTCTTAAGGTATGATGATGCATATGTCTAATCTTTGAGAATTGTGTCACATTGGTTGGAATCCTGAATTCTTGGTTTATGTTTCCATTTTTCTAAGCTTACTTGCAAACTAAGTTTTCTATTTCAAGTTCACATCATGATTACTTGCCATCCATCTTGCATCCTGAACATGCTTCTATTTGCTTTATACTACTTGTTTAAGTGCTTATATTCTACCATATTCTACTTTCAGGATGTCAGACAAAGGAAAGAGGAAGAGACCACCATAACATACTCTTGCCTCACTTCAAGCATAAGCTCAAATCCCTCTAGATCTCCCCCTGACCCTCAGGATTAGCATCAGGGACGATGCTTGATCTTAAGTTTGGGGAGGTTGTCGTTGGCACCACATTTTGGGCACATTTTCTAGTTATATCTTCCTAGCTATCCTATTTTGCATATTATTGTATATATTGTGTTAGATATTCTGGACACATGTTGGTTGTTGCATACTCTTTTATTTTGAATGTTGGATATTAGTTGGATTTTTTAACTATATAGTTATCTTCTTAGTAGCTTGTAGTAGTGATTAGAAAATATTTTGGAATTGTTAAGACGTAGTCAACCCTTTTACATATGAAATTTGTTTTAATTGGAAATAAAAAGGGTAAACTAAGGAATTTTTGAACTTTTCAATCACAACAATGCTTAGTCAAAATAATGGAACTCTTCAAGGAACCCATCTAGAGAGCACAACCCAATTGATTGAAAAAAAATATATTTTTTGTGAAACTTGCTTGAATTCTATACTTTGTGAAGTATGTATTGAGCTAAGAACACAAGCTTGTGAGACTTGAGCCTATTAATGTGGTTACATTTTTGCTTTAACCACTCATTTTCCTTCTTGTGTGCAATTATTCCCTTTCTATGATTGTGATCCTTGATTTGCTTGATTCTATATGTCCATTTATTCCTTGAATCATGCATTTGTATGATTGAGGCCATTATTTCATAAGCCCACTTACCCAAATAGCCTACCTTTTACTCTCTATTGTTAGCCAATTTTGGGCCTACACTTAACCAACTTATTCTTATTTTAGCACATTAAAGGCCCAAGGCGGAAAACCAATGAAAGTTCCTTGCTTGGATCTTTGATTAGTCTAGGCTAGTGAGAGTGTTTATTATTCAAAGTTAGTGAGGTTTGGGAACATTGGAGGGGATAAAAGGGTAGTACACTTCCATATTTAGGAATTGGGAATATATTCATGTATTGATTAAATGTATAAGACTTTATGCAATTGATGTTCTTGTACAAAGTATGAAAAAAAAGGGGACAAAATGCCCCAATTTGTAGCTCGAATAATAAAGAATCAATGCATAAGGAATGTGAATCAAATAGAATGCATGAGTATATGAAAAAAAAAAGTGAAGAATAGGTAGTTAGGATAGTTTGAAATTTTATAGGTCATTATATAGGTTAGGTGGGAAAGTCTATACTAATCAAAGATCTAAACTCTAGTCCACTTAACCATAAATGATCCTACCTTAACCCTAATCCCATGACAACCTAAATGAAAGACCTCATGATGAATGTATACATGCATTGAATAGGTGTTGATTGTTAGAAGAAAATCAAATTTTGGGAAAGCATGAATTCTTAGGAAGGGAGCCATATCCATATGAGCAATCATCATGGCCACCTCCCCCTTCAAGTTACTATGATGGTAATCCTTCCTATAATGCATATCATTCTTATGGATATGATGATTCTTATCATGGTTATGCCACTCAACCACCATCAGTCTATGCACCATACTCTCAACATAGTCCTCAAACACCATCATTCCAACCACCATATTCTCAATCCACATCTTATTTCCATCAATTACCTCCATACGATCCTAATCTATATTTCCCTTATGCATATCCTTGTGACAATTATGAACAAGCAACCCTTGAATCACCATCACTCCAACATCTTTACCCTCCAAACCAAGTCCCCATGGATGATACACTTTGTATCATTCTTCAAGAATAAGAAGAGCTCCAAACCGCACTCACTAGTTTTACCTTTACCCTCCAAGAATCTATGTCCCGTATAATTCCACCTTATACCAACAACCAAAATAACTTCCCACCTCCAAGCTTTGATGAATCTCCTTTCCAACTATATCATGATTTCCCCTCTCCGGCACAAACCTCCATGGAAGCATATCAATATCCATCAATCCAAGAGGCATACGATCCTACTTATGTTAGCAAGGCGGAAAAAGAATCAAGGGATCATTTCAAGGAAGAAATAGATCGATTTCATGCAACCATCTGCCAAAATATGGACTCTTGAGATTCATACAACAAGCAAAGCATCTTCACGGATGAATGTGAAAAATCAACCGAAGAAATGAGCATGAAGGAGATTTTAGTATCCCAACATGAGGATAAGGAGATGGAGTATGTCTTGCAACAAGTGGTGGAGGAAGAGATCATCGAAGAAGAAGAAACAGTTGAAGAGTTAGAGGAGGTTAAACAAGAGGTAGATTTCAAGCTTGAGAACACTTCCACACCAAGTGATATTGTTGATGATCTTTTGGAAGTTGTTGAAGTCTTTTCCATTGAACTTGAAAATGATGTTGAGGAGGATAATGCGCAACCTCCAAGGCATAGTATGAGTGATGAAAGATTGGAAGAGGTTGATCAAGAGATGGATTCAATCATTGAGAATTTCTTTTCTACAATTGAATCCCCTCCCATTGGGCTTGAAATTGAGATCAAGGAAGAAGATGCACAACCTCCCATGCCGTCGGTAAGCAATGAAGAGGAGATTCAATTGGAAGGAAGCTACCAAGAGGAAGAAGTTGAAATTGAAGAAGCTTGTGAAGATGTGGAGGTAATCAAGGAAGAGTACAAGGGAGTGGAGCTTGCAAGATCATTGGGACCACCCCTTCCTAAGTCACCATCCAACATAACATTCAAGTGGGTAAAACTCTTATCTCTAATCTTTACTTTCCCACTTGAATATGGTTTTCTTAAGACTGATGGGCAACCTAGAGCTCGTTGTGGATTGAGGAGTAAGAGAGAGTCATGTAATGGTTGGAAACATCACTCTAAGTTCATGATGGTTGCTTGCTCAACGTTGAATGGCAATGGGTGGTGTAGAACAAAATTGCATGGGTCTAGGGAAATATCTGGAGGCCTAATTGAGAATTCAATAAGTTTGTCACCCAATTGGAAGCATGGAGATCAAAAAGAAAGGGGGTTGACAAACAAAGTATGGGACCCCGGAACATACATAGAGCACTATCAACTTAAGGGCCTTGTCACTTGCTTAGGCCCCCTTGAAGGCCTTGCACGTTTAAGTTGGGACCCCGGAGGCTATTGGAAGTGCAAACACTGGTGGGGATTCAAAGAAGAGTTTAAGCATAAACCACCCTAGCAAGGACTCCACCAAATGTCCAACTTAAGGACTTAAACTAAAAGTGCTAGGTGGGAGACACCCCACCATGGTAAACTCTTTCCACTCTATTCTAATTTTGTTTAATAAGTGATTTGAGTTACCATTGTAGGTAGGTTTTCATTTCATAATTGGCTTGTGTGTGTAGATTGGTTGCTAGCATATTAACATATATGTTGTGCTTAGTAATAATGGAATAAATCTCAAAACTAACTTGCATTTTATAAAGTGTGTGGTTTTTGACTGAATAAGGAGTTGTAGGCACCATGAGAGTTTTTGGGCATTTTAAAGCTTTTAGGCATTTCTGAAAAAAAAAATGGGGTCGGACGCGCACGCACGCATTGCGCGCACGCGTCAATGAGCGGATGCATCACCATACTGAATTCCAGAAAGTTGGGCCACTCTTATGCGAGCGTTAGGCTCTTAGCCCAACTCACCTCACGCGAACGGCTGAGAGAGTACCATTCTGGTAATGCGGAGGTGTGATTGATTATTTGGTGATGTAAAAGTATGACAAAAAGAAAAGAAATGAGAAATGATGATTGGAAAAAGATAATTGAGAAATAGTTGTTTGATTTGGCATTTGTGCCGAAAGGATTGTGCGGGGACGCCCGTAAATATGGAATGGCTTCTAGGAGAAAGGATCACAAGCTTCAGCAGGAGAATCAGCGCCTGCAAGTACTTGCAGAGTTCATGTTCGACATACTTCAGCTGGAGAATTAGTGCTTGCAAGAAGTTAAAACTTGCAGAGGTTATGTCACTAGAATGCCATATTTGACTTACGAGTTGAATTACGTCAGGTGTGGGTCAAAACTGACAAATCAGCTCATTACCTGCAATTAGACTAGACGTCCATAATATTTTTATGCATTTGCATTTAGTTATGTTTACTCATTTTATTTCTCTGTGATTATGCTCTTTGACTTTTCTGTGAATTGTTTGTGTGTTTATATTGCGAGTTTGCTTGTGCTTGTTGGTTCCTGTATATGTCAAAGATTAAGATAACCGAAAACTGATCATTATAACTCAAAACTGAGTGCCGTGACTGTAATTTTCTTAAAGTAATATAATTTAAAGAAAACTAACTGAAGTCTTTAAACTGAGTTTAAAGAATCCTAAAGGTAATTTTTCTAAAGTTATACAGTAAATATTTACATTTTATTTCTTTATTTTGACGGCATTCACTTTTCCTACTGAGAACATTGATGCCAGGGCATCTAGGCCAGTTTCACTGACCTTTTCTTTACTGTTTTAGGGTAGTTTCATGTGTTTTTTTAGTGAATAAGGCAAGTTTTGGATGAAGTTACACTTACACCTTGATTCAAGCAACTTTTGTGAACTTTGCATACTTTCATGAGTATTTTGCTAGAATTGCATGATAAATTGATGATGCATAATCTCATGACTTTGGCTAGAGCTTTGATGCACTTTAACTGCTTGTTTTCAGGGCAAAGAAAGTAAGGAAAACCACGTTAGTATTCACGTTAACCTAGTTAATGTGAACAATAACGTGGAATGGTAAAGCTTGCAACGTTAATGAGAAAAATGAGCACCAATAACGCCTACGAAGCCACCCAAAGCTCACGTTACTTGCCACGTTAACTAAGTTAACGTGGTAGTTAACGTAGAAGAAGAAGGAACTCCAACGTTAATGGTAAAAGTGAACACCATTAACGTTGGAGAACTTGGCAATGATCCACGTTAAGAGTCACATTAACTTAGTTAACGTGAACTCTAACGTGGAAGAAGAAACAAAAGCCAACGTTAGTGACACTCACTTTTGTTACTAACGTTGGACCATCTAGCATTGCCTATGTTAACTTTCACGTTAAGACTATTAACGTGAAAGTTAACGTGGAATTGAGATCAAAGAGCCAACGTTAGTGACACTCACTTTTGTCACTAACGTTGGGAGATGGCTTCACTACTACGTTAAGAACCACGTTAACTTAGTTAACGTGAGTTCTAACGTAGAGAATGTGGCATTTGGAGCATTAGTGACAAAGGTAAGTGTCACTAACGCTCTCGAAGGTGGATCACACCTACGTTAAGAGTCACGTTAGCTATACTAACGTGGATTCTAACGTAGGAACATAGGGGCACTAAGCAACGTTAATGGGAAAAGTGATTCCCATTAACATTTGCGAAGGGGTATAAGCCAACGTTATTGGAAAAAGTGAGTCCCAATAACGTTAGCCAAGTTTTGAGAAAGCAACGTTAGTGGTCACGGATTTAACGTGGATATATAAGATTGGAACGTTAGTGGAAAAAGTGAATGCCACTAACGTTCTCGAACCCACAATGGAAATCAACGTTAAATCTCACTAAATACCCAAAGCCTAATTCATCTTTCTCTGCAAGTTAGGCCCACTAAGGATGAGAACTGCTTCAACTCAAGATCCAAATCCCACATCCAAGACTTGAAGAACTCACTAGAAGATCAAGAGGAGTAGTATATATAAGAGTAGTTTTGAACTATAGAGAAGCTTGGCACTTTTGGGAACTACTCTCTATAGATTTATTTTTCCGCACTTTTAGCATGTATTCTTCTTTTCTGCCATTTTTCATTTCTAGAGCTATAAACAACTAAACCCCTTTCATTGGGTTAGGGAGCTCTGTTGTAATTTGATGGATCAATTATAGTTTTCATTCTTCTTCTTCTTTCTTTTCTCTTGATCTTAATAGAAAGCTTTCGATCTTAATTCAATTGGTTAGTTGTCTTGGAAAAGAAACTCTCCATAATTGGATCTCCTTTGAGCCTTGGAAAAGGGATGAGGAGATCATGCTAGAAATGCTTTCTCATGTTGGACCAAATTGGGGTCTGGGCGGATATAGTGACATGTAATCCTCCCAACACTTTGATTTGGAAATACATGTGGTATAATCAGTGACCACACTTCATCTCTTTCCATGAGCAATTAAATTAAGGAATTGGGCAATTATTCAAGCTTAGAGAGATTTGATTGCCAAGGAATTGGGATCCAATCACTTAAGATTGCCAATGAGATCAATGAATGCATTGATTGAGGAAGAGATGAGAATGAACTTGATCCAGAGAATGCAACATCTCCTGAACCCAATGATTTCCCTATTTCTGATCTTACCCATTCACTTTACTTTCTGCCATTTAATTTCATACTTGTTATCCCAAATCCCCATTTAAGATTCTGCACTTTAATTTCTGTTATTTAATTTCAGTCATTTAAATTTCTGCATCTCAATCTAAATTTTGTTTAGCTCAACTAGCACATTCTTCTAACTAAAGTTGCTTGACCAATCAATCCTTGTAGGATTCGACCTCACTCTATTCTGAGTTTTACTTGACGACAATTCGGCATACTTGCCGAAGGAAAATTTGTTGAGAGACAAGTTTTCATGCATCAAACATGCGAGGACGATGTGCTCAACCCCTACATATCTTCTGTTTTCAGCGACAGGTTCAGGAATCTTGTGCAAGGAGCCACTACCGGTCCACAGAGTTTTATATATATGAATGTATTTTCTGTATTTAGCTTAGTTTTATTTTTCCCTCGTCATTTATTGTTTTGGTTTTTAGTGTAACATCCCGCGTTTTGGAAATCTAAATATAAATAAATTGTGATTTTATCTTATTAAGTCTAAACCTTATAATCTTAGAAATTATTTTATTAGAAATAATTAAATATATTCGAGATAAAATCTTACAAATATAATACTGTAAAAATCACTTTTAGGGCACATATAATTTTATTTCTTAATTTATCAAGGAGTTCAAATAATTGTTTCTAAATTAAATCATAAAGTAAACATACTAATCACATTTTATAAAATACAGTTTAAACTCAAAATATTAATTATCTAAATTAAATCATATGACCTTTTATTATTTTTCTTTCATCGAGACTTTAATTTCAATTTATATGAAATAACAATTGAATCAACCCAAATATTAGTAAAACTAATTTAATTACTCTTAATAGTGCAGTTTATAAAATAAAGAGTTCAAATTAATAATAAGTCATAACTTATTCATAATAAAAGTTAGTTAAATTAAATTGTACAATTCTTTCTTATTTTTCAATTACTAAAATTATACAAAATATTTCATTATAATAAAATTACTTAAGAATCTTATTTGATTTAAAATGAAATTATCTCTGAATCTATTTAATTATTTATAATAAAATAATTTCTAAGATTATAAGGTTTGGACTTAATAAGATAAAATCACAATATATATATATATATATATATATATATATATATATATATATATATACCTTTGTGTTTAAGTGGTTAAAAGAAAAGACTTTTCATTTTCTTAGTTAAAGTTTCAGTTCGTATTCGCGAAGGCTCAATATTAAATAAATATAGTATAAAAACCAAGGAATAAAACTAGGTGATGCCCGCGCTTTTAGTGCGATTATGAGGTGCTTGGTGGGCGAAATTGTGATCTCTAATAATGGCTTCAACTTGGTATGCATGCTTATAACTTAGCACTTTCTTCACAGCCTCGCACAACTAACCAACAAGTGCACTGAGTCGTCCAAGAAATAAACCTTAGGTGAGTAAGGGTCGATCCCACGAAGATTGTTGGTATGAAGCAAGCTATGGTCATCTTGTAAAACTCAGTTAGGCGGATAATAAATGGTTATGGAGTTTTTGAATAATAATAATAATAAATAAACAGAAAATAAAATAGAGATACTTATATAATTCAATGGTGGAAATTTCAGATAGGCGTATGAAGATGCTATGCTCCTTTTGAATCTCTGCTTTCCTACTGCCTTCTTCCAATCCTTCTTACTCCTTTCCTTGGTAAGCTGTATGTAGGGCATCATCGTTGTCAATGGCTACATCCCATTCTCTCAGTGAAAATGGTCCAAATGCTCTGTCACAGCACGACTAATCATCTGTCGGTTCTCGATCATGTCGGAATAGAATCCATTGATTCTTTTGCGTTTGTCATCACGCCCAACAATCGCGAGTTTGAAGCTCATCACAGTCATTCAATCCCTGGATCCTACTCGAAATTCCACAGACAAGGTTTAGACATTACGAATTCTCATGAATGCCGCCATCAATCTAGCTTATACCACGAAGATTCTGATCAAGGAATCCAAGAGATATGCGCCTGGTCTAAGGTAGAACGGAAGTGGTTGTCAGTCACGCATTCATAGGTGAGAATGATGATGAGTGTCACGGATCATCACATTCATCATGTTGAAGTGCAACGAATATCTTAGAATAAGAATAAGCGGAATTGAATACAAAACAGTAGTAATTGCATTAAAACTCGAGGTACAGCAGAGCTCCACACCCTTAATCTATAGTGTGTAGAAACTCCACCGTTGAAAATACATAAGTGATGGTGGTCTAGGCATTACCGAATGGCCAGCCCCCATGAATGATCAATAGTCTCCTAAGATGAATAATGGAATAAAACCGAGACCAAAGATGTCTAATACAATAGTAAAATATCCTATTTATACTAGACTAGCTACTAGGGTTTACAAAAGTAAGTAATTGATGCAGAAATCCACTTCCGGGGCCCACTTGGTGTGTGCTTGGGCTAAGCTTGAGCTTTACACGTGCAGAGGCTTCTTTTGGAGTTGAACGCCAAGTTGTAACGTGTTTTTGGCGTTTGACTCCAGAATGCAGCATGGAACTGGCGTTGAGTGCCAGTTTACGTCATCTAATCTCGAATAAAGCATGGACTTTGATATATTGCTGGAAAGCTCTGGATGTCTACTTTCTAACGCCATTGAGAGCGCGCCATTTGGAGTTCTGTATCTTCAGAAAATCCATTTTGAGTGCAGGGAGGTCAGAATCCAACAGCATCAGCAGTCCTTTGTCAGCCTTTTATCAGAGTTTTGCTCAGGTCCCTCAATTTCAACCAGAAATTACCTGAAATCATAGAAAAATACACAAACTCATAGTAAAGTCCAGAAATGTGAATTTAGCATAAAAACTAATGAAAACATCCATAAAAGTAGCTAGATCTTACTAAAAACTACCTAAAAACAATGCCAAAAAGCGTATAAATTATCCGCTCATCACAACACCAACTTAAATTGTTGCTAGTCCCCAAGCAATTGAAAATCAATTAGGATAAAAAGAAGAGAATATACTATAAATCTCAAACTATCAATGAATATTAGTTCTAATTAGATGAGCGGGACTAGTAGCTTTTTGCTTCTGAACAATTTTGGCATCTCACTTTATCCTTTGAAGTTTAGAATGATTGGCATCTATAGGAACTTAGAATTTTAGATAGTGTTATTGATTCTCCTAGTTAAGTATGTTGATTCTTGAACACAGCTACTTTTATGAGTCTTGGCCGTGGCCCTAAGCACTTTGTTTTCTAGTATTACCACCAGATACATAAATGCCACAGACACATAACTGGGTGAACCTTTTCAGATTGTGACTCAGCTTTGCTAAAGTCCCCAGTTAGAGGTGTCCAGGGTTCTTAAGCACACTCTTTTTGCTTTGTATCATGACTTTAACCACTCAGTCTCAAGCTTTTTACTTGGACCTGCATGCTACAAGCACATGGTTAGAGACAGCTTGATTTAGCCGCTTAGGCCTGGATTTTAGCTCCTTGGGCCCTCCTATCCATTGATGCTCAAAGCCCTGGATCCTTTTTACCCTTGCCTTTTGGTTTTAAGGGCTATTGGCTTTTTCTGCTTGCTTTTTCTTTCTCTTTCTCTTTTTTTTCGCCACTTTTTTTTCACAAGCTTTTGCTATTCACTGCTTTTTCTTGCTTCAAGAATCAATTTCATGATTTTTTAGATTATCAATAGCATTTCTCTTTGTTCATCATTCTTTCAAGAGCTAACAATTTTAACATTCATAAACAACAAGATAAAAAATATGCACTGTTCAAGCATTCATTCAGAAAACAAAAAGTATTGTCACCACATCAATATAATTAAACTAAATTCAAGGATAAATTCGAAATTCATGCACTTCTTGTTCTTTTGAATTAAAACATTTTTCATTTAAAAGAGGTGAAGGATTCATGGAATTATTCATAGCCTTAAGATATAGTTACTAAATACTAATGATCATGTAGGAAAGACACAAACATAAATAACATAAGACTTAGAAATCGAAAAACAGAGAAATAGAACAAGGAATGAGTCCACCTTAGTGGCGTCTTCTTCTTGAAGGACCAATAATTTTCTTGATCTCATCTATGTCTCTTCCTTGCCTTTGTTGCTCCTCCCTCATTACTCTTTGATCTTCTCTAATTTCATGGAGAATGATGGAGTGCTCTTGATGTTCCACCCTTAATTGATCCATATTGTAACTCAAGTCTTCTAGGGAAGTGTTGAGTTATTCCCAATAATTATTGGGAGGAAAGTGCATTTTGAGGCATTTCCGGGATTTCTTGGTGATGAGCTTCCTCATGCATCTCTTGGGATCCATGAGTGGGCTCTCTTGTTTGCTCCATCCTCTTCTTAGTGATGAGCTTATCCTCCTCAATGGGGATGTCTCCTTCTATGATAACTCCAGCTGAGTAACATAGATGGCAAATAAGATGAGGAAAAGCTAGCCTTGCCATGGTGGAGGACTTTTCAGCTATTTTGTAGAATTCAAGAGAGATGACTTCATGAACTTCTACTTTCTCTCCAATCATGATGCTATAGATCATGATGGCCCGATCTATAGTAACTTCAGATCGGTTGCTAGTGGGGATGATGGAGCGTTGGATGAACTCCAAACATCCTCTAGCCACAGGCTTGAGGTCCAGTCTTCTTAATTGAACCGGCTTGCCTTTGGAGTCTCTTTTCCATTGAGCTCCTTCAACACATATGTCCATAAGGACTTGGTCCAACCTTTGATCAAAGTTGACCCTTCTAATGTAGGGGCATGCATCTCCTTGAATCATAGGAAAGTTAAACGCCAACCTTACATTTTCCGGACTGAAATCTAAGTATTTCCCCAGAACCATTGTAAGATAATTCTTTGGATTCGGGTTCACACTTTGATCATGGTTCCTAGTGATCCATCCATTGGCATAGAACTCTTGAACTATTAATATTTTGACTTGTTGAATTGGGTTTGTCAGAACTTCCCAACTTCTTCTTTGGATCTCATGTCGGATCTCCGGATACTCATTTTTCTTGAGTTTGAAAGGGACCTCAGGGATCACCTTCTTCTTGGCCACAACATCATAGAAGTGGTCTTGATGGGCTTTAGAGATGAATCTCTCCATCTCCCATGACTCGGAGGTGGAAGCTTTTGTCTTCCCTTTCCCTTTTCTAGAGGTTTCTCTAGCCTTAGGTGCCATAGGTGGTTATGAAAAAACAAAAAAGCTATGCTTTTACCACACCAAACTAAGAATATTTCTCGCCCTCGAGCAATAGAAGAAAGAATAGATGAAGAAGAAGATATGGAGGAGAGAGAGAGAGAGAGAGAGAGAGGATTGTATTTCTGCCAAGGAGGAGAAGAGAGGGTTGTGTTGTGTTAAAATAAAGAAAAATGGAGGAGTTTATATAGTGGAGGAAGAAGGGTTAAGGTTCGGCCATATTGGGTGCGTTTAGGTGGGAAAGGGATTTTGAATTTTGAAGGTAAGTGGGGTTTATGGGGAAGAGTGGATTGGATGTGAGTGGTGAAGAGGTGATGGGGAAGAGAGATTAAGGTGATTGGTGAATGGTTTTGGGGAAGAGTGTTATTGGATTGTGTGAAGAGGAGAGAAGGTGAGTTGAGGTAGGTGGGGATCTTATGGGGTCCACAGATCCTGAGGTGTCAAGGATTTACATCCCTACACCAATGAGGCGTGTAAAACGCCTTCTACATGCAATCCTGGCATTCAACACCAGGTTGATGCTTGTTTCTGGCGTTGAACGCCAGCTTCATGCTTGTTTTGGGCGTTCAACACCCTTGTGCAACATGTTTCTGGCGTTGAACGCCAGTTCCATGCTTGTTTCTGGCGTTCAGCGCTAGCTTTCCTCAGTGTGTATACCTGGCGTTTAAACGCCAGGCTGTTGCTTGTTCTGGTGTTCAACCCCAGATCCATGCTCTGTTCTAGTGTTGAACACCAGCCAGATGTTCCTTACTGGCATTTAAATGCCAGTAGGTCCTTCCTCCAGGGTGTGCTTTTTCTTCTGCTATTTTTTATTCTATTTTTAATTTTAATATTTATTTTGTGACTCCACATGATCTTGAACCTAATAAAACATAAAAGAACAATAAAATAAAAAATAAAATTAGATAAATAAAAATTAGGTTGCCTCCCAATAAGCGCTTCTTTAATGTCCCTAGCTTGACAGTGGGCTCTCATGGAGCCTCATAGGTGATCAGGTTAATGTTGTAGACTCCCAACACCAAACTTAGAGTTTGGATGTGGGGATTCAACACCAAACTTAGAGTTTGGCTGTGGCCTCCCAACACCAAACTTAGAGTTTGATTGTGGGGGCTTTGTTTGACTCTGTACTGAGAGAAGCTTTTCATGCTTCCTCTCCATTGTTATAGAAGAACACCCTTGGGTTTTAAACCCAAGGTAGTCCCTATTCAATTAAAGGACTAATTCTCCTCTGTTAACATCTATCACAGCTCCTGCTGTGGCTAGGAAAGGTCTTCCAAGGATGATGCATTCATCCTCCTCCTTCCTAGTGTTTAAGATTATGAAATCAGCAGGGATGTAAAGGCCCTCAACCTTTACTAACACGTCCTCTACCAATCCATACGCCTGTCTTACTGACTTATCTGCCATTTGTAATGAAAATATGGCAGGCTGTACCTCAATGATCCCCAGCTTCTCCATTACAGAGAGTGGCATAAGATTTATGCCTGACCCTAGGCCACACAAAGCCTTTTCAAAGGTCATGGTGCCTATGGTACAGGGTATTAAGAATTTACCAGGATCTTTTTTTTTTGAGATAAAGTTTGCTGAACCCATGTATCTAGTTCACCAATGAGCAAGGGAGGTTCACCTTCCCAAGTCTCATTACCAAACAACTTGGCATTCAGCTTCATGATAGCTCCTAGATATTGAGCAACTTGCTCTCCAGTTACATCTTCATCCTCTTCAGAGGAAGAATAGTCTTCAGAGCTCATGAATGGTAGAAGGAGGTTTAATGGAATCTCTATGGTCTCCATATGAGCCTCAGATTCCTTTAGGTCCTCAATAGGGGACTCCTTCTTGCCTGAGAGATGTCCCATGAGGTCTTCCTCATTGGGGTTCACGTCCTCTCCTTCCTTCCTAGGTTCGTCCATGTTGATTATGTCTATGGCCTTGCACTCTCTTTTTGGATTCTCTTCAGTATTGCTTGGGAGAGTACTAGGAGGAGTTTCAGTTACTTTCTTACTCAGCTGGCCCACTTGTGCCTCCAAATTTCTGATGGAGGACCTTGTCTCACTCATGAAACTTAAAGTGGCCTTAGACAGATCAGAGACTAAATTTGCTAAATTAGAGGTGCTCTGCTCAAAATTCTCTGTTTGTTGCTGAGAAGATGATGGATAAGGCTTGATATTGCTGAGCCTATTTCTTCCACCATTATTAAAGCCTTGTTGAGACTTTTGTTGATCCTTCTATGAGAAATTTGGATGATTTCTCCATGATGAATTATAGGTGTTTCCATAAGGTTTACCCATGTAATTTACCTCTGCTATTGCAGGGTTCTCAGGATCATAAGCTTCTTCTTCAGAAGATGCCTCTTTAGTACTGTTGGATGCATTTTGCCATCCATTCAGACTTTGAGAAATCATGTTGACTTGCTAAGTCAACATTTTGTTCTGAGCCAAAATGGCATTCAGAGCATCAATTTCAAGAACTTCCTTCCTCTGAGGTGTCTCATTATTCACGGAATTCCTCTCAGAAGTGTACATGAACTGGTTATTTGCAACCATGTCAATAAGTTCTTGAGCCTCTGCAGGCGTCTTCTTTAGGTGAATGGATCCACCTGCAGAATGATCCAATGACATCTTAGAGAACTCAGATAGACCATAATAGAATATATCTATCATGGTCCATTCTGAAAACATGTCAGAAGGACACCTTTTGGTCATCTGCTTGTATCTTTCCCAAGCTTTATAGAGGGATTCACCATCTTTTTGCTTGAAGGTCTGAACATCCACTCTAAGCTTGCTCAGCTTTTGAGGGGGAAAGAACTTAGCCAAGAAGGCCGTGACCAGCTTATCCCAGGAGTCCAGGCTATCCTTAGGTTGTGAGTCCAACCATGTTCTAGCTCTGTCTCTTACAGCAAAAGGGAAAAGCATGAGCCTGTAGACTTCAGGATCTACTCCATTAGTCTTAACAGTCTCACAGATCTATAAGAACTCAGTTAAAAACTGGTAGGGATCTTCTTATGGAAGTCTATGAAACTTGCAGTTCTGTTGCATTAAAGCAACTAATTGAGGTTTCAGCTCAAAATTATTTGCTCCAATGGCAAGAATTGAGATGCTTCTTCCATCAAACTTGGACGTAGGTGTAGTATAATCACCAAGCATCCTCCTTGCATTATTATTGTTGGGTTCGGCTACCATATACTTTTCTTGTTCGAAAATTTTAGTAAGGTTGTCTATGGATTGTTGTAATTTAGCTTCTCTTAGTTTTCTCTTCAGAGTCCTTTCAGGTTCAGGGTCAGCTTCAACAAGAATGTCTTTTTCCTTGTTCCTACTCATATGAGAAAGAAGAGAATAGAAAAGGAAGAGGAATCATCTATGTCACAGTATAGAGATTCATTTATGTTAGTAGAAGAAGAAAGGGAATAAGAGTGAAGAAGAATGAATAATCCAAACACAAGGGTGAGGATAGGAGCAGAGATTTGAGATGAAGAGAAGTGTTAGTAAATGAATAAATAAATAGAATAAGATGAGAGAGAGAAGTTTTCGAAAATAATTTTTGAAAAGGAGTTAATGATTTTCGAAAATTAAAGGTGAAATAAAATTTAAATTTAAATTTAAAACAATTAGTTAATTAAAAGAATTTTGAAAAGGAAGGAGAAATTTTCAAAAATTAGAGAGGAAAAAGTAGTTAGGTGGTTTCGAAAAAGATAAGAAACAAACAAAAAGTCAATTGGTTAGTTGAAAAAGATTTGAAAATCAAATTTGAAAAGATAAGAAGATAAGAAGATATATTTTGAAATCAAATTTTTGAAAAAGATAAAATTTTGAAAAAGATATGATAAAAAGATATGATTAAAAAGATATGGTTGGAAAAGATTTAATTTTTAAAATTAAAATTAATTACTTGACTAACAAGAAACTAATAGATAAGATTCTAGAATTTAAAGATTGAACCTTTCTTAACAAGAAAGTAACAAACTTCAAATTTTTGAATCAATTATATTAATTGTTAGTATAGTTTTCGAAAATAAAGATAAAATTAGAAAAAGATTTTGAAAAATTAAATTAAAATTTTCGAAGAATAGTAAGAAAAATGAAAAAGAATTGATTTTTGAAAAAGTTTTGAAAAGATAAGATTTTTAAAATTGAAAATTTGACTTGACTTATAAGAAATAGCTAAGTTTTAAAAATTTTTGACTAAGTCAACTCAAATTTTTGAAATTTTGAGAAAAATACGGAAAAGATATTTTTTATTTTTGAATTTTTAATGATGAGAGAGAAAAACAACAAAAATGACTCACAACATGAAAATTATGAATCAAAACACATGATGCATGCAAGAACACTATGAATGTCAAGATGAACACCAAGAACACCTTGAAGATCAAGATGAACATCAAGACTTATTTTTGAAAAATTTTCAAGAAAGAAAACATGCAAGACACCAAACTTAGAAAATTTTTAATGATTAGACACTATGAATGCAAAAATGCACATGAAAAACAACAAAAGACACAAAATAAGAAAACATCAAGATCAAATAAGAAGACTTACCAAGAACAACTTGAAGATTATGAAGAACACTATAAATGCATGAATTTTGAAAAATGCAAGAACAAGATGAATATGCAATTGACACCAAACTTAAAACATGGCACAAGACTCAAACAAGAAACACAAAATATTTTTGATTTTTATGATTTTATGATTTTTTTTGTATTTTCTTTATATTTTTTCGAAAAACATATAGGAAAAAGAAAATAAGAAATTCAAAATTTTTAATAAGAATTCCAGGAATCTTTCAATGTTAGCCTAAAGCTCCAATCCAAGGGTTGGACATGGCTTAATAGCCAGCCAGCTTTAGGATATAAATCATACATACAATAGCTGATATTTGAATTAACTTGCCTCTATGCTGATGATTGGAAGCCTCAGTCCAAAAGAATTAAACATGGCTTTACAGCCAACCAAGCTTCAACATGTTAGCATAAAACTCTAGAATTCATTCTTAAAAATTCTAAAGCCATAGAATGATTTATTTTTAATTAAAAAATATTTTTTTCGAAAATAGGGATAAATTTTTTTTGAAAAATTTTTGGAAACAAAACAAAAAGAAAATTACCTAATCTGAGCAACAAGATGAGCCATCAGTTGTCCAAACTCGAACAATCCCCAACAACGGCGCCAAAAACTTGGTGGGTGAAATTGTGATCTCTAATAATGGCTTCAACTTGGTATGCACGTTTATAACTTAGCACTTTCTTCACAGCCTCGCACAACTAACTAGCAAGTGCACTGGGTCGTCCAAGTAATAAACCTTACGTGAGTAAAGGTCGATCCCATGGAGATTGTTGGTATGAAGCAAGCTATGGTCATCTTGTAAATCTTAGTTAGGCGGATAATAAATGGTTATGGAGTTTTCGACTAATAATAATAAAAAAATAGAAAATAAAATAGAGATACTTATGTAATTCAATGGTAGGAATTTCAGATAGGCGTATGAAGATGCTATGCTCCTTTTGAATCTCTGCTTTCCTACTGCCTTCTTCCAATCCTTCTTACTCCTTTCCTTGGCAAGCTGTATGTAGGGCATCATCATTTTCAATAGCTACATCCCATCCTTTCAGTGAAAATGGTCCAAATGCTCTGTCACAGCACGGCTAATCATCTGTCGGTTCTCGATCATGTCAGAATATAATCCATTGATTCTCTTGCGTTTGTCATCACGCCCAACAATCGCGAGTTTGAAGCTCGTCACAGTCATTCAATCCCTGAATCCTACTCAAAATACCACAGACAAGGTTTAGACTTTTCAGATTCTCATGAATGCCGCCATCAATCTAGCTTATACCACGAAGATTCTGATCAAGGAATCCAAGAGATATGCGCCCGGTCTAAGGTAGAACGAAAGTGGTTGTCAGTCACGCGTTCATAGGTGAGAATGATGATGAGTGTCACGGATCATCACATTCATCATGTTGAAGTGCAACGAATATCTTAGAATAAGAATAAGTGGAACTGAATAGAAAATAGTAGTGATTGCATTAAAACTCGAGGTACAGCAGAGCTCCACACCCTTAATCTATGGTGTGTAGAAACTCCACCATTAAAAATACATAAGTGATAGTGGTCCAGGCATGGCCGAATGGCCAGCCCCCATGAATGATCAATAGTCTCCTAAGATGAATAATGGAATAAAACCGAGACCAAAGATGTCTAATACAATAGTAAAATATCCTATTTATACTAGACTAGCTACTAGGGTTTACAGAAGTAAGTAATTGATGCAGAAATCCACTTCCGGGGCCCACTTGGTGTGTGCTTGGGCTAAGCTTGAGCTTTACACGTGCAGAGGCTTCTTTTGGAGTTGAACACCAAGTTATAACGTGTTTTTGGCATTTGACTCCAGAATGCAGCATGGAACTGGCGTTGAGCGCCAGTTTACGTCATCTAATCTCGAATAAAGCATGGACTATTATATATTGCTGGAAAGCTCTAGATGTCTACTTTCCAACGCTGTTGAGAGCGCGCCATTTGGAATTCTGTAGCTTCAGAAAGTGCATTTTGAGTGCAGGGAGGTCAAAACCCAACAGCATCAGCAGTCCTTTGTCAGCCTTTTATCAGAGCTTTGCTCAGGTCCCTCAATTTCAGCCAGAAATTACCTGAAATCACAGAAAAACACACAAACTCATAATAAAGTCTAGAAATGTGAATTTAGCATAAAAACTAATGAAAACATCCCTAAAAGTAGCTAGATCTTACTAAAAACTACCTAAAAATAATGCCAAAAAGCGTATAAATTATCCGCTCATCAGTGCTAAAAGCTAAGGTATTATATTATGGTATCAGAGAAGTTTGTTCCTATTAGAGCCTTGGAAATAGACTGAATATGCTTCACTGCATACTTTGAGTGTCTATCATGCAGTAGGACTTGTTCTAATGACAAGAGTTTGAGTTTCAGATGCATGACTGTCTTTTGATTAATATTGTTAGTCGACTATTGCATTTCTCATGGTATTAGGTCTGGTCAACTTAATACTGATGATTTGTGTATACAGAAATACTAATGGGTTATCATAAATGAGATAAAAATAATAGGTTATGCGATTACGGAGTTTGGGAGCGTTAAAGGTTACGGAGTTAGCTCAACTTTGAAGTGTAATCTTTATTCATGCTACACGAACTCGTGCCATTTCTTCTTTCATTGTCTTCATTGGAATTCCTTGCTTCATATTTTCTCAAAATGTGATTTGATTATTTCCTGACCAAACCTTATCGTTCCTTACTTGTAAATCTAATTGCCTACCTGACTTCTTTCGAACACTATCTTTGACATTGCCTATACTTCTTATCGTGGACCCTTTTTCCTTTGGTTTGAGTTTGAACTTGTTTTAATATAACAATTTTTGAAGGCAAAAATTTTTGTAAGGTGGATGGAATATAACCACCTGAATTCTTTTTTAAAATTAAATAATGAGTTATTTATAATTTATTATATTTGTTGATAATTTTAATTAAAGAAAAATATTTTTCTGAAAATAATTAAATTAAATTTTATGATACTTTGAGTTTAAAATCTATTAGAATTTATAAATTTTTATAAATAATTGAGTTTTTTATATTAACGATTTAAAGTTTTAGTGAACCAAAATAATGAAAGTTCTATATAATTTAAATGGAATAATTGAAAGTTTTAATTAATTTTATGAACAAAAAAATTTATTTATTTATCCTTAAATTATAAATTAGAGTATTTAATTAAAAATAATTTGTAATTTGAAAATTAAATCGTATTCTTCAAACTAATTATATTGAATTAAATTTGGTCTTAAATTAAAATTCTACTCAAACTCTAAATTTCCAATTCTAAACCCTAATTACCAATTCACTAATTCTAACCTTAATTTCCACCGCCTCACTGCCACTCACTTACCACCGCCATCCCCTTTTCCTTTATTCCACACCCACACACATAAACCACACATATGCAGAGATGGATTAAGAGAAATAAAGAGAAAAAATGAAAACAAAAATAACAGAAGCAATGAGAGATCTGAGAGAAAGCATAGGAGATCGGAGAAGGGAGGGGGCTTTGTCGCGCCGCCAGCTTGCCGCCAATCCACCCACGAACAGCCGTCGCAGGAGGAGCTTCGCACCAATCACCGTCGTGCCTCTTGGTTTGCACATTTACTCATAATGAAAAAAGGGTTTTTATTTATAAAAAGTTTGAGTTATACATTTATATTAAGGAGTGACTTAGGTTTGAAATCGTTGGAAAGAATTTGAGAAAATGTTAGTTTGACTTATTAGTAATGAATTGAGAGTTGAAAATGATTTTTGAGAATTGGAAACGGTTTGATTGGGACCCTTAAAGAGTGGCATAGTCCAAATTTTAGAGGAGATGCTGCCAAAATTTTTATAAAATTCTGAGACCTTGTTTAAAGCATTATTTAAAAGAAAATTTGATTTAGGAATATTATTTGATTTCGATTTATTATGAAAAGAGTCTTGTTTTTAGCTCAATCTATTAAGAAAAGTATTATATTTTAAGTTCAATGTATTGAGAGAATATTTTGTTTAAAGTTATGATTAGGCATTTGTGCCGAAATGATTGTGCGGAGACGTCCATAAATATGGAATGGCTTCCAGGAGAAAAGATCACATACTTCAATTGGAGAATCAGTACCTGCAACTACTTGTAGAGGTCATATTAGACATACTTCAGCTGGAGAATTAGCACCTGCAAGAAGTTGAAACTTGCAGAGGCTATGTTGCTGGAATGCCTTATCCGACATGCCAGTTAGATTGTGTCATGTGCGGGTCGAAACCAACAAATAAGCTCATTACCTGAGTTAGATTATTCATTTGCATTTGATTGTGTTTACTCATTTTATTTCTCTGTGATTATGATGTTCGATTTTTGTGTGAATTATTTGTGTGTTTGTATTGTGAGTCTGCTTGTGCTTGTTGGTTCATGTATATGTCAAGAATTAAGATAACTGAAAACGGATCATCATAACTCAAAAATGAGTGACATGACTGTGATTTGCTTAATGTAATGTAATTTAAAGGAAACTAACTAAAGTCTTTAAAGTTAGTTTAAAGAATCCTAAAGGTAATTTTTTAAAAGTTATACAGTAAATATTTGCATTTTATTTCTTTACTCTCACATCATTCACTTTTCCTATTGAGAACATGCGAGGACAACGTTCTCACCCCCTACAGATCTTCTGTTTTCAGCGACAGATTAAGGAATCCAGGGCGATCAGCCACGACCGGTTCACAGAGTTATATATATATGTATCCATATTTTTTGTATTTAGTTTAGTTTTAGATTTTATTTTTCCCTCGTCATTTATTGTTTTGGTTTTTAGAGGGGTAGGACTTGTATTTGAGGATCTTCAAATTAGTCTATGTATATCTTTGTGTTTAAGTGGTTAAAAAAAGGCTTTTCGTTTTGTTAATTAAAGTTTCGGTTCGTATTCGCTAAAGCTCAATATTAAATAAATATAGTATAAAAACCAAGGAATAAAACAAGGTAATGCTCGGACTTTTAGTGTAATCATGAAGTGCTAAAAGTTAGAGTGTTATAGCTACTAAAAATAATTTTAAGATTATAATATTATTCACTTTTAGTTGCTATTGATATTGTCACTAAAACCTTAACTCATTTTTTAATTATATTATTTTCATTTTATTAAGGCTAACAATCTGTCTTTTTTTTTCTAAAATCTCATTATTTTTTAAGATAATTATTATTATTATTTAAACATAATATAAATATACTAAAATTAATTACTACAAAATAAAATATTTTATTAAACACAATATCAATAACAAGTCTACATATCTAATCTAAGAAGTATATTTTAAAATGTTGAAAATTAAAATAGTAAAATCGAATAAAATATGCCTTGTGATTGCAAAACTACAATCAGATGTAATCAGAAAAGGATACAGAAATTTGGTAAAAGATGGGTCAAATTTTAAAATATTGTATAATCAAATATAATATTATATATTTAGTAATATATATAATCATGATGATTTTTTTAATTAAAAAATATTAATAAATACTTGTTGTATAAAAAAGTTATCTTAATTCTTATAATTTTTACTTTTTATTTTGGATTGGATAAAATATAAAAATTATCTATTTATTTAATTAATTTATTTTGCTCAGTATAATTATGACAATAAATTATATTTTTATGTTTTATATCATAAAAAATACTATAAATAATATAAATAAGTTGTTCTAATAATTTTGTTATATGTGTTTAAAATATATTCATAAATAAAATATAAAAAATATAATCATTTAAATGAATTTACTTAATATGTTACAATTTTTATATCATGAGAAAAATAAATAAATTTAAAATAATTTATTTTTATGTATATATATAATATATAAAGATCGTTTTAGTTATTATAAATATTAAAGTATTTTTATATAATAATAAGTGTAAAAATTAAGATAAAAATATTAAAAAAAGAAAGAGAAAAAAAATTAAAAAAAGAAAAAGTTTAAATTTTAAAAGATTTGAAATTTTATTTAATTAAAAAGTGATTGGCAATAATATTTTTTTTTTAATTTAACGATTATTACTTGTTTTTGAGTTTACTAATTTAATTATTTATATAAGACAATTACTTACTCTATTTTTAAATAAACATAAAATTATATAGTATATAGTAATTTTATATACTTAAAATTTTTAACTTTTGTTCAAAAAAAGTTGGGGTAAGGCCTATGCTTGCCCCTCTTTGGATCCGTTCTTAAATGTGATTGCAAATAACATTTGAGTTCTAAGCACTAGCATTTATATTGAACATAATCATACATATACTTATTTTCACTATTTTACAATGATAATAAAACCTATCACAAAATTTCAGAGAAGAACAACCATAGAAAAGCATGTTGTCTCCATTCTTCAAGTTTCCTGTAGCACCCTACCACAACTAGAAAATGGATTAATACAGACAGATTTACAGACAGATTTAGTCTTTATTACAGACAAATTTTTGGTTACCGACGGATTTTATCCCTCTGTAAAAGCCTCGTCGGAAATTATTTACCGACGGATTTTTTTGTCGGAAAATTACCGACGGATTTTGACCAGTTACCAACGGATTTTTCGTCTGTAATTACAGACAAATTTTTCGGCAGATTTTCCGTCTGTAATTATAGACGAATTTTCCGACGGATTTTCTGTCTGTAATTACAGACGGATTTTCCGACGGATTTTTCGTCTGTAATTACAGACAGATTTTCCGACATATTTTCTGTCTGTAATCTGAACTTTGGAAAATCATCTCACACTCTGAATACAGACAGAAAATCCATCTGTAAATCCGTCTGTAAGGTAAAATAGAATTTTTTTTAAAATTTTTCTATTGCAAAATAAATACTTTAAATTTGTTTTCTAAATTTACTTCATCAAACAGTGTAAATTGAAAAAAAAAAGCCAAAAATCACATAGATAAACATAATATTCATTATATGATACCTATAAAATTGGATGTTATTTTTCAACACCATTATCCAATATCTCACTGTCTCAATAAAAAGATACCCCAAAATTTCTTTTAAACTACAACAGAGAAGGGCAGGACTCTCAGCCTAAATTTTAAAACTATTTCCTCATGCTCTCTTTAAAGTTTAAACTCTCCAATCTAATCTGAGTTACATGATTCTTCACTCCATGGTAGACTCCAATCTAATCTATTGCCACATCGATTTGCTCCTCACTGTTCACAATAGCTGAATTACCAGCACCCTTTCTGCGCTTGTGTGGCTGATTCAAATCATTGTCCTTGATCTCCTCTAGGACATTATCACATGAATCACAATGCTTTGAAACTTCTGTCCCATCATCATCATTCACAGTCTCTATATTTTCATCATTTTTGTCATTAGACACTGATGAGCGGATAATTTATACACTTTTTGGCATTGTTTTTAGTATGTTTTTAGTATAATCTAGTTAGTTTTTAGTATATTTTTATTAGTTTTTAGTTAAAATTCACTTTTCTGGAATTTACTATGAGTTTGTGTGTTTTTCTGTGATTTTAGATATTTTCTTGCTGAAATTGAGGGTCCTGAGCAAAAATCTGATTCAGAGACTGAAAAGGACTGCAGATGCTGTTGGATTCTGACCTCCCTGCACTCGAAGTGGATTTTCTGGAGCTACAGAAGCCCAATTGGCGCGCTCTCAATGGCATTGGAAAGTAGACATCCTGGGCTTTCCAGCAATATATGATAGTCCATATTTTGCCCAAGATTTGATGGCCCAAACTGGCATGGCAAATCAGCCTCAGAAATTCCAGCGTTTAACGCTGGAACTGGCATAAAACTTGGAGTTAAACGCCCAAACTGGCATAAAAGCTGGCGTTTAACTCCAGAAAAGGTCTCTACACAAAAATGCTTCAATGCTCAGCCCAAGCACACACCAAGTGGACCCAGAAGTGGATTTTTTACGTCATTTACTCATTTCTATATACCTTAGGTTACTAGTTTACTATTAATAGGATCTTTTGACATTGTATCCGTACCTCATGACACTTTACACGTTTTCTTTGTGTACCTTCCACAGCATGAGTCTCTAAACCCCATGGTTGGGGGTGAGGAGCTCTGCTGTGTCTTGATGGATTAATGCAATTACTACTATTTTTCATTCAATCATGCTTGCTTCCATTCTAAGATATCACTTGTTCTTAAATCGGATGAATGTGATGATCCGTGACAATCATCATCATTCTCAACTATGAACGTGTGCCTGACAACCACCTCCGTTCTACCTTAGATTAAGTAGATATCTCTTGGATTCTTTAACTGGAATCTTCGTGGTATAAGCTAGAACTGATGGCGGCATTCAAGAGAATCCGGAAGGTCTAAACCTTGTCTGTGGTATTCTGAGTAGGATTCAATGATTGAATGACTGTGACGAGCTTCAAACTCCTGAAGGCGGGGCGTTAGTGACAGACGCAAAAGAATCACTGGATTCTATTCCGGCCTGATTGAGAACCGACAGATGGATAGCCGTGCCGTGACAGGGTGCGTTGAACATTTCCACTGAGAGGATGGGAGGTAGCCACTGACAACGGTGAAACCCTTGCATACAGCTTGCCATGGAAGGAGCCTTGCGTGCTTGAAGAAGAAGACAGTAGGAAAGCAGAGATTCAGAAGATGGAGCATCTCCAAAACCTCAGCCTGTTCCCCATTACTGCAAAACAAGTACTTATTTCATGTTCTTTTGCTTTTCATAATCAATCCTGATAATTTCTGATATCCTGACTAAGATTTACAAGATAACCATAGCTTGCTTCAAGCCGACAATCTCCGTGGGATCGACCCTTACTCACGTAAGGTATTACTTGGACGACCCAGTGCACTTGCTGGTTAGTTGTGCGGGGTTGCAAAAGTGTGATTGCAATTTCGTGCACCAAGTTTTTGGCGCCGTTGCCGGGGATTGTTCGAGTTTGGACAACTGACGGCTTATCTTGTTGCTTAGATTAGGACTGTTTTATTTTTGTTGGTTTAGAGTCTTTTAGTTGAGTCTAGTTACATATTTTAAGTTTGGTGTCAATTGCATGCTTTTATTTTTTCTTCTAATTTTCGAATTTGCATGTCCTTAGTCCTTTTTGATCTTTAAAATTCTAAGTTTGGTGTCCTCTTTGTGTTTTTCCTTTAAAATTTTCGAAAAATTAGTGTTTGGTTTTCTAAAAATTTTAAGTTTGGTGTCATTTTGTTGTTTTTCTCTTTCCTCATTTCAAAAATCAAATCTTTTTCATAAAAATTTTTCAATCATATCTTTTTAATTGCTCTTTTCAAAATCTTTTTAATTAACTAATTGATTCAGTTCTCAATTTGCTTTGATCTTATTCTCTTTTTGATTTTCGAATTTTTACCTTAATTTCCTTTTATTTTATTTTATTTTATTTTTTCGTTTAATTCGAAAAAAAAAACAAAATATTTTATCTATTTGCAATCCATATCATTTCCCTTTATCCATTATGGACCTAAGTGGAATTGATCAGTCCAGAAGGACTCTGGGGTCATATGCTAACCCCATTACAGCTGCATATGGGAGTAGCATCTGTACACCTCCCATCAAAGCAAGCAGCTTTGAGCTAAATCCTCAACTCATTATCATAGTGCAGCAAAATTGCCAGTATTCCGGTCTTCCACAGGAAGAGCCTACTGAGTTTTTGGCACAATTCTTACAAATTGCTGACACAGTACATGATAAAGAGGTGGATCAGGATGTCTACAGACTATTACTATTTCCATTTGCTGTGAAAGATCAAGCTAAAAGGTGGTTAAATAACCAACCTACAGCAAGCATAAAGACATGGAAACAGTTATCAGACAAATTCCTGAATCACTTTTACCCTCCAAAGAGGATGACACAGCTAAGGCTGGACATCCAAGGCTTTAAACAAGAGGATAATAAATCCCTTTATAATGCCTGGGAGAGGTATAGAGGTATGCTAAGAAAATGCCCCTCTGAAATATTTTCAGAGTGGGTACAGTTAGACATCTTTTACTATGGGCTTACAGAAAAAGCTCAGATGTCTTTAGACCACTCAGCTGGTGGATCTATCCACATGAGGAAGACAATTGAAGAAGCTCAAGAGCTTATAGACACTGTTGCTAGAAATCAATATTTGTACTCTAGCAATGAGTTCTCTCCAAAAGAGGAAGTCATGGCACTAGCCACTGATCCTAATCCTCAAGAACAGATGATTGAGCTTAATCAACAATTGCTCCTGATGACAGAACAGTTAGCAGAATTTAAAGAGATGCTCCATGAAACTAAAGTTGCTAACAAGAACATGGAACTGCAGTTGAATCAAGCTAAACAGCAAATATCTAAACAGATAACAGAGGAATGCCAAGCAGTTCAATTGAGGAGTGGGAAGACACTGAATAACACTGCTCAAAAGAGCAAAAAGCCAAATAAGGAACAATTGACAGAGGATAACCAAACCACTGTTCAAAATCCCTCTGAGGACAGTAAGAGCCCGGAGAGGAATACTTGTGGCGTTCAGACGCCAGAGAGGGAAGGAAAGCTGGCGTTAAACGCCCATTCCTTGCCCAGTTCTGGCGTTCAAATGCTAGAAAAGGGGGAAAAGTTGGCGTTAAACGCCCATTTTCCACCCAATCCTGGCGTTCAGACGCCAAGGGAGGATCAGACACCTAAGAGTGCTGACAGTAATCCCTCTAACAAGGCTTCTTCAACCACTTCTGTAAGGAATAAACCTGCAGCATCTAAGGTTGAAGAATATAAAGCCAAGATGCCTTATCCTCAAAAACTCCGCCAAGCGGAATAGGATAAGCAATTTGCCCGCTTTGCAGACTATCTAAGGACTCTTGAAATCAAGATTCCGTTTGCAGATGCACTTGAGCAAATACCTTCTTATGCTACGTTCATGAAAGAAATCTTAAGTCATAAGAAGGATTGGAGAGAAACTGAAAAATGTTTCTCACTGAAGAATGCAGTGCAGTCATTCTAAAAAGCTTACCAGAAAAGCTTCAAGATCCAGGAAGCTTTATGATACCATGCACATTAGAAGGTGCTTGCACCAAGACAGCCCTGTGTGATCTTGGAGCAAGCATCAATCTAATACCCGCATCCACTATCAGAAAGCTTGGGTTGACTGGAGAAGTCAAACCAACCCGGATATGCCTCCAACTTGCTGATGGCTCCATTAAATATCCATCAGGCATAATAGAGGACATGATTGTCAAGGTTGGGCCATTCGCCTTTCCAACTGACTTTGTGGTGCTGGAAATGGAGGAGCACAAGAGTGCAACTCTCATTCTAGGAAGACCTTTCCTAGCAACTGGACGAACTCTCATTGATGTACAAAAAGGGGAAGTAACCCTGAGAGTCAATGAGGATGAGTTCAAGTTGAATGCTGTAAAAGCTATGCAGCATCCAGACACACCAAATGACTGCATGGGCGCTGACATTATTGACTCTCTGGTAGAAGAGATCAATATGACTGAAAGTCTAGAATCAGAGCTTGAGGACATCTTCAAAGATGCTCAACCTAATCAAGAAGAATCAGTGGAAACAAGGGAATTTTCAAAAATTCCTCAAGAAGAGGATAAGCCTCCCAAACCTGAACTCAAACCACTACCACCATCCCTGAAGTATGCGTTTCTGGGAGAGGGTGATACATTTCCAGTGATTATAAGCTCTGCTTTAAATCCACAGGAAGAGGAAGCACTGATTCAAGTGCTAAGGACACACAAGACAGCTCTTGGGTGGTCCATAAGTGATCTCAAGGGCATTAGCCCAGCTAGATGCATGCACAAGATCCTATTGGAGGATAATGCCAAACCAGTGGTCCAACCACAAAGGAGGCTAAATCCAGCCATGAAGGAGGTGGTGCAGAAAGAGGTCACTAAATTACTAGAGGCTGGGATTATTTATCCTATTTCTGATAGCCCCTGGGTGAGTCCTGTCCAAGTTGTCCCCAAAAAGGGAGGCATGACAGTGGTTCATAATGAAAAAAATGAACTGGTTCCTACAAGAACAGTCACAGGATGGCGTATGTGTATTGACTACAAAAGACTCAATACAGCCACCAGAAAGGATCATTTTCCTTTACCATTCATAGACCAAATGCTAGAAAGACTAGCTGGTCATGATTATTACTGCTTTTTGGATGGCTATTCAGGCTACAACCAAATTGCAGTAGACCCTCAGGACCAAGAGAAGACAGCATTCACCTGCCCTTCTGGCGTGTTTGCCTACAGAAGGATGCCTTTTGGTCTGTGCAATGCACCTGCAACCTTTCAGAGGTGCATGCTCTCTATCTTCTCAGATATGGTAGAGAAATTTCTAGAAGTCTTCATGGATGACTTCTCAGTATATGGAGACTCATTCAGCTCCTGTCTTAATCACCTAGCACTTGTCCTGAAAAGGTTCCAAGAGACTAACCTGGTTTTAAACTGGGAGAAATGTCACTTTATGGTGACTGAGGGAATTGTCCTTGGGCACAAAATTTCAAGCAGGGGAATAGAGGTGGATAAGGCAAAGGTAGAGGTAATTGAAAAATTACCACCACCTGCCAATGTTAAGGCAATCAGAAGCTTTCTGGGGCATGCAGGATTCTACAGAAGGTTCATAAAGGATTTTTCGAAAATTGCAAAACCTTTGAGTAACCTGCTAGCTGCTGACACACCATTTGTGTTTGACACACAGTGTCTGCAGGCATTTGAGACCCTGAAAGCTAAGCTGGTCACAGCACCAGTCATCTCTGCACCAGATTGGACATTGCCATTTGAACTAATGTGTGATGCCAGTGACCATGCCATTGGTGCAGTGTTGGGACAGAGGCATAACAAGCTTCTGCACGTCATTTATTATGCCAGCCGTGTTCTAAATGACGCACAGAAGAATTACACAACCACAGAAAAAGAGTTACTTGCAGTGGTCTACGCCATTGACAAGTTTACATCCTATCTAGTGGGATCCAAAGTGGTTGTGTACACTGACCATGCTGCTCTTAAATACTTACTCACAAAGCAGGATTCAAAACCCAGGCTTATAAGATGGGTGTTGCTTCTGCAAGAGTTTGATATAGAAATAAGAGACAGAAAAGGGACAGAGAACCAAGTAGCTGATCATCTGTCCCGAATAGAACCAGTAGCTGGGGCGTCCCTCCCTTCTACTGAGATCTCTGAGACTTTCCCAGATGAGCAACTCTTTGCCATTCAGGAAGCTCCATGGTTTGCAGATATTGCAAACTATAAAGCTGTGAGGTTCATACCCCAAGAGTACAGCAGAGTGCAAAGAAAGAAATTAATTTCAGATGCCAAGTACTACCTCTGGGATGAACCATATCTCTTTAAGAGATGTGCAGACGGAATGATCCGCAGATGTGTACCCAGAGAAGAAGTACAAAGGATCCTATGGCACTGCCATGGATCACAGTATGGAGGACATTTTGGAAGTGAGCGAACAGCCACTAAAGTCCTCCAATGTGGCTTCTACTGGCCTACTCTCTATAAAGATTCCCGAGAGCTTGTGCGTAACTGTGACAGTTGCCAAAGAGCTGGTAACTTGCCTCACGGATATGCCATGCCTCAACAAGGGATATTAGAGATAGAATTGTTTGATGTATGGGGAATTGACTTCATGGGGCCATTCCCACCATCATACTCAAACACTTACATTCTGGTGGTAGTGGACTATGTATCTAAGTGGGTAAAAGCTATTGCTACACCCACTAATGATACCAAGACCGTGCTAAAATTCCTCCAGAAACACATCTTCAGCAGGTTTGGTGTTCCCAGAGTACTAATCAGTGACGGGGGCACTCATTTCTGCAATAGACATCTATACTCTGCTATGGTTGGATATGGAATTAGCCACAAAGTGGCAACTCCGTATCATCCACAGACAAATGGGCAAGCTGAGGTCTCTAACAGAGAGCTAAAAAGAATCCTGGAACGGACTGTGATGGCCCGAAGAAAGGATTGGGCAAAGAGCTTGGATGATACTCTGTGGGCATATAGAACAGCATTCAAGACTCCTATAGGAACCTCTCCATACCAACTGGTGTATGGGATGGCCTGTCATCTGCCCGTGGAACAGGAACATAAAGCCTACTGGGCAACCAGATTCCTAAACATGGATGCCCAGTTAGCTGGTGAAAAAAGATTACTCCAGCTAAATGAGCTAGAGGAGTTCAGACTCAATGCCTTTGAAAATGCAAAAATTTATAAGGAAAAGGCAAAGAAATGGCATGACAAGAAGTTGTCAACCAGAGTCTTTGAGCCAGGACAAAAAGTTCTGCTCTTCAACTCTAGGCTCAGACTGTTTCCAGGAAAACTCAAATCCCGGTGGAGGGGTCCGTATGTGATTACAGGAGTGTCACCATATGGATATGTTGAGCTTCAGGATATTGATTCTGACAAAAAGTTCATTGTTAATGGACAGAGAATCAAGCATTATCTTGAAAGCAATTTTGAGCAGGAATGCTCAAAACTGAGACTCGAGTGATTCTCAGTAAAGGTCCAGCTAAAGACAGTAAAGAAGCGCTTGCTGGGAGGCAACCCAGTCATTAGGAGGTTATATGATTTGTTCTTACAGAGGCAAGTATCAAAAATGAAGGAATTCACAGAGTTACAGAAGGATTCAGCTCAAAAAGCAGAGAAAAAGAGCTTACTGGCGAAAAAATGCCAGTAAGGGGCATTTTGGGCGTTAAACGCCAGAATGGGTACCATTCTGGGCGTTTAACACCAAGAATGGTGCCATTTTGGGCGTTAAACGCCAGAATGGGCACCATTCTGGGCGTTTAACGCCAGGTGTGCAGCATCCTGGGCGTTTAGAAAAACGCCCAGTGATAAAGGAATTCTGGCGTTTAACGCCAGCCAGGGCACCTGGCTGGGCGTTAAACGCCCAAAAGGGGCATCAAATGGGCGTTAAACGCCAGAATGGGTGCCATTCTGGGCGTTTAACGCCAGAAAGGTGGGGGGACCACAATTTTGTTTTCAAATCAAATTTTTTCAAACTTTCCTTTTCTCACCCATATTTTTCTACAAAAACACATTTCAATCTCTCATCATTCACTTTCAAATTTTCAAAAATCTTAAATCATTCTTCAAATCTCTCAAATCATTCCCAAATTTTGTTCAAAAACTCACCCTTCTCTCAATTTCTTTCCATATCTTCTCAAATCTCCTTTCAAATTTTTCTTTTTTTCGAAATCTCTCCTCCCCACCTTATAAATACACGTTTGGCACCCCTCATTCCCCACACCATTCGAATTTGCTCTTCCTCTCTCTCTCTTCTTTCCTTTCTTTTGCTTGAGGACAAGCAAACCTCTAAGTTTGGTGTGCTTTTCCGTGATCACTAAGCCAAGACTCATCAAGATCATGGCTCCTAAGGGAAAACAAACCAATTTAAGAGGAAAGAAAGAGAATAATCCAAAGAATCTTTGGAATCAAGAGAAGTTCTTAACCAAAGAACATGAAGACCATTATCACAAAATAATGGGTCTGAGGTCAGTGATCCCGGAAGTAAAATTTGATCTGAAAGAAGATGAGTATCCGGGGATCTAAGAGCAAATTCGAAACAGAGGATGGGAAGTTCTAACCAACCCTGAAATAAAGGTTGGAAGGAACATGGTTCAGGAATTCTACTCAAATCTGTGGCTAACAGATAAGCAGAGAATGACTGGAACTACTTACCATACCTACAGAACTATGGTCAGAGGGAAAGTTATGTACTTCCATCTGGACAAAATAAGAGAAATCTTCAAATTACCTCAACTGCAAGATGATCCTGAATCCTTTAATAGGAGAATGGTGAGAGCAGATAAAGGGTTGGATCAAGTTCTAGAGGACATATGCCTCCCTGGAACTAAGTGGATAACCAATTCTAAGGGTGTCCCAAACCAATTGCAAGAGGTTGGCTAGACTTTATTGGGCGTTCCATACTACCCACTAGCAACCGTTTTGAGGTCACTATCAAGAGAGCAGTGATGATTCATTGCATTATGCTTGGAAAAGAAGTGGAGGTTCATCATGTGATTGCTTGTGAGATCTACACAATTGCAAATAAAAATTCCACTGAAGCCAAATTGGCTTACCCAAGCTTGATCTCCTTGCCCTGTAAAGAGGCTGGGGTGAAGATGGGAGTAGATGAATTCACACCCATTGAACATCCAATCACCAAGAAGTCAATGGAAGGACAAATGCAAGACAACTCTATCAAAAGGAGGGCGCAGGAGTTCCTCCCTGAATTCCCTGAAATTGGCTTCTGGGCCAGTCTAGAAGCATCTATCAACAAGTTGCAAGAGACTATGGAGCAACTTAAGGAAGAACAGCAGAATCAGAACTGCATGCTCTGCAAATTACTGAAGGAACAAGAGAAGCAGGGGCGTGAACTCCAAGAATGGAAACGCCAAAAGCTCTCCTCTCAAGCTGAAGGAGCATCCACTTCTCAAAATCTAGGTTGTTGAGTCCTAACTCTGTGAAAACCTCTATCATTAGGAGCCTAGTTTAAATTTTTGTTTTCCATTTTTTATTTTCTAGTCTCATCTTATATCTATTTTTGAGTTTTGTTTTTGATTCATAATTAATAAAATTTAAAATTCATGTCTTAAAGCTATGAATGTCCTATGACTCCATCACCTCTCTTAAATGAAAAATGCTTTAATCACAAAAGAACAAGAAGTACAGGATTTCGAATTTTATCCTTGAAACTAGTTGAATTAGTTTGATGTGGTGACAATGATTTTTGTTTTTCCGAATGAATGCTTGAACAGTGCATATGTCTTTTGAACTTGTTGTTTTGAGAATGTTAAAATTGTTGGCTCTTGAAAGAATGAAAGACAAAAGAGAACTGTTATTGAGGATCTGAAAAAAACACCAAATTGATTCTTGAAGCAAGAAAAAGCAAAAAAAAAAAGAAAAAAAGAAAGAAAAGAAAGAAAAGAAAAGAAATAAAGTTGTGATCCAAGGCAAAAAGAGTGTGCTTAAGAACCCTGGACACCTCTAATTGGGGACTCTAGCAAACCTGGGTCACAATCTGAAAAGGTTCACCCAATTATGTGTCTGTGGCATGTATGTATCCGGTGGTAATACTGGAAGACAGAGTGCTTTGGGCCACAGCCAAGACTCATATACTGGCTATGTTCAAGAATCATTATACTTAACTAGGAGAATCAATAACATTATCTGAGTTCTGAGTTCTTATAGATGCCAATCATTCTGAACTTCAAAGGATAGAGTGAGATGCCAAAACTGTTCGGAGGCAAAAAGCTACTAGTCCCGCTCATCTAATTGGAGCTATGTTTCCTTGATATTTTGGAGTCTATAGTATATTCTCTTCTTTTTATCCTATTTTGATTTTCAGTTGCTTGGGGACAAGCAACAACTTAAGTTTGGTGTTATGATGAGCGGATAATTTATACGCTTTTTGGCATTATTTTTAGTATATTTTTAGTATAATCTAGTTAGTTTTTAGTATATTTTTATTAGTTTTTAGTTAAAATTCACTTTTCTGGACTTTACTATGAGTTTGTGTGTTTTTCTATGGTTTCAGGTATTTTCTGGCTGAAATTGAGGGTCCTGAGCAAAAATCTGATTCCGAGACCAAAAAGGACTGCAGATGCTGTTGGATTCTGACCACCCTGCACTCGAAGCGGATTTTCTGGAGCTACAGAAGCCCAATTGGCGCGCTCTCAACGGCATTGGAAAGTAGACATCCTGGGCTTTCCAGCAATATATGATAGTCCATACTTTTCCCAAAATTTGATGGCCCAAACCGGCGTGGCAAATCAGCCTCAGAAATTCCAGCGTTTAACGCTGGAACTGGCATAAAACTTGGAGTTAAACGCCCAAACTGGCATAAAAGCTGGCGTTTAACTCCAGAAAAGGTCTCTACACGAAAATGCTTCAATGCTCAGCCCAAGCACACACCAAGTGGACCCAGAAGTGGATTTTTTACGTCATTTACTCATTTCTATATACCTTAGGTTACTAGTTTACTATTAATAGGATCTTTTGACATTGTATCCGTACCTCATGACACTTTACACGTTTTCTTTGTGTACCTTCCACAGCATGAGTCTCTAAACCCCATGGTTGGGGGTGAGGAGCTCTGCTGTGTCTTGATGGATTAATGCAATTACTACTGTTTTTCATTCAATCATGCTTGCTTCCATTCTAAGATATCACTTGTTCTTAAATCGGATGAATGTGATGATCCGTGACAATCATCATCATTCTCAACTATGAACGTGTGCCTGACAACCACCTCCATTCTACCTTAGATTAAGTAGATATCTCTTGGATTCTTTAACTGGAATCTTCGTGGTATAAGCTAGAACTGATGGCGGCATTCAAGAGAATCCGGAAGGTCTAAACCTTGTCTGTGGTATTCTGAGTAGGATTCAATAATTGAATGACTGTGACGAGCTTCAAACTCCTGAAGGCGGGGCGTTAGTGACAGACGCAAAAGAATCACTGGATTCTATTCCGGCCTGATTGAGAACCGACAGATGGATAGCCGTGCCGTGACAGGGTGCGTTGAACATTTCCACTGAGAGGATGGGAGGTAGCCACTGACAACGGTGAAACCCTTGCATACAGCTTGCCATGGAAGGAGCCTTGCGTGCTTGAAGAAGAAGACAGTAGGAAAGCAGAGATTCAGAAGATGGAGCATCTCCAAAACCTCAGCCTGTTCCCCATTACTGCAAAACAAGTACTTATTTCATGTTCTTTTGCTTTTCACAATCAATCCTGATAATTTCTGATATCCTGACTAAGATTTACAAGATAACCATAGCTTGCTTCAAGCCGACAATCTCCGTGGGATCGACCCTTACTCACGTAAGGTATTACTTGGACGACCCAGTGCACTTGCTGGTTAGTTGTGCGGGGTTGCAAAAGTGTGATTGCAATTTCATGCACCAGACAGTTCAGAAGTCTATTCTATCTCAGCCTCGCGGAGGAGGGTTTCTATCGCGCTCATCATGTGTCTGTTAACCTATTGCAATGGCCAGAAACAGCATAAACACAATCGCAAGATCACATACAAACTGCAAATTGCATATTTATGAATGCTCCTCTTTAGAAGATTTATTTCTAAATGTGAACACCACCTAATTAAACTTGCCAACTCTCCATTGAATCTCATTTCAAAGAAGGCCTAAGATTTTTCAGTGACTTTGTGTTAACAGAAAATAGAACAAATTAAGGGTTGGATTTGAAGTTATCCACATTTGGTGTCAAATATAAAACAAGCAGCAAAAATAGATAGTCAATGGCAATAACATCCACCTTCCTAATTAAAATAGTTTGGGAGTAAAACCAAATTCAAGCTTTCCCAAATACCATTACCAACAATATGCTCAGACAATTAGAAAGGGACATGATGTACTACCTCTGGGTTCTGAAGAAATTCAGCTATGTCAATTGAACATGAAGGGCATTTCATGACATTCTTCTGTGCTCGCAAGGTGCGCCCACCTTCGCTTCCCCTCTTTCTGATAAAGCTTTTGCCAGAAACAAAGAATATGCAAAATATCTAGGGCAAAACAAGTGATGATTATCTTGTCTTAACCTAGTAACCTAGTAGAAAGAAGGGGCAAATGAATCAATACTTCATAAATAAGTTCAAGATTTCATGTATATGCGCTCACACAAAGACACACATTTAATAAATACAAATTTTTATTGATGGTATAAATAGAAAAATACACCAGTGAGTACAAAGCACTTTCTTTATAATAAGAAGCAATTATTTCCATGCAATAATACAATCTAAATACATTGGCTAAGTACACAAAATGATAGCCCTTTTCAAGTACACAGAATGACTCAGCCATGCATTTTATACTTAATTTTCAATAGAGAAACAAGATAAGCATTAGCCAGAGGAAAGGTAAAAAATTATCAAAAAATTAAGACATCGTATAATGTTAGAAGAAGTGAATCAGCTTTATTATACCAAATTCAATTATAAATGAGTCACTGACTTTGGAGATTTGATACATTGAATTGTTCTATATGGACATAAATAGAAGAAACTATTAGCCCCTAAAAATGCTTAGAACTTAACACTAGATTAAGAAACACTCATAATTAAAAGCAGAAACTACCTGGCCAGCAATCATTCCAAGTCCCGTGCTTTGCATTAAAGACTTTACACCCACGCCATCACCAATCTATCATCGCTCAAGGTATCACTACATGAATCCCTTGTTTCACACTCCCCTGTCTCAAACTCTTCTCTGAAATTCAATATCAATTCATCAATTAACTAACCTACTACTGAAATTAAATTAAATTAAAAATGATTAAAAATGATTAAATTAAATGATTAAAATAAATTAAAAAAAGTGTGATTAAATTAAAAATGTTGCCATGTTCTTGTTTGTTAATTAGTGAATGAATCCATTGAGATTAGCATGCAACTCCACCTTTGGCATTGGCACCCATTCTTGTTTGTTAATTAGTGAATCTCACAGCAAGAACAAGAATGGAGAGAATAATAAGTGAATCTCACAGCAAGAACAACAATATGATAGTGATACAGGGACACATCATGCAATAAAGATCTCATGCTGTAGTTAACCATTTAAAATTTATCATTTATGCATGACAGAAAATAGTATTACCTGTTGATTGCCCTTGACAATTCCTTCCATGGAATGAACAAGTTTTGCACGACCATCCATACTACTGAAGGCCTCTTGAAACTGCAGTTAATTCAAAAAAATTTATAACGCACGTTGCACAATTAGATAGCTAAATGGTAGCAAGTGCTCACTATTCATATACATCTAAAATAATGACATTTTAATACTAATTATTGTTCTAATAACCCAGAATAGAGTCAAATAGAGAATAACTATAATTTTTGTGATAGAACACTATGGTATTGCTTGACCCATGTAACTAACCCTAATTAATGGGACAAGGTTAGTTATATTGTTGTTATTGTTGATTTCATATAGTTGCATAAAGAATCCAATGGTCATAGTACAAAACAGAAGAAAAAATGCAGATCACTTATTCTTCATATCAAATTACTACAATTATTAATGCAGCTTAAGTTCTAGTTTTACCATAGATGATATTTGAGCTAAAAGAAACACTAAGGATAGTGCAATAAGACAAAATGCAAAAGTTCTAACAAGACAAAATGAAATATCAATAAGAGTAAAACATGAAAAACAACAAAAATAAAAAACAAGGCCATAACATGTGACAACAGAGCATATATACATGCAGAAAAATAGTAGACAAGGTACAAAATTTGTGAATTTAACTTGTTTAAGAGAGAAAATCACACAAAATTCATCAAAGCAAGTATTAAGAAAAAGAAATGTACGCCATGCTCTAAATTCTCCAACAAGTACCTGTGAAATGATTGAATTCAATAAGGATGTTTCCTTTAGCATCAATTCTTTAATTTCCAAAAGAGCATTGTAGGTAGCATAGTATTTACGGGTTTGTCGATGTTTTCCCTGTACATTGCAAATACCATACAATCAAGAACAATTAGAACTAGCACATATATCATTAGATAGGTAACAAATGAAAAAAATTACTCTCCCAATAAGAGTTTAATATCAAAAGAATCTATGATCCTGGATTTGAGCATACAGTTCTGAGAGCCGGCGTTCATACCTGCACCAAGCCACCAACACAAAGAAGCGACATCAAGTAAATAATATATTTTAAGGAACTAGTTTCGACATTCTCATGTAGCCAATCCTATCAACATGCATGGAATTACTTACCCACACTCAATCTCTACAGTTAATGTCTTTATCATCTTATTTTGTATTACATGCACATAAATAGCAGGGAGATAATTCCAACATGAATAAATATATTTTTGAGACTACCAGGCTTATTTTAAATGATCGATGCAAACATTGTGATCTAATAAGAATGAAAAGAAGAATGTAATTGAAACAGGGGGCTAGCACTATATATATTTATAGAAAAGCATCAGTACTAACAGCTAACACCCATTACTAATAAACTCTTGTAACTAAGTTGCTCTTCTTAACATCATTTACCTTGCTTCAATTTGACCATGCTAGCATCAACAATTTGACCACTCATTGACATCCATTTACTGGCTTCAATTTGACCATACTAGCATCACAAACACGTATACTCCAGTTGATCTTCTTAACATCGTTTACCTTGCTGCGAGTATATGAATTAGTGAATAGTTGAAATTCAGAGTTCACCATTAAAAAGATTGATTATAATAAGAAAAGGAACAAGAAGAAAAAGAACAAAAGATGTGGACCGGAGGAATACAAGAATGAAAAATAAAAGAGCACATCCCTGTTGACAAAAACAAAGAAAGGTGCACCACATTAAAACTAAATAAATAAAGAAAGGTGTACATGCTCATATATAGTCCAACAGTTATGCATAAGTAATAAACACTAAGCAAGCATAAATTCACAAGAAGAGAATATAATCTAAAGGCATGAAGTCGTAAACATAAATAGCCTAAATTCTAATAATATACTAATCTATTGCTCATTATTTTCTTCAATGTAAACTTGATCAGTAGTGGGGCATATTCCTCTTCCTCTTTTCCACTTTTTTCCCACACACTTTTCTTACACTCATATACCAACCATTGCCAAATGTGTCATTCCAAATCAGTATCCCGTTTCTGAGACTTTTCATCAAACATCTTACGTGCATCATTCCAAATGCTTTGATTAAATAAAAAATTCATCATAGCAACTAAATAAATCACAAAATCAAAGGCAAACGCTAGCTTAATTCCAAATCGAAAATAAAATTAAGCAGCAATTAAACTAATACGACATGAAAATTATATTGTGATAATGAAATTTCATTATATCAAAAATTGGAAGAAAATATAGTAGAAAATTCAAATACTCACCATCGGTGTTAAGTTTGAAGAGAAGAAAAAGGCGTTGAAGGAGGATTAGGGTTTATCCTCGTAAAAGAAGGGAAGAGAAGGGACAGAACGGGAACAGCGATGATTGACGACGACGAGAGTGATGGAAGTCCTAAAGGTGATGATGATGGAAGAATGCGGTGGATGAAGGCGCTGAGGAGAAAGGTTTGGAGCGTGAATGGAGAGGAAGATGACTGTAAAGCTTTCGTTTGGAGTGTGGATCGTTAGGTTTAGCTCAAAATTAGAGGGAGAGTTAGCTTTAACTCAAAATTACCGACGGAAAATTCGTCTGTAATAATTTAATAAAATGCAGCATTTTATCTATTTAATTACAGACGGATTTTCTGTCTGTAACCATTTTCCACCAAAAAAAATTAATTTTTTCGACAGAATTATCGACGGATTCTCTTTTCCGTCTGTAATTTATACTAATTCATTTTTTTGTTTTTCGACAAAAAATCCCTCTAAAATTTCGTCTGTATTTCCGTGGGATAAAATCCGTTGGAAATATCCGTCTGTAATAACTAGTTTTCTAGTAGTGTACCACACAAAACTTTACGATTAAATCATAAATCAAAGGTAGCGAGACATTACGACACCAAAAAAAAGGATACATATATAATATTTGAAGAATAAAAATATAACTAGGAACCTGTAAAGAAAATTTTTAAACAGTTAACAGCTGTTAATCACACTCAAATAATGTTAACGCAAGTGAACATCGTATACAGAAGCAAAACAGGTTTATATATATAAGTACGTAAGTTTCGAAATAAGATAATTAATAATTACTAGTCTTGACCTGCGAAGAAAAGGCCGGCTAGAATATTACACCAGAGTATTCTTGTTTCTCCATATAAAAAATTTTAATAGGAATATACAAAAAAGATTTCAAAAGTGGAGAAAACTGTAAATAATAAAAATGAAGTTCATAAGAGTTTTCTTCATTTCGCCAAACAGAATCATTCAGTGAGGTGCGTCATGTCCTATATTTGAAAAACAGAAAATCCATGATGGGTGAGAATCTGAAGGTTCCCAGTAGGGTAATAGTTCTAAATAAAGACTATATAAAGAGACGTGAACCCACTAGGCAATCCTAAATCTCCAACTTCCCAGAAGTTCAAGCCTAGGGTTTCAACTAATCCCAACAGGGTAAATTTGCTAAAGTATCAGCGTTATTAATTACCTCTAACCTTAATCATTTTCAATATAATCTCATCTTTACTCCCAATTTCGAATTACTCGGTTCAGTATTCAATTCGGTAATTTCATTCACAAATAATAATCAATACGGGGTTAATTGCTAATTTTAACATACTCTGAACTATCACCGATCTCGTTCATTCACATAGTCATAATCACAATTAATCCCAAGTCTCAAGTCTCAATTGTGAAATCATACACAAACAGTAAGCAGCACAAAGCAAACACAGCTAGAGCAATTACAACAAATAGTACATTTAACAGTTAACAAATGCACATGATACATGCCCGTCCTATTGACCGTGAGCTCACTTGTTAGTTAAACTGCTAGACCCAATATATCCGGTAGCTAACCCGGACATGGTCTCTCGGTTGCGCATCTCTAGGAGGAATATAAACGAAGGAGAGTGTCTTTTCCCTTTCTCCTAGAGGAATTATGAAGTAGTGTGTCTTTCCACATACGAACAAGTGTGCCTTTTCACCTTGCAACCAGAGAGAAATGTGCTATCAGGAATATAGTGTCTGCCAAACTCTTGGGATATAGTGCCCACCACACTCTTGAGATACGATGCCCGGCACACTCTTGGAATATAGTATCCGCCACACTATTCAATCATAATCACAATCAAAAACGAAATCAAAATCATAATTCTTTATATTCATATTTATCATAAGGATAATTATCCTCAAGTCATGATCGGGATGAAACCAATGTCCTTATCATAGTTAGGAATTGACTGAAGAAAATCCTCAATCTTTTATACAATCTTCCGATGCAACAAGAGAGGAAATTCTTGACCTTAAATTTGTCTTCCGCAACAAAAGAGAGAATCCTTCATCCTCAACTTGCCTATTCGTGAGCGGGACAAAGCCACCATTTCACCATGGATAGGACAAAACCAACATCCCCACATCATACCACAACAATGGACAAACGGAATGGAACCACCGTCCTTGCCCGGTGTATGTGCCAAATCAATACGCAAACGAGACGAAACCTACGACCTTGCCACATATGCGGGACAAACCTCCAACCTTGCCAATTCAGTTTTTCATACCACATTTAATCAAAATCATTGACTTAAATCAATTTCATAAAAATTGATTCAATTCTCTTTATCAATTTCATTATCTCGTAAGCTGGATGGTGCCACCATCCTCATTTTGGGCAGGACGAACCACCATCCCACAACATTTTCATCCAGTTAAGCAAGTGTTAATCCAGAAATTAATTCAATTCAATTTATTAGATATACCCATAGTATGTTCAAAGCCTAAAAATTAGTTATCAAATATCATACAGGAATTATAGAGGGTTACAAGTTTGTCGGGAAAGTTAAACAGGTCGTGTGCACATGCATACCTTTGTGCGCACGGACGGATCAGCAAGCTTCTTAGAGTGGTGCGTACGCACCACCTTGTATGTGAGCACAATTTATTTTTTTTCTTCTTGTGTGCTGTAGAATCTGTAATTTTTTATTTTCGACACTGATTTTCAAACATTCATAACTTTTGCTACAAAATTCATCTTTCTTTCAATTTTTGACGGTTTTAAAAACTCTCATCACCATTGTTAATTTAAAATAAGTTTCACTCAATTACAAACTCCGAGTTCCAAGTTATGGCCCATCGAAGTTGGCCAAAATCCCAGTTATACCAAAAATTCTGCATAATTTAAAACCTAGTTTTCTCAAATCCTTACCTTTGAAATCAATACCACAACTTCCTTTCATCTTATCCGCAATATCAATCAAATCCGTCCATTCATTTGCATTTTCTCAACTTACCCAAACACTCAATTCTTTACCAAACATAATTTTCATTACCAAAAATCATATCATTTTTCATATGCATCAAATCAACGAATTCCCATCAATACCTCAACCTTACCTCATTCTTAATCCCTTATTCATACAATTACAGTCTCCGGCCCAAAACACATTACAACACAATTAACCTTTTTTATTACCTCAATTGAGGCTTATAACTTACCAAAAGGTATATCTCACTTAATCACGGTTTTCGCCCTAAATTTTCATATCAAAATCCATAATAGGCAATCAAACCACAATTTGCATCCAATTTAATCTTACACACACACACGCAAGCAGGCACGCACGCAAGCGCGCGCGCACACAAACTCACTCACATTGCCCATTAATACTCAAATTCTCAAAATCATGCCACAACACATCATTATATATATATATATATATATATATATATATATATATATATATATATATATATATATTGCTCATTAATACTCAAATTCTCAAAATCATGCCACAATTCATCATCATTCAACTATCAACCAACATTAATTATTCACACTAAACCATCAATATCAACCACATCAATTATTCCAATTCATCACTAACCTAGGATCATCTAGCCTAGGTTTTCACATAATGTTACACAAATATTTTAAATATTTTAAATCTCCTCTCTGATCACACACAAGCTTTAATCAACGTAACCAAGCCTCACCCAAAATCCTCCCCCAATCAAATGGTGCACTCAATTCCGCACCAAATTAAACCAAGTATTCAAGCTGTTCCATGTCAATTTAATCATACCAAATATCAAGTATTCACACTAGGATTTTTACTTAAAATTTGGGATAATGGAGAGATTAAAATTCTTACCTTGTATCACATAACCATGGGTCAAAACTTCCCTAGAAATTGTGCTTGAGCTTCCCCTAAAAGATCAAAATCATAATTTTTAATACCTGTACGCATTTTTTGCCATTTTTTATGTTTTCGTGATCCAATTAATTTTCTATGTTAAATTCTCATTGGTAAATTTCCAAATTATAAATTTTAAATTTCTTAACCCTTTTAGCTCATTTTAATTTATTAATTAATTATTTATTATTTATCCAAATTTTACATCCAACCCACCTTAAAAGAAATTTTGCCCTCAAAATTTAGTCTCTTGTAACAGAATGGGCATAATCCTTCCATTCTGGCTTGTAAAACACAATAAATTAATAAATAATTAACTAATAAATTGATTATGAGATAAAAAAATTAGAAAATTAAATTTTATAATATAGTGATGTAAAAAAATTTAGAATAGGAGTTAAAACACTAATTTAAAGGTTTTGACCCAAAGTTAGGCCAACAGGATAAATTAGGTGAACTGGGCCCAAATAAGCCCAAGCCCATACATTCAACCCATGTACATAAGCTCCAAATCAGCCACTTCCCCTTTAATGCATGTGATTCATGCTTCAAGGGAGAAGCGGATATGAAGAACCCTAACCCACTTTTCATTCCAATATTTCATCTCCCATAACTTTCAATTCGGAGTTCTAATTGACGAGCCGTTTGCGACCCCGTGATGCGAATTTTATAAACCACAAAACATCAGCAAGTGCACTAGGTCGTATCAAGTAATACATCAGGTGAGTGAGGATCAATCTCACGAGAAATAATGGATCAAGAAAACAATAGTCAATTAACTATTCTAGTCAGGCAATCAACAATAAGGGTTTTCAAAAACAATCACATAAAGAGACAATAAATTGAGTAAAAAAACAAGTCGTAAGTGATTGAGGAAGAAATATAATTCAAAACGAGTTAAGATTTCAGAGATATTGAGACTTCCAAAAAAATATTTTTCACTTTCCACATTGATTAAACAATGATATTTCCTGGACAAATTATATGTAATTAAACCTCAATTCCTTGGTGATTTAATATCGCCAATCCTAATCAATTATCAATTCATTGATTAATTAATTATGACAAGAGATAAACAACATTCATTGATTTAAAAACCATACAATTCTCAAGAACCAAATTTTGGTTGATTCGATGTTACTTATCAGGTCCAAATTCAAAACTTAAGAATTATGAGAAGAAGTTTTCAAGCTTAATTCAATCAATTACTTTTCCAAGTTCTCAACAGAATTCAATTAAAAAGAGAATTATTTTTCAACATATTCAAATCCTTGGTATGAAGAACGAAATCTTTTTCTTAAAAAAAAACATCAATTCATCAATCAAAATAGAAAAGCTATAACATTATTCCATAGGAATCAACAGAGCTCCTAACCTTAATAAAGGAGATTAGTGACTCATGCTTGAGACAAAAACAAGGAATCAAAAACTGCAAGGGTTTCGAAGGTCTTCTCAAAGTGTTTTTAGGACCCTTATATACCAAAGAGAAAAATTAAACCTAATTATTAAATTCAAACTTAAATTAAAAAATAAAACAAATCAAATCTAATCTTTCCCATTAAATATTCAGCTTTGTATCTTTTATTCAAGGATTTAGTGGTCCCAAATTGTATTCTAAATGGGTTTGGAGTGGCAAAAAGGATTAATTGTAAAGATTGGGCCAAGTGACACGCTTTTCATATGAACGCCACGCTTTTTCATGCAAGGGATACGCTTCCTGGGTGTTACTCTTCTTTGGCGTGCAACGCCAACCTTGGGCGTATGGCATGCCCTCAAATTTTGTCCCTGGGAATGCTCCATATGGCGTGTGAAACGCCCATGTTGCGGCGTTAAACGTCTAAACTGGGGTCTCTGAAATGGCTCTCTGGAGTATTGGCCAAGTGTGTAGTGCCGAACTTTGGCGTGCGACACGCCATATACTTAAACAAGGTCTGGGGGGTAAACCTAGCATGTGACATGCCCATAATGTGGTGTTAGACACCCACAATAATGCACCAAAGAAAGCTATCAAAGGAGTGTCATCTGTGCACGCCCATTCATTTATGGCGTGCTGCACGCTCACTGTTCACCATGTCGCGCGTATGCGTGACCATGCAAAAATCCTTGATTGCACGTATGCTTGAGGAATGTGTACGCGTAAGTCTTCAATTTCCCCTGTCTTGCATGTACGCTTGACGCATGCGTACGCGTGAGTCTTCAATTTTAAGGTGTTGTGTGTACACATGAGGCATGTGTACGCGTGAGTCCCGTATCAAAGACGTTTCAAAATGGCATGTCCATTATTCTTGGCATGTTGCACGCCATGCATGCAACGTCCTGAAGGTGCTTTCTCTTATGGCATGTGACACACCACTTCTTTGGCATGCTGTACGCCCGTTTCTTGCTCAAATGGCCTTGGATCAAACCCTCTAGAAAGTTTGCCCAGCGTGCAACGCCATGTTCTGGCTTGTTGCACACCAAGTTCTTCATTGGGCATTTGAAATGCCAATTTCTCGGCATGTCACACGCCACAAAATAATGGATCTTGAGAGCTAGTATGAGGGCATGTGCAATGCCTGGGATATGGTGTACGACGCCCATTCTTACAATGCACACGCCACAAAATAATGGATCTTGAGAGCTGGTGTGAGGGCTTGTGCAACGCCTGGGGTATGGCGTGCAATGCCCATTCTTGCAATGCATTTTCCCTTTCTGGCATCCTTGCCCGGCGTGCAACGCCTTTCTGTGGCGTGTGACACGCTAGGTCTTAGTTTCTGCATCTTGGGACGTCTTGCATGCCCCCGGTCTGGCATGTGACACGCCAGCCCTCTGCCTCCTAGCGATGCTTCTCTAGTTGGTTTCTTTTACCTGTACTTTGCTCGTCTTTCACCTTCATTTTTTTGTTATTGAATCACAAACCAAAGGACTCAAAGTAACAATAAAATTCCATATAAAATCATATAATAAACAAATGAAAAGCCATGAATTCTATCAAAAATATCTAAGAAAATTACTTAAGATGCTCATGCATCACCACGCGTTCGTCTCGGAATCCTCTTTAATTCTATCCGAACAAAGTAATAAGAAACTTTGTAATTTGTGCCTAGTTTTTTCCTCCCTATATTTTCGAGTTTTGGGTATGGTTTTTGAGAAAAGTTTGTGATTTTGATGATTTAAGTATAATCTAGCGTTGAATAATTGTTGGGTTACATCCCAATTTCAATTATGTAAGATAAAAAACTATTAACTCTTTGAATCTTCTAATTTTATGAGGTTAGAGTTTTGAATTTGTGAGTGCATATGAAATTATATGAATTAGGTTGAACATATGTGAAGTTGTTGTCAAATTGGTGGTGTGGGTGTTTTAATTGGAACTCTGGTGATTGAAAGCTTGACAAGTGGACTTTTGAGGTTTGGAAACTTGTGAAAAAGAGGTTTTGAGGTGCTTCAAGCTTTGGGGAGAAATTGGCCAAGGTATGGTTTTGGTTTCTCGTAGAAAATGTGTAATGTTACATGAAAGCATAAGCTAGTTGATCGTAGGAAAAGTTGAATATGTGAATTGTTAATGTTTAAGTGAATAAAGCTGATGAATGCTGAATTTTATGTGTGTTGTAATTGGAGCTTATTGATTGATATTGATAAATTCATATGTTGAGAGGATTGTGGGGTGATTGTGATGTATGTGAATATGATTGATGTTATATTGGTTGAGTAATTTTAGAAAATATGCATGGAATTGTTGAATCATTAAAGGAATTAGGTATTGGTATGTGGAGAGGTGATTAGAAAGCTTTTGACATGATTTGGGGACATGTGATGCTGTTTTGGTTATAAAACTTTGCTTTAAAATTAAGAATTTAGAAAGAATAGACGATTTGTACTTTTTGGTAAAAGCAAATTTTTTACCAACTTTGGCGAGCTATAACTTGATTTTCAGAGCTCTAAATTTCATGAAACTTGTTTAGAATGAAAATTGGATCCGTGATGTTTACAACATTTGAAGAACGGATAAAAAATTATTTTTAACGAAAAAGTTATGCACGTTTGAAGTTGGGTGTAAAATACTAATTTTTATGAACTTAGCAGCATTTTGCCAATTCTACAGCCCATGCGTATGTAGATATGCACGCGACGTGGATCTTGGGCTCTCCCCAGACGTCCCGCGTATGCGAGAATGGAAGAAATCACACTTTTATGTACGCAAAAGGCATGCGTATGTGGAACCCTGTTTTGGCTTAAAATTGTGTTTTTGAGTTTTAAAACCATCCTTCTAGCTTTTTAAACCTTGGTAACTACTATTTAAGGCTCAAATGCTAGTTTTTATATTACAGAAGAAGAGTGAAATTATTGAGGAAGTTAAATTGAAGTGGAAGGAGGTATGTGAGGAGAAAAGATCAATTAATGAGGTACGAAAATATTGAAAGTGGTATGAGATTGAATCTAATTAAGAGGAAGTGGTGTTATCTACTTGCTCCGGGTAAGAGTTGAGATACTGGGTAAGATATAGTGGAGTGGTCCACTTGCTCTGGATAAGAGAAGAGGAAGAAGAATGATGAAAACTGAATTTAATTATGAATTTTGAATGAATATGAAAAAATTGAAATGATATTGAGAATAAATTTTTGTGAATGAGATACCTGGGGAGTGGCAGTAGTAGTGGTTCGTCCCACTTGCTTTTGGTCAGTAATTGTGACGTCTGGGAAGTAGCAAAAGTATTGGTTTATTCCACTTACTTTGGGTTGAGGTTGTAAACACCCACCTAGGTAGTAGCAGTAGTAGTGGTTACTCCACTTGATCTAGGTTAAGCAGGTAGTAGCAAGGAGGTTGTGGCCCAGTCCTACTTGCTTTGCGATGTGGTGTTTCTATCCAAGGTGAGCAACTAGGACATGTCGGTTTGGCTATATAACCAAAAGATGATATCATCAGCTATAGGGCAAGCATACATTGTAGCACCCTACCACACAGAGGTTTACGCCTAAGACCTAAATTAGAGGTGGCGAGGCGCTACGACCTCTAAAAGTAAAAATACGTATATAATATAATATATGAAAATTATAACTAGGAGCCTTGAAAGAAAAGTTAATCAAAAACGAAATAGAAATCGCATCACTCACGAAAGATAAGCATAGATGGATAAGCAAGATCGAAAGGAAAGTTAAAAACATATATATGGATTAGAATTCCAAAATATAGATAACGAGCTCTGAACTCGACTTGCGAAGCTAAGGTCGGCCTGAGCATACATACACATACATAACCTAAAAAACAATCCAAAATGTGAAAAAAATACCTATTTCTCCAAGTCAACCTCTAGGAGGGACAAAATACAAAATACAAGGAAGCGGAAAACAACTATGCACAATTATATACAAGTAAAAACAGAATGTTTAGCCTAAAAAATATAGTTCTCCGCTTAAAGAATGCCTCCAAAATGCTCAATGCGGTGCCTCCCGACCAGCATCTGAAAAATAACAACATATGTATGGAATGAGAACCGAAGGTTATAAGTATGGTAAAGATGCTAACGTACATAATGTATACGGTCCTGGGAAAGTCAAAGGCATTCTTTGAACTCCGACACTCAGAATTAAACATAAGAAAGTATTCTAAACCATAAATTAAGTAAGTTATCTAAGGTTTTCAAGTTCTAAATCCATCTTTAACCTAATACTTCACTTTTCATCTCATCCAACACTCTGAAACACCGGTGGAACTATCCTCAGCGTCACCTCTGCCAGCATGAGGAATCTTTTAGTTGCAAACACTTACAATTCAAACAAAGAAAACACAAATAAAGGTAGTAGCTACAGCAGATAGGACAAGTAGCAATTTATTACAGTTAAACAATTAAGCACGTCAAAACAAAGCATACTCAAACAAATCACACAAATGCACATGATGCATGTCTGTCCTATGGCGGATGAGTCTCATCTGTCGGTTATAAAGTCAAATCCGACATGTCTGGTAGCTAACCCTGGACAAAACACTAAACACAGAGCAAGTGGGACCAATCCGCAACCCTTGCATCTTACTCGTATATCCGGAGCAGGAGATAACCTCACCCTTGCCTCTTACCCAAGTAGTGTTACAGTTCTCAACCTGGAGCAAGCGCCATCAGAACTCAATCTTTGCCTCTTACCCGAAGTCTCGAACTCTAATCTGGAGCAAGTGGATAATACTACTGCATCTTACCAGGAGTCTTGACTCTTACCCGGAGCAAATGGATAATACCACTGCATCTTACCTGGAGTCTCAACATATATCCGAAGCGAGTGGACAACGCCATCACCTCTTACCCGATCAAATATATCTCATAATCATTCAATTCATTCAATTATCATACTTTAATATCAATATTCATCATCCTTCACTCAAGTTCAAACATCATCAACCCATCTCTCATTCAATTTGCAATTCATCATTATCATCGTCATATTTATCAATCACTTCTTATTTAACATCACCCACACTTTGTTAATTCAGTTATCACTTCCCAAAACTCTCCCAAATATCTTCTTAATTTATTTAACAAACTCATCCTCATTCTAAGACTTAAAGGCTTACTAACAGACCATAATCAAGTGTAAAAGGGGTTTGGATAGCTAGAGGTTTGTTTAAATATTCAAAAATATCAGATTTGGCCAAAATAGAGGTTTCACATACGAATGCCATGTTTCACATACGCAGGGCTGTAAATCTGCCCATCTCGCGTATGCGTGGTACTGCCCGCATATGTGGGCTTGTAATCTTCCCATTTCATGTACGCACGCATACACCCACGTATGCGGGACGTCTGGACAGAGCCCAGGGTCTGCGTCACATGTGTGTTTGCATATGCATACCCAGCAAAAGTAGTAAAAAGCTATTAAGTTCTGCAGAAATCCCTTTTTCATACCAAACTTTCTACATGCATAACTTTTACTTAAAAATCGTTTAGTCCGTCCTTCAAATGGCATAAACTTCACAAACCCAATTTTCATTTGGAATAAGTTACACAAAATTTAAGGATTTGGAAGCTAAGTTATAGCCCGGCGAAGTTTGGTCAAAAATCAAGTTTTACCAAAAATACCAAACCTCTATTTTACCAAAACTCATATACCAAAACTCATATTTTAAAATCAATAGTTTACTCCCCAAATCAACACCAATTGAGTCCAAAACAAGTCTATATCCATTTCTATCTTTTTCACATTATACCTTTGTCTCAATTATATCCATTCTCATACCAAACAATCCAAATTCAAAATGACATCACTTATTATTCATCAAGCTACCAACATCTTAATTCATTATCATCATCAATCATCACAATCATTAATCATCAACTCATTGTTGTCATCAAACATCACAATCATCATTGTTCAACACATGCTAATAATCAATTTCAACGTTTTTACCAAAGTCACTAAGCTTTAACAAGTCCTCATAGTTCAACTTAACCTATGGTCAACTAGCCTACGTTTTCACGTTACATTAAATATTATCTATGAGAAACCAAAATCATACCATGTCCGATTTCTCCCTAGCCAAAATCACCTCAAATTGCCTCTTCTTCATAGGCTCCAAGTCACAATTTCCAATTTTGCAAGCCCAATCACCTGAATTTCATTCCATATCGCCAAATTAAACTCTAAATCAACAAGAATTATGATTCATAGGGTTTAACAAGTTCTTATCTTTCCCATGAGTCAAACGGGCAATACCCAGTGATTACCTGCTGCTAGAATTCACCTAAACCTTCAAAATTATTCAATTTCTCAATAAAAAAACCTAAGATTTTCGAAACTGAAAAGGGGAGATTTGGGTGAAAAAATGTGATTTCCTTATGGTGCGGTGTTTCGAATACGAAAACTTGCCGGCAAGTACACCGGGTCATACCAAGTAATAACTCAGGTGAGTGAGTGTCGATTCTATGAGCATTAATGGATCAAGCAACAATAGTTGAGTGATTAAGCTAGTCAGAGAAGCAAATAAGAGTGTTTTGAGTTCTAAATTGCATCAAACAATAATTCAGAGAATTCAAGTAAGCAAACAGTGAATGGGTTGTGAATTTAATATGAGAAAATAGTTAAGGCTTTGCAGATGTTAAATTTTCGGATTAATGGTTCTTATCACTCACTTTAATCATGCAAAGGTTCTATTCATGGAAAACTTTAATTTACTAAACCCTAATTCCTTAATAATTAATCTCTTCTAACCAAACCAACCGCCAATTCCTTGGTCACTTAATTTAAATTAGAAGTTTAAATCCAATCCTAGTTTATGAGCCACGCAAATCCTAAGTACCCAAAGATAAGATGATTATATGTCACATATCACGTTAACTCCAGGTAATTAGAGAATTGTGAGAAGTTGATTTCAAGCTATTATTCAAATGATTTAACTTTTCCAAAATTCAACAAGAATTCAAGTAGAAAAATAATTATCTTCCAATATACTCTAATCCCTAGGATGAAGAACAAAATCAATACTTGAAAATAAAACAATGCATTAATTAAGAGAAAAGTGACAACTATATTAATCCATTAAAATAACAGAGCTCCTAACCTTAACAAAGGAGGTTTGGTTGCACATGGCTCAGAGAAAAACCTTGGGTTGTAAAAAGTCTAGAAATATGGAATGAGGAAGAAGAAGAGAAGAGATCCCGAAGGGTTAAATCTTTTCCACTTTTTATATCTAATCCAAATTGATTTAAGAATCAAAAAAAATAAACATACAAACCCTAAAAGATTTTGTTTTATTTTAATTAAAAATCTAAAACTAAAAGCTAAACAAGGTTTCTTGTGTATCTTGAAAATGCGCTACTGGCGCTAAACACTAGGCTTGGTGTTTAGCACCTGCTAAACAGAGACAAATTCTGAGATTACTGGCCTCTTAGCGCTAAACGCCCGGTCATGGCATTTGGCGCCAGGTGACAGCATCCAAATTTCTTCCTTTTCTTCTGTATAAACTCTGTCAACTCCCCCAAACTTTATCTGAAATCATCAAAACAATAGTGCAAATTAAAGTAGCATCCAAACTGGTCTTAAAAAAAATCTAATAAAAACTCAACAAATCTATATCTAAATTACTAAGAAAATATAGAAAAAATGCTTATGCATCATAACACCAAACTTAAATTGTTGCTTGTCCTCAAACAACTGAAAACAATATGAACATGAGATATTGGTTTACACAAGAGTTGAGTTTCCAATTAAACTCATGTCTATTCTCGGAGTAGGGTTAATAACAATGTGATTTTGAATAGTCTCGGCATCTCACTATCCTTTGAAGCTCAGGAATGTTAATGTCCTTTAGAATTAGAATCCGGATAATATTATGAATTCTCTATTTTACTTCTGATTAATCCTTGAACATTATTTTTTTCTTTGGTGCTTTGCATCTTTGAGTTCTGATTTTTCTATTAAATTTTTCCAGTCAGTGGTGCTCAGAGCCTTTGGCATATTCTTTATTTGTGTTTGGCTTTAACTCTAAATGCTCTGTCTCAAGAGTTCTTTGACACATTCACACCACAAGCATATGGTTAGGGAAACAATTCCTTTGAGCTTTGATCAATTTTAACCTTCATAGCCATTAATGCTCAGAGCCTTGTGCCTTGCTTTTATTTTCTTTTTCTTGCTATTTCTTTTGTTCCAAGGATCATCTTCTTGCTTAATTTAGAGAATTCATAATACTTTTCTAAATTCATGTTCTTCATGAATTAACATCCTTTACTTTAAAATCGAATATGCACTGTTATTTTTAATGCATTCAAAACTACAGATAAATACCACCACATCAATTTAAATAAGACTTTTCTATATATAACTCAACCACTCATGTATTACACCATTTTTTTTCTTTTTTTTTCTTTTTGAATTTAAGGTCAGTGAGTAGTACATGAGGCATCTTTTCAAAACAAAAATAAAAGTACTGAATTAAACTAAAATACTTAAGAAACTAGAAATACTAAAGATCATGCAAAGGATAAAGATAAGCAACAGAAAATAGAAAATAACAAATAAGAACAAAAAACACGGGAAATGGCATAAAAAGAAACTCAACCACCTCAGTCATCCTGGTGGTCGTCTCTTCCGTTGAGATGAGCTCCCGGATATCCTCTCAATGGCCCAAAGTCCAATCTTATTTGTGTGAGCTCTTGGCGCTAACTCTGCTGTTCTATTAGAAGCTGCTGAAGAAGAGTACTATGACCATCCTGGCTTACCCTCAGCTACTCGATGGAGGAAGACAGCTGATGTCAGTACTCCTGTGGTGGGAAATAGTGTCCCTGAGGCATCATAGGCTACTCCTACTGAGGTGGGGGAACTAGCTTCTCTTTCGGAGCTCATGTATACTCCCAAACATATTTCATGGTCTTTTGGAGATTAGTCTCTCTATAGGAATGAGGGTGTCATGCTCTATGTGCACTCTAGAGGCATCATAGAGGCAATAGATAAGATAAAAAAATGCCAGCTTGGCATGGGTGGAGGCATTGGAAGCAATGTTGTATATCTCCCGTGGAATCACTCGTTCCACCTCCACCTCATTTCCAGCATGATACAGTGGATCATCACTGCCTAGTCTATAGTAACCGCATAATGGTTACTCATCAGGATGATGGAGCGTTAAATATACTCCAACAACCCCCGAGCTACCGGTCTCAGATTTTATCACCCCAACTGAAAAGGCTGCCCCTCAGAATTAACCCTCCACTGAGCTCCCAGAAGGCTTATGTCTACAAGTATCTGTTCCGTCCTCCAGTCGCTATTGACTCTCTCAGTAAAAGAGTAGAGATTATCTCCTGAAGGTGGTAATTGAAGTGCCTCCTTCACACTCCTTGGACCGAACTCCAGAATCCGCCCTCTGACCATGGTGCGCTAGTTCTTGAGGATGGAGTTCACGCCCTTCACATGCTTGTACATAACCCAAGCATTGGCATAAAATTCCTGGACCATCAGCTAGCCCATTTCAGCCACTGGGTTACACTGTGTTCCCCAGTATCTCCTCTATATATCATCCCTGATTTCCTGATACTCGTCCGGCTTAAGATCGAGTCGCACCTCCAGGATCACTTTCTTCTTACGGGTGATCTCATGAAAGTGCTCTTCATGCACCTTAGAACTGAATCGGCTAGCATTAAAAGGACCAGCCATAGGGGCCTTCTCTTTTCTCTTTCTTGAAGATGACTCTCCTCCCTTGTGTGCCATAAATAATCATCAAAGAAAAAACAGCGGGACCATACCAAACTTAAAGCTTTTGCTTGTCATGAGCAAAAAAAAAATAGAAAATAGAAGAAGAAGTATGTGGTGATAAAGGGACAAGAAATGGAAAAAATTGGTAAGGTGTGTGGAAGCAGGAAAACCAAGAGAAGAAAGGAGATGTATGAAAAATAAAATAAAGGCAAGATAAGTGGAGAGGGAATTAAGAAGTTGAAAAAGTAAAGGGAGGTAAATGGAAGTAAAGATGAAGTTGGTAAAAGAGGTAGTAGTAGTGAGGGGGAATTATTGTGGTAGTGTAAAAAAAAAGATAAAAATAGTGGTATATATAGAAGAGGGGGAGGGGTTACGTTGGGGTGAAAGGGGAAGGGGTAAAGGAAGTAAAATGGAATTGAATAGGGTTGGGGAAATTGAAGGGGGGTTGGTGAAGGGGTAATGATTGGGAGGGTTGTGGGGATTGGAAAGACATATTTGAGGAAGGAGAGTGTTGCTGATTGGTGGGGAAAAGGGGGTGTTCTGATGTGCAGCCCACGATTTCATTTTTTTTCAAATTCAAATCCCCACTTCAAATCAACGCTAAGGCGCTACTAGCACTAAACGCTACGCTCGGCGTTTAGCACCTGCAGCGCATTTTCACTATGTTTTTTTTTTGGAAAAAATATGCTTGTGCGTACGCACATAGGTCCGAGCGTACACATACTGAAGGCTTGTGTGCACACACAGCTGTGTCCGTGCGCACCCTGCAGAGAGTGTGGAGTTGGTGATCCTCCTCCTCGTACTAAACGCCATATGCCCGCGTTTAGCGCCACATGAACAATGGCAAATTCTCTAGTTGAAGCATAAGTTGTGCGTACGCACAATAGTGGGTACGCACCCGGTAGAGAGGTTTGAAATGTTTATGCTTTCCCCAGTGCTAAATTCCATGTTACCGCATTTAGCTCCACCTACACAGTAGTTGCTCTTCGAAATACGTGCACCACGGCGCTAAACGCTAAGTCGGGGCATTTAGCGCCAGCCTTCGGTGACCATACCTCAATTTTTGTGCCTTCCCGACACTAAATGCCATGTTGCGACATTTGGCGCCAGGTCATCTCAAGTAAATCCCCCCCAGAGTGTTCTGAACTCCTTTCTGATTGCACATGTTCCTATTTTCAACACTTTTCATGACCAAAACACACGAAAAAAGAATAAAAACTATAAGAGAATAAAACCAAATAAATAAAATCAAAATAAATAGAAAATTTAAGGATACAGAAGATTGGGTTGCCTCCCAACAAGTGCTTCTTTAACGTCACTGGCTTAACGGTTGATTTCTTGTTAAGGTGGAGTTGATCATAGTTCTTCAAATCCTCCCCTCTCACTCTGAATTTTCTCCCTATGTCCCCATGAAGTAGCTCAATATGCTCAAGAGAGAGGATTCTATTTACTATATAAGGCAACACTAGATTACGAGCCAACAATACCTTCAACCCTGGGAGAAACCTTCAGTGAAGATCTTTTTGTTTCTCAATCCCTTGGGTACTTTCCTCGGGGGAGCCCTTTCCTTTCTTGACACCCTGCACTCCCAACACCAAACTTAGATTTCATGTCAGGAAAAATTTTGTTGATTGTCACCAAGGGAGGCTTGAGTTGCAAACTCTGTTTTACAACATCAAGGGGTTCTTGGAGACTTGGATTAGTGAACTCAATCTTCATGCAGTTGCCTTCTTCACCTGAGTGATATATGGGTTTAAAAACCTTGAAGATCAAATGCTCTTTATGCACCCGCAGCATCAATTCACCTTCTTTCACATCAATCAGAGCTCTCTCAGTGGCTAGGAATAGTCTTCCTAAGATTATAGAGGCATTTTCATCCTCTTTCATGTCAAGAATTCAAAATTTGCTAAGAGGAAGAGCTTTCCCACTTTGACCAAGATATTTTTCACTATTCCATGTGCACTCTTTAAAGATATATCTATCATTTGTAGTGCTATCCTTGTTGGTTTCTCTTCTTTGATTTGCAGTTTTTTCATTATAGACAAGGACATAATTTGATACTTGCACCCAGATCACATAAGGCTTTCTCAAAGTTTGTGCTCCCAATGGTACATGGAGTTTGAAAGCTTCCTGGATCTGGCCTCTTCCTTGGAAAATTACTCTAAATTAAGGCACTACATTCCTTGGTTAGGACCACTATCTTATCTCCTTTTATAGTCTTCTTCTTGGACGGCAACTCCTTCATGAATTTAACATAGAGAGGCATTTACTCCAAAACCTTAGCAAAAGGAAGATTGATTTGAAACTTTTTGAAGACTTCCAAGAACTTTGAAAACTACTTATTCTTAGTCTCCTTTTGAAACCTCTGAGAATATGACATTTTAGACTTGTATTCAAGTACTGAAGACTTCACTTTATGTAGCTCAATTTCAACCAAAAAGGGGTTGTCCGGGTGCCTTTGTGGGGCGTGCTTCACCTTGGCTTGTGCCTTCTCTGGAGCTTCTTTTTCAATCGGCTCTTCAGTAACTTATGCTTCCGCACTTGTCACTTGTCCACTTATCAAGGTGATAGCCTTGAACTCCTCTTTTGGATTTGGAAATGTCACTACAAGAAAAAAGGCCTATGGGCACGCTTTTTTTGCCACGCTTTTAGTGGTCAATGGACACACTTTTGTGAGGGTGGCGATACGATTGAATAGAGATTTGGTCACATTTTTTCTTGCCACGCTTCAAAAATGTGGTGAAAAGGGTAAACGGCCACGCTTTTTAAAGGGTGGCAATTGATTAGAGAAATGGCCATGTTTTTTTCTGCCACGCTTCAAAAGCGTGGCCATACCTCCTCTATTACCATGCTTTAAAAGTGTGGAGATATCTCGTCTTCTGCCACGCTTTAAAAGCGTGGCCATAACTCCCACCTACAGCCATGCTTTTAAAAGTGGCCATTTGTAAAAAAAGCATGGCGATAGGCTGAAAAAAGCACGGTGATAAAGCAAACGCCACCGTTTCAGAGGTCACACTTTCAAAAGCGTGGCGGTAGCTCAAAAAGCGTGGCGAAAAGCTATCGCCACGCTTTTTTCATCTTTTTGCCACGCTTTAAAAGCATGGCAATAGTGCTATTTTCTTGTAGTGTGTGTTACTATGAAAGGTATTGGTGGACCACTTATCGATTTCAGTAACTTTTGTGGCTAGTTGACCCATCTGAACCTCCAAGTTCCTAATTGAAGCTCTGGCTTCCTGCATGGAACTAATAATATTCTTGGAGAATTCAGTAACTAAACCTTCCAAGTCATAAGATTTTTAGAACTGGATGGTAGATTGTTGTTGTTAAAATCACTCTAATCGAAATTATTTCTGATGGCTCTGATTGTTATGAAATTATGGTACCTCTATAGTTGATTTTTTCATCCAAATATGGATGATTTCTCTACACTGAATTATAAGTCTTGGAGAACAGATCATTATTGGGGGTCTGAAGAAATTGCCCACATAATTAACCTGTTCAGAGAGAAATTGACCATAATCAAAAGTTTCACCTTAAGAAAATCCACCACTCATGTCATAGGGAGCATCTTGGATATTAATAGTTGAAACTTATAGTCCACCCAAGTGTTGAGTAATGGCATTTATCTGTTCAAACATGGCTTTATTCTAAGCAAGAATGGTATCTAAAGCATCCAGTTCCATGACTCATTTCCTCATGGTGGTCCTATCAGAAGAATATAGATATTGGTTGTTAGCAACCATCTCAATCAACTCTAGAGTCTCTTCAGTGGTTTTCTTTATATGAAGGGATCCTCCTATAGAATTATCTAAAGAGGTTCTGGAGGCCTGAGTAATCCCAACATAGAAAATCTATAATTGTATCCAATCCGGAAATATAACAGAAGGGAACTATCTAAGGATCACCTTGTATCTCTCCCAATCCTCACAGAGAGATCCACCATCTTGTGGCCTGAATCTCTGAACATCGGTCCTTAGCTTGGTCAGCCTCTAAGGTGGAAAGAACTTGATCAAGAATTTACTGACCATATTATCCCATTTATCAAAGCTCTCCTTGGATTGTGTATCAAGCCACTGCTTAGCTCAGTCCATACAGCAATAATCGATAGACATCAGGATGGACTCCATTGGCCTTCACTATATCACATATTTGTAGGAAATTAGAGATGAATAAGTTTGAGTCTTCTTGTGGGAGTCCATGAAACTAACAGTTTTGTTGCATGCTTAGGACGTAATATGCCACATATATCAGTTAGATATCCTAATCAGCATATACACACACCCAGAATATGCCCAGAAGCATAGTCAGTCCGTCCCTTAGGCTCAACAGCAAGGAACTGCTCTGATACCATAATGTAACACCTTACCACACAATTTTACGCCTAGGACATAAATTAGAGGTGGCGAGGTTCTACACCTCTAAAAGTAAAAATACGTATATAAAATAATTGAAGAAAATTATAACTAGGTGCCTTGAAAGAGAAGTTAATAAAAAATAAAATAGAAATCACATCACTTACGAAAGATAAGCATAGATGGATAAGTAATATCGAAAGGAAGGTTAAAAACATATACATGCATTAGAATTCCAAAATACAGATAACCAACTCCGAACTCAACCTGCGAATTTAAGGCCGGCCAGCGTATACATACATACATACATACATATACATATATATATATCCCAAAATACAACCCAAAATGTAAAATAAACACCTATTTCTCCAAGTCAACCTGTAAGAGGGACAAAGTATAAAATACAGAGAATAACTATGTATAATTATATATAAGTAGAAATTGAATAAGTAATGAAAAATTATAGTTCTTTGCTTCAAGAAGGCCTCCAGAATGCTCAGTGCGGTACCTCCAGACCTGCATCTGAAAAACAACAATATATGTATGGAATGAGAACCAGAGGTTCTCAGTATGGTAAAGGTGCCAACATACATAATGTATAAGTTCTCGAGAAAGTCAGAGGCATTCCTAAAACTCTGACACTCAGAATTAAACTTAAGAAGGTATTCTAAATCATAAATTATGTAAGTTATCTAAGGTGTTCAACTTCTAAATCCATCTTTAACCTAATACTTAACTTTCTGTCTCTTCTAACCCTCCGAAATACCGGTGGAACTACCCTCAACGTTACCTCCACCACCATGAGGGATCTCTTAGTTGCAAACACATATAATTCAGACAAAGAAAACAAAAATAGAGGTAGCAGTTACAGCAGATAGAACAAGTAGCAATTAATTACAGTTAAACAATTAGACATGCCAAAACAAAACATACTCAAACAAATCACTCAAATGTACACGATGCATGTTTGTCCTATGGCCAATGAATCTCATCTGTCGGTTATAAAGTCAAATCTGACAAGTCCGATAGCTAATCTGACATGTCCGGTTATAAAGGGGGCGGTTTATACTTCCACTACCACAAAAATGGAAGATAGTGGCCGACAATTAACAGCTGTTTTAACAATCGCCGTTATCTGGTGATTTTCCAGCGGTTTTAGTGGTAAACACTGAAAGAGCAGCTGTTTAATTTGGTTTTGCGGCAAATTTCAAAGAACCGCCCCTAATCTCCCTTTTCTTTGGCGATTGAAAATCTCCCCCTTTCCTAAAAACACAACCCTCAGTAGCTTCATAAAAAAAGAAAGAAAGAAAGAAATGTAAAGATAAGAGAGGGAGAAACGGAGAAGGAGAGGGAAAGGAGGAAGGAGCCGGCCGACGCTGCTGAGTTCGCCGCCGCCGTCGCGTTGCCGTGCCATTGGAAAGCCAAAATCGCAAGAGAAAGAACCGTGAAGAGAGAGGGAGACCGCATCAGCTCGCCACGAAGCCAGCGCCGTCGTGGTCCTCATCGCGGGTCTTCACCATCGCGTCTTGCCACCGCCGCCACCACTAAGCTTGCTGTCGTCGCCACTGAAGCCGAAGAGAGAGAGAGAGAGAGAGAGAGAGAGAGAGAGAGAGAGAGAGAGAGAGAGTTTGTGAAGAGAGGGAGAACCGCTCATGAAGGAAAGAACGGCGAAGAGTGAAGGAGAAGCAGAAGACGATGAACGCAGGGGAGAAGGAGGAGGTCCGTTCTCACACCGTCTTGCTCTGCCGCCGCCGCTGCCATTGATTGGGGTCAAGCCATTACCATCGCACCCTGTTCCCGTCGCCATTAGGGTTTGCTACTGCTGCCATTGATAGATCCGCCGCTGGGAGGAGTCAAATAGGGAGAGGAGGTCACTGTCGAACACGTCGCCACCAGTTACAATCGTCGCCGAAACCGGGACAGATTCACCGATAACTCTGCTTCTTCCTTTCTTGAATTAGGATTAGTTATATGATGATTTTAGTGTTAATTTGATTTGGTTAGGATTATTTGCTGTTGTTAGTTGAGTTTAGGTTAGAATTGTGTTTGTTTATACATAGTAAAACCTGCTGTTAAGAGCTTCTTGAGTTTGAATTTTCAATTTGTTTAGATTGATTGACTGATACTTTGCTGAGTTCCTACGAAACGCTGCTGATTTTTCATGTCATTTGTTGCTGAATTTTGATTTGCTGTTGCAAAGAATGCTTGTTAGTGCTATTTTGTGTTGATTATACTTTTGCATGCCAAGTGTTCGACAATATGCCAAGTGTTTTGAATATGTTTCACCATACTAATCCGAACAATTTCGACAATGTTTAACTAGTTGTTATTATCTACTATATCTTAGTCGGCAATTGTTTGAAATGAATGAATATTGTCATATTAATGTTTAAATTAGAGAAAATAAAGATCAAGCGCATCAAAATGGAGTGGTATAACAAATTAATTAGTAGAAATACGTAAGCTTTATATAACAAATATTTTTATACTCTTACTTGCTTTGCAATGCTTTTAAGCATCTATCCCTGAAACATGCTTTGCAATGTCTAAGCCAACTATATTCCCAGAGGCTCTGTTTTGTTTTCTCAGTGAGGAAAGGAACTTACTTTATTATGATAAGACTTTATTTTGTTAATAATGGGCAAAGCATAGTGTGATAAGACCATTTATTCATTTCATTTTATTTTAGTTACATTAGTGATTGTAATGGTCGAACAAATGAACTAATAGACTCCATTTCTTATAGTGCAATAAGATCTGAAATGAGTTTGTTTCAAATTAAAATATGTTCCAATTCAATTTAAAAGATCTGAATGAAGTTTGTTTCATTGATCGAATCTAAAGTAAGTATTCTATCTAGTTATTAACAAAAATATATTTTATTAATAACTAGAATGTTTATATCTTATTTATGTTATATGATAAAATTTGTAACAAAATAATTTATTACTAATTACTTTATTACCTCTGTGGTATATTATAAACACTTAATAATTCTACACTTAAATTAGCTTTATCTTATAGGAGACTCATAATTAATGCCATCTTATCTCTACTATCTGTTCTAGACTTATTACTTCAGGCAAGGGATCTTATTTCGAAGATCACCGAGGAGAGGAGTTCTATTATTGATCAAAATAAAAGACCTCTGCAAGAACTGGTACAGAATTTATTTAGAAGATAAATAATTCTTTTATGCATGTTCTTACACTAGTTATGTTGAACTTTTTTATAAAAACTCTTTTATCCTCTGAACACAAAAGGAAACCTGACTAGTTTTCATGTTCTAAAATGATATCCTTACTTTTCAGATTACAAGAAATAGTATGCTATTCAATTTGTGGTGTTTATAGCTGCTGTTACTGTTTGTTTTCTTTTTTCCTAAACTTATTAGTTTAGTTGTTAAACACTCATAACTCAACTAATGCACCTAGTTCTAGAGCTACTTCTTATATTTTGATAATTGGCCACTGTATTATATCTAGCATATAGAACAGCTTCCTTAAAATGTGGTAAAAACAAAAAATAGAAGTACATTAACAAATAATCAGAAACCATAATACAATGCATAGCATTAGAGTTACTTAGTTACTTCTACTTTTTTATACAGCCAAGAACAAAAAAGAACCATCATAATCAAACCAACAAGAACCATAACAAAACTAAGAATACCTAAACATGTAAACAAGGTACCATGAATTCTAAATGTGCCACATATAACACTAAGGACGTAGACAGTAGTATATGTATGAATACTTGAATTATTGTGCATCATGAAAAAAGGATGAAGAGCAAACTTGGTAGCTTAATTGAGTACTATTTTTGAGTTTTATTTTGCTTTTGATTATGCCCAAATGGGTGTATTTGTGTTTGTGTGTGTGTCTAAGAGATTTATAAAATAATTTTTGTGAGACAAATTATTAAACAGTTGGTTATGGTTATGGGACAAAATCTAAGCAAATTGATATTGTTGTGATCTACCTAATGCTGTTGTTGGTGCATATTGGACTCATTATATTGTGGTTGGAACTAAACTTTGGAGAGTGTTTGTGAAGGAGTTCCTATGATTTGTATGCTTTGTTTTGGTGATCAAAAGGTGAATGCTAAAAATGTGAGTGTTGTTTAGATGGTTGGGTAAAAATTGGAGGAAAGGTTGAGATGGTTGAGATAAAGATAGTTATTAAGAGAATAATGAGTGGGGATGAAGGAAAGGAGATTAGAGGAAATGTCTTAAATTTGAAGGAGAATGCAAATGAAGGGAGCTCTTGTTCTATTTTCAGGTTCTTGCAGCCACTCAAGTTCCAGGTCAGGAGGGTCAAAGTTGGTTTCAGGATACTGCTGATGCTGTAACTGTAAGGCAGTTCCACTGGCTATTTAAGGTGCTAAGCTATTTCATTATCATGTACTTTATTTCATGTATTAATCCTAACACATATAGTCTAATTGCTTGCTTGTTAACAGAGAATATAAAACTTTGTATGTGCTATATATGTTGTTCTGTTGACAAATGGTATAAAAAGTGTTTTAGTTCCATTTTTTAATTAATGACAATGATTATTTGTTGTAGGATCCAAGAGCAAGGAACATTGAGGATGTATTTATTCTTTCCGGGGATCACCTGTATAGAATGAACTACATGGATTTGATTCAAGTAAGTCATCATCACCATCATTGTATCTAAGATTTCAACTCCAAATTCAATTTGCATTTTAAAAAATTAAAATGACTTCATATTCTTTCTACACTTCAGGTTCACTGTGAGAACAAAGCTGAATTAAGAATTGACTGTAAAAGGAGGTGTGGGTGAAAGGTTGGTTTCTTTGTTAGAGACACTATTGACATGTTTATGTAGTAATTGATAATTTTATTCTTGATGAATGATTATTTCTTTGAAGTATAGATGATGTTCTTCTCTGATCACGTAGTTTACTTGTTTTGGTTCTGACTTATAAAGAATTTTGATTTTTTCAAAGATGCTGCCACCAATGTATCTCTGGCAGTTTCAAGGCTTATGGCAACACAAATGATAAATATATTATTTTATTTTTCAGTTAATTTTGTTATTTTTGTCACAAATTTAGATTCAATAAATGAAAAATATTAAGATTTATAGTATTAAACAAATTCAAAAAAGGCCAAAAAAATGTATCTTTAAAATTAAATAAAAAATCAGCATTTTTTAAAAGGAAAATCCAATTTTTTTAAAACTTGTATTGAAATTAGCGGCGGTTTTAAAACCGCCGCCAAACAGTTGCAAACTTTAAAAACGTGTTAAATAGCGGCGATTTGTAACCGCCGGTAAACATGCTCGAAATCGTTGCACTCTCATTTAGCGGTGGTTTTTTAACTGAATGTCGCAAAATACTGATTTAGCGGCGGTTATACCTGCGGTTGCTAAAACCGCCGCAAAACCTAATCCCCGCGACAATATCCAGGGCGTTTCCCTTAGCCGCCGGCATTTGATTTTGCGGCGGTTTAAAACCGCCGCTAATCATAAAAAAATCGCCGCAAAATAGCGCCTCTGTTGTAGTGTTCTCTCATTTTTCTTCTTTCTCATCATTATTATTATTATTATTATTATTATTATTATTATTATTATTATTATTATTATTATTATTATTATTATTATTATTATTATCAATTTATTAATTGCTAGCTATATTTCTTTGTAGCAATAATGATACAAATCATGTGTATAAATCATCAAAGGAAAAGCTGATAGGTCCATAACACATATCCCAACTTGTCCTTAAATAATAAAGTACATGAAATAATTAAGATAGAAAAATATGTGATTGAGAAATCCAATTTTGCTCACGCAAAGAAAACTGGTTTTAGAGAATTGTAGACTACGAAATAATAAAGGGCCAACAAGGTAAGGTAAGTCACTTGTTAATTAATAACAATAATAGAAATATTTTAAACAACGACATTTTAATTTGTTTGAAAATAAAAGAAAGGCATTGTATATTTCGGCACACCTCAGCAAGCACACTACCTCTGAAGATGTTGTCTATCCACCAAACCGTTTCCATACAAATGCTACCGAACCCTTTCTCGCCTGTTGTTAATTTTACATGGGACACGTCATTTCTTCATTCTCATTACCTTGTCTTATGTATATATGAGTAATATTTTAAGAAACAAATCGGTGAATTTGGTAAGCACACTGCTGGCATATAGTTGCTGGCATAAATTTAATTAATTGGAAAGTTACTAAGAATGGTATGGTTTTGGTTTATACAGATAATGATAAATTCTCAGGAACATAATTTTAGTTAAGGACTCCAAGATTTCAAATTTTACGACAAGGACTTGGTGTTGTACTATATAAACGCGTTTTGTCTTGGGTTATTGTCGCACCCATTTTCACTAGAGTTTCTTATCCCTTCTTCCAAGTTTCTTCTTGCTTATTTGAAATAGAGAAAATGGCCATCCAAGCTGAACAACCTGTCCATGGTTTGATTATGTTTTTCTTCTTCTTTTAAAAAAAAAAAAAATATTGGAGCGTTATTTTTTTTTTCCTAGGTAGAAAATCCCATATCTCAATTTTTTTTTTCTAGGGTCCCAAGTTGAGGAGAAGAAGAATGTACACACCGAAGAAACCAGTGAGCTTGTGTCGGCTAAGGACAGAACGTTTAAGGCCCCAGAAAGCAATGCATTTGGCCAATCCTTCAGGTTTCAGTTCCCCTTTCAATATTCTCTTTTATTTGATTTTTATTTCTTTGATTTAAAATTTATGATTTTAAGCAGCTAACGCCATATATTTGACATAAAATCACTCATCTAAATAAATTTAAATTAATATAATAAAACATATAAATAATTATATCTCTAATATAAATTTTGGCATATATAAAAGTCTTATTTAAACTTAAAATGTGATTGTGCATAGATATTTTTTTCTTTTAAGATTTTTTATCTTAATTTTTTTAATAATAAAAATTAAACTCTAACTTTCTTTAGTAGTAGAAAAGACACATAAATTGCTACATTTCTTTACCTAATATTTTTAACAATTTAATTTTTTTAAGTGTTAAATATGCAACTAATTACATATGTCAATATAAAATAAAAAACCTAACTTAAAGGGCGAGAAAAATTTTGTATCTTTGTGACCCACATGCTCTCAATAAAACTGAGATTTCTTTTTTATATTTTTGAAAGAATTTAATTTTGATCACAAACTAAAACACTTTTCATATATATACCAAATCATATATCAATAAATATAACAACTTTTTATATATAATTACTGTTTAAATAATCATTTAAAATATTGTGTAAAATAATTTACAAATTCATAACCCTTCATAAAAAGCTTACATATACCATACAAATTTGTAAAAATGGGTTCAGATATCGACTAATGAGATTATTTGGCAGGGATTATGATATTGAAAGTGAAAGACAAAAAGGTGTGGAAGAATTCTATAAATTACAACACATTAATCAGACATATGGTTTTGTAAGCCAGATTCTTATTTTCCTCAAACATGTTTATATATACTAATACACAATAACATGAAAGCTCAATGCTAATTCCTGAAAATTTCATTTGCTAATAATATAGGTAAAGAAAATGAGGGAGCACTATAAGAAATTGGACAAAGCAGAAATGAGCATATGGGAATGTTGTGAGCTGCTTAATGAAGTAGTGGATGATAGTGATCCTGATTTGGATGAACCTCAAATTCAACATTTGTTACAAACTGCAGAAGCCATTAGAAAAGATTATCCTAATGAAGATTGGTTACATTTGACTGCTCTCATCCATGGTAATTAAATTTAAAATCTTAGGTTTCTTTTCTAATTTTTTATTATAGCTTTAAAATCAATTAGTTTAATTTTAGTTATTTTTTGTCCTTTTATTTCTAAAAAGTTTTTCATTATTTTTAAATAATTAATATGGATTGACAAATGAATATTTGCTTATTTTAGATCTCGGAAAGATTCTTCACCTTCCTCAATTCGGTGAGCTACCTCAATGGGCTGTTGTTGGTGAGAATTTTTCTTATTCTTTACAATATTTTTTTCTTTTTTTAAATAGAATAATCTTTTTACTATTATTTTTTAAAAACAAAATTTAATTATAATATTTAAAATTAATTATCATTTTAAAAGCTTAATACAAAACCAAATTTTTATTAGGTCATTTACGGCTAAATTAAGGTTGAGAGAGTGTAAATAATTAATTATAAAAATATTTGTGTTGTAATTATTTTGATTCAATTTACAATATTTTAAATAAGACACATCCCTATATTTCATGTATAATTATTTTATCAATCTTTAAATTCCCAATTAGCTAGTTTTGGTATGTTACTTTAAATTCAAAATTTTAACCAAATGATTAAATGTATATATTTGCAGGAGATACATTTCCTGTCGGTTGTGCCTTTGATGAAAAAAATGTTCACCACAAGATAGCCTTTCTCTTCTAACAAAACTATAAAAATGACCCCTTTTTTCATGTCTCAAACAATTATGTTATATTTATACTATAAAATCAGTAATTAATATAAAATACATATTAAAAATAAATTAAATTACATATATTTATATATAATATATAATAGTTAATTTTAATGTATAAATAATATTTTTTATTCTAAAATTATCATTGACCAATAATATAAATTTTTCCTATGCTTCAGTATTTTAAAGAAAACCCAGATAGCAAAAATCCTGCTTATAACACTAAAGAAGGAGTTTATAGTAAAGGGTGTGGATTAGACAATGTACTCATGTCATGGGGACATGATGACTATATGTATATGGTGAGTAATTAAATATATAGTTACAATTTATATATAATTTGTTCATTATTTTGTTCAAGATATATAATAAATTTATACTTCACTTGAATTTATAGGTAGCAAAAGAAAATGGTACCACTTTACCTTCACCTGGGTTATTCATTATTAGATATCACTCATTTTATCGTAAGTATCTTTATTTACTATATATGTGCTTTTCCTTTTATGTCATAAGAAGGCATTTTTTGTTGGGCAACAAAAATTCGTTTTATTTTGTAAACAAAAAAAAAATCATAATTTTTTTTTAGTATTTCTTTCAATAACAATGTATTAAGCTTAAAACTCTTTTGCAGCTTTGCATAAGGAGGGAGCATATACTCATCTCATGAGTGAAGAAGATTTCGAGAACTTGAAGTGGCTTCACATTTTCAAGTTAGTCCTTTTCCTAATATATATATATATATAACAATTAATTTGCACACAGCATTTGGTATTATTACTATTTAATAACATCACGCATAATTATATGTATTATGTAGTAAATAATTACTATTTAATAACATCACGCATAATTATATGTATTATGTAGTAAATATGATCTCTATAGCAAAAGCAAAGTTTTGGTGGACGTTGAAAAAGTGAAGCCATACTATCAATCACTTATTGACAAGGTGCGAGGGCACAAATTTCAGATGGATTATTTGCTCATTTTGTTTTATTTGAATTCCTTTTGTTGTTTCTTAACGTGATGTTCTTACTTTTCTATTTGGATGGTTTATAGTATTTCCCAGCAAAGCTGAAGTGGTGAAGAGAATCAATATAAGCTAATGGATCTACCTCAAGGGCCTGGAGGGAATTGATTAATTTTCCTTGAGAGCAAGTTAAAAACTGGTTGAGACATATATATCAGCCTATTATTATCTATATTGTAAATCACAAACAGATTGCTTCATATTATATAAGACAATTACTTATTAAATTTTTAAATAAAAAATAAAATTATATAGCATATAGTAATTTTATATAATTAAAATTATTAATTTTTGTTCAAAAAAAGTTGGGGCAAAGTCTATGCTTGTCCTTCGTTGGATTCATCCTCGAATGTGATTGCATATAATATTTGAGTTCTAAGTACTAGCATTTACATTGAATATAATCATACATATACTTATTTTTATTATTTTACAATGATAATAAAACCTATTACAAAACTTCAGAGAAGAACAACCATAGAAAAGTATGTTGTCTTCACTCTTCAAGCTTTTTGTAACACCCTATTGCACAGAACTTTACGATTATATCGTAAAATCAACGGTGGCGAAGCATTACGACACCTAAAAAGAAGATACATATATAATATTTGAAGAATAATAATATAACTAGGAGCCTGTGTGAAAAAAATTTTTAAATGATTAACAGCCGTTAATCGCACTCGAATCATGTTAACGCAAGTGAACACCGTATACAGAAGCAAAACAGGTTTATATATATAGGTACGTAAGTTCTGAAATAAGATATTTAATAATTACCAGTCTCGACCCGTAAAAAAAAGCTGACTAGAATATTACACCAGAATATTCCTATTTCCCAAATAAAAACTTCTAATAGGAATATACAAAAAAGATTTCAAAAGTGGAGAAAACTCTAAATAAATAAAAATGAACTTCAAAAGAGTCTCTTTCATTTCGCCAAACAGAATCCCGCACACTCAGCGATGTGCATCACGCCCTGTATTTGAAAAACAGAAAAAGCCACGATGGGTGAGAATTCGAAGGTTCCCAATAAGGTAATAGTTCCAAATAAAGACTATATAAAGAAACATGAACCTACTAGGCAATCCTAATTCTCCAATTTCACAGAAGTTTAAGTCTAGGGTTTTAACAAATCCCAACAGGGTTAATTTGCTGAAGTCTCAGCGTTATCAATTACCTCTAACCTCAATCATTTCCAATATAATCTCATCTTTACTCCCAATTACTCGGTTTAGTATTCAGTTCGGTAATTTCAATCACAAATAATAATCAATAAGGGGTTAATTGATAACTTTTACATACTTTGAACTACCAACGATCTCATTCATCCACATATTCATAATCATCATTAATTCCAAGTCTCAAGTCTCAATTGTGAAATCATACACAAACAATAAGCAGTATAAAGCAAATACAGCTAAAGAGCAATTACAACAAATAGTATATTAACAGTTAACAGAAAGTCAATTAGGCAAACCAAAACAGTTATGCACACTCAAACAATAGTAAACAAATGCACATGATACATACTTGTCCTATTGGCTGTGAGCTCACTTGTCGGTTAAACAGATAGACTCGACATATCCGGTAGCTAACCAGACATGGTATCTCGGTTGCGCATTTTCAGAAGGAATATAAACGAAGGAGAGTGTCTTTTTTCCTTCTCCTGGAAGAATTATAAAGGAGTGTATCTTTCCATATACGAAGAGTGTACCTTTCTACCTTGCAACGAGAGAGAAATGAGCTATCAGGAATATAGTTCCCGCCACACTCTTGGGATATAGTTCCTGCCACATTCTTGAGATATGGTGCCTGGCACACTCTTGGGATAAAGTGTCCACCATACTTTTCAATCATATTCACAATCAAAATCGAAATCGAAATCATAATTCTTTATATTCACATTTATCACAAGGATAATTATCCTCAAGTCGTGATCGGGATGAAACAACCATCCCCACCACAGTTATAAATTAAACCGAAAGGAATCTTCAACCTTCTATACAATCTCATGATGCAATAAGAGAAAAAATTCTCAACCTTAAACTTGTCCTCTACTACAAGAGATAAAATCTTTCATCCTCAACTTGCCTATTACAGCAAAGGAGGAAATCCTTCATCATCAACTTGTCTATTCGTGAGGAGGACAATGCTACCGTTCTCACCGTTGGCAAGACAAAACCAATATCCCCACATCCCACCGCAAAAATGGACAAGCGGCATGGAACCACCGTTCTTATCCGGTGTAGGTGCCAAATCAATACGCAAGTGGGATGAAATCCACAACCTTGTCACTCATGCAGGACAATAAGTTCAATTTTTTAGACCACATTCAACCAAAATCATTGACTTAAATCAATTTAATAAAAATTGATTCAATTCTCTTTATCAATTTATCAATTTTATTATCTCGTGAGCGGGACGGCGCCACCGTCCTCACTTTGGGCGGGACGAATCACCATCCCTACAATATTTTTATCTGATTACCCAAGTGTTAATCAAGAAATTAATTCAATTCAATTTATTAGATATACCCATAGTCTTTTTAAAGTTTAAAAATTGATTATCAGATATCATACAAAAATTACAGAGGGTTACAAACTTGTCAAAAAAGCTAAACAGGTCGTGTACACATACACACTTTTGTGCGCACGTAAGAACAGATTTATTTACAAGTATGTGGGGGCAATTGCCCCATTAAATGTTTATAAACAAATAATCAGTACACAGAAGTATCAAATACCCTCTTTAAAGTAATAGGTTTGCCCCCATATTTAATTTTTTTAAAATATATGTGTGAAAATCTAGGTTATTAATTAATAACACAATGATAAAAATTATTGAATTATATAAATTTAATCTATTTATATTAAAAAATAAATATGCTTGATTAAATAGTAATAATAATTTAATTAATTAATTATACAAAATCAAATTTAGTTTATCAAATAAAAATGAGATTGTTAGTATTTAATAGTTTTATAATTAATTTGAGATAATATATATTATATATCATTTATTTATTTTTACTATTTATTTAATTTAGTTTTGGTATTATGTATAATAATTATTTTCATTAAAAAAATTTTACTATGAATATTATAGAGTGCCAATTATGCAATTAAATGACAAAAAATATTTAAATAATTACTTAATAAAAAAAGACATTATTTATATTTATATATAAAAAATGTGATTGTTTGAGTTAAATTTTTATTTTTTCGTAATTATTTTTGTATTTCTTTTTTTAATTTTATGTATTTCTTTTATAGATTCTTTAATTATTGAGCTATAATATTAATTTTTTGTATTATACAAAAAATCATCAATAAAATGTGAGTTGATGGATATAGAGAGTATTTAACGAAAAAATACTTTTAAATTAATATAATTTTTATGTGTTAATTAAATTCTTTAAAGTTTGACTAATATATTTTGAATTTTCAATATCTAAATATATTTATGTTCAATTTTTATTATTTTTATATATTTTTGTCCCCGTTACTAAAATATTTTGGATCCGTCACTGTGTGCACGCACAAATCAGCAAGCTTCTTAGAGTGGTGTATACGCACTACCTTGTACGTGTGCACAAGTGAATTTTTTTCTTCTTGTGCACACGCATATATCAAAAAGTTTTCTAGTGTGCTGTAGAATCTGTAATTTTCAGTTTTCGACATCGATTTTTAAACGTTCATAAATTTTTCTACAAAATTCATTTTTCTTTTATTTTTTGACGATTTTAAAGCTTTCATCACTATTTTTAATTTAAAATAAGTTTCACTCAATTCCAAACTCTAAACGACAAGTTATGGCCATCGAAGTTGGCCAAAATTTCACTTTTACCCAAAATTCTACATAATTTAAAACCCAGTTTTCTCAAATTCTTCCCTTTGAAATCAACACCACAACCTCCTTTCATCTTAACCTCCATATCAATCAAATATTTCCTATCATTTGAATTTTTTCAACTTACCAAAACACTCAATTCTTTACCAAACATAATTTTCATTACCAAAAATCATATCATTTCTCATATGCATCAAATCAACAAATTTCCATCAATACCTCAACCTTACCTCATTCTTAATCCCCTATTCATACAATTACGGCCTCCGGTGCAAAATACATGATAAGCGGATATTTTATACACTTTTTGGCATCATTTTCATATAGTTTTTGTTATGTTTTTTGATTAAGTTTTATTATGTTTTCATAGGTTTTAGTGCAAAATTCACATTTTTGGATTCTACTGAGTTTGTATGGTTTCATGTGATTTCAGGTAAATTCTGACTGGAATTGAGGAGCTTTGAAAAAAGTCTAATTCAAAGATAGAGAAAGGACTGCAAATGCTGTTAGGATCTGACCTCCTTGCACTTGAAGGAGCATTTCTAGAGCTATAGAGGTCCATATAGGGCGCTCTCAATGGCTATGGAAAACTAACATCTAGGAATTTCCAGAAATGTATAATTGTCTATACTTTGCTCTGGAAATGAAGGTCTAAAACTGGCATTCAACACCAGTATTCCACCCTCTTCCTGGCGTTGGACACCCAAAAGGGAGCTGCTAGCGTCCAACGCCCAAAGAGGAGTCCCAAGCTGGCGTTCAACGCCCCTAAGCAGTCCTAGCACGTGGAGACACTCAAAGCTCAGCCCAAACACTTAACAAGTGGGTCCAGAAAGTGGATTTTTGCACTACAAGACTAGTTTATTGTATTTTTGCAATTCTTAGTTATTAGATTAGTATATATAGAACAAAGATCACCTTTGTTCAGTACACCTTATGCCATATTTTCGAATTACATTATTTCATTGCACAGTATGAGTCATTAACCTCCTAGGTTAAGGCTAGGAGCTCTGCTGATTATAATGGATTAATAATATCACTATTCTATTTCAATCTATGCTTGATTCTATTCTAAGATGTATCTTCGTTCTTCATCCTAACGAATTGGGAGTGTAACTTGACCGCCATCCCTATTCTACATGGGTTCTTGCGAGTCCTTGATGGGATAGTATTGAACCACAAGCTTGATTATACATCTCTTAGACTGCTAATCCACGACTTCGTTGGAGACTTCTTGAGACATCACTTCAACCGAGGTACGGGGTGATTAGAGGCTAGAATCAAGAGGCAGGATTCTCTGATCCAGAAGATCCAACCTTATGTGTGGCATTTTGAGTAGGATCACCAAGGGAATGGACTGCAGGAGTGATGAAGAGAGAATTGCACCGGTTTGGATTTTTCCACTTAAAATAATAACTTCCGTTGCAAGTATAGACTAAATCGGCAAACAACTCTCAATCAATCAAAGTTTAAATTTTTTAAAAAAATATAAACCGAGAGTAATAAAACCTCGAGTCGTCTTCCCTCGGGATGCAATTGAAATGTCACACTTTCGGTTGTGAGGAAAAGGGGTTTTGTAATCAAAGAATGAAAGATTAAAGGAACTAAGAAATCAAATAACTAAGAAATGATCAAAATTGATATTAATTCAAGCAAAAAGAAAACAAGGTCAAAACTAGTAAAAATGCTATAAATTCTATAAATGTCTTGACTTGGAAATAAGAATCCAAAGAATCTTATCATCGCCATAACCACAACTATGATAATTATGATGAGCCAATCTCACTTCACAAACACCTTGTGGGCATATACCAAAACATGTAAAATTGCAAAGAAAAAAGGAAAACTATAACCAAAATCTTCACAATATCAACAATAAACAAGCAATCAAGCGACTATAAACCATAAAACACTAAATTCATCAATCAAAACTTCAAGAACTCAAAATTGCAAATATTAATAAAGATGATGTAATTAAAGAGAAATTGAGAGTACTTACAATAAAGATGAGTAAAAATTCAAAACCATAACTTGCTATAAAATGCTACAATAGAAATTTAGTAAACTCAAAGAGAGAATTTTCTATCTACACTACTCCTACTCTTATGGAAGCTTCCTACTACTAATGAAAACTAACTAAACCCTAATGTAAGCTTATGTCTTGATATGTCTTCATTCCCCCTTTGATATAGCACATCCAAAAGGCTTCAACACTCCAAAAATTGGGCCAAGAGATCCCCAAAATCGCGAGCCACGTGCTTCATTCCACTTTTGCCTTGCCAATATTGCCTCTAGGACCTAAAATCACTCAACAAACATGTCATGGCATCGAATGGCATAAAAGTAGGATTAAAAGCACTAATTTAAGCAAAAAACATATATTTTCACATTTAGGATCAATTTAGGGATCAAACACAAAAGTATGCTATTTTAGTGATTAAGTATGAGTTTATGTGATGAAATCAACTTAAATTAAATCAAAATTCATCGTCAAATATGGACTCATCAATTCTCCCACACTTAAACAATAGCATGTCCTCATGCTAAACCAAACAAGGAGAAAGATCAAAGGGTAAAAAACTTATTGAATGCAACTATTTATAAGCATGCAAGTATACTCTATATATATATATATAGAGTATCCTATAGAATTGGTGAAAACAAACAAATAAATTTCCAAGCAAGAGTATAGACATATGGGGCTAAGTAAAGAAGTAATTCAATGCAATGAAAATCTAAAGAATTAATTCAACTAATCAAAATGAAGCAACTTGCAAGAATACATTATAAGAGGTGTGGAAACATAGAATTGATTAATTGAACCCTCACTAGGAGTGTATGCACTCTAATCGCTCGGTGTTTAGGGTCAATTCACTTAAGTCTCCTCTAATCATGCTTTCAAAGATTTGTTTTTCATTTAACAATCAACAAACATGTGATGCATGAAGGCAATTATCATGAGGTCTTTAGAAGGTTGTAATGGGGTTGGGATAAGGGTAAGATGAATATATGGCTAAGTGGACTAAAAGATTGAATCTTTGATTAGCTTAAGTATCCAACTTAACCTATATGAATCAAATCACAAAAATGCATTCTAACCACCCATTACTTCTTTTCACACACATTCATGCCTTAGTTTCCATTCAAAACACATATGCATTTCTTATTCATTTTTTTCTTTTCTTTTTGGGAAAACCTTTGTCCCTTTTTTTTTGCTATATTATATTTTTTTCTTCTATTTATTTATTTATTTATTTTTATCACAAATGCATATGGTTAAAGTAAGTTCATACATGAATGTGCACCTATTTTCCAATAATCTTTCTCTTTCAATGTATACCCAATATACTTTTATGTCTCTACCAATGCTTCCCAAAAATTCTCCCATACTTAAATGACACACACACTTCAACCTAAACTAATCAAAGATGCAATTCAAGGTCATTCCATGGTTTTATGCTTAGCGTTTTGATGTGGTTACAATTAGAACAAAAGGGGGTTAAAAAGCTCAAAAGGGGTTAACAAGGGTAGATACAAGGGTAAGTCCATATGAGTGAGTGAGTTTAATTCAAAAATGGCCTCAATCATGCTAAATTCATTCACAACACCAAACATCGAAAATAAAGAATCAAGCAAATATAAGATCACAATCATAGAAGGAGTATAGCACACAATGAACAAAAATAATGGTTAAAATGTGTAACCACTCAATATAAGCTTAAAAACTCACAAGGTATTTTTTTCTATCTCTCTTCTATGTTCCATAAAAATCATTCAAGCAAGTTTAAAAATAATTTTCCAAATCAATTCAATAGAACGCTCTAAAAACAAAATTCTTAGAAATCTTTGTTGTTTTTCACCAAAATTATTCCCCATATGTATGTATGTATGTTATGATGGATGCGAATTTCAAAATTTTCCTAGTTTTCTTCCTAATTTTCAACATCACAAAAACTAACATGAACAATTAGGAAAAAATTGAACTAGGCACTATGCTATTCACATCATCCAATCAAAACTTCTATCTACAAAATATATACCCTGCAAAAGATGCAAAACGCAATAGATATAAACTACGAATAGTCTAATATATATATATATATATATATATATATATATATATATATATATATATATTAGAAGAAAATGCAATGCAACAATCAAAAAAACTCCAAATATCTATAGGAAACATAATAAAATAAATGAAAAGAAAAATACTTAATCTAGTGATCTTCAAACTTAATCATTGTTGATTCAAAATCAATCCCCGGCAACAGCGCCATAAACTTGATGCATGAAAGCTTGTCTCTCAACAAATTTCCCTTCGGCAAGTATACCGAATTGTCGTCAAGTAAAATTCACAATAGAGTGAGGTCGAATCCCACAAGGATTGATTGGTCAAGCAACTTTAGTTAGAAGAATGTGCTAGTTGAGCTAAACAGAATTTAGATTGAGATGCAGAAATTTAAATGACTGGAAATTAAATAACAGAAATTAAAGTGCAGAATCTTAAATGGGGATTTGGGGTAAAGAGCATGAAATTAAATGGCAGAAAGTAAAGTGAATGGGTAAGATCAGAAATGGAAAAATCATTGGGTTCAGGAGATGTTGCATTCTTTGGATCAAGTTCATTCTCATCTCTTCCTCAATCAATGCATTCATTGATCTCCTTGGCAATCTTAAGTGATTGGATCCCAATTCCTTGGCAATCCAATCTCTCTAAGCTTGAACAATTGCCCAATTCCTTGATTTAATTGCTCTTGGGAAGAGATGAAGTGTGGTCACTGATTATACCACATGTATTTCCAAATCAAAGTGTTGAGAGGATTACATGTCACTATATCCGCCCAGACCCCAATTTGGTCCAACATGAGAAAGCATTTCTAGCATGATCTCCTCATCCCTTTTCCAAGGCTCAAAGGAGATCCAATTATGGAGAGTTTTTTTTCCAAGACAACTAACCAATTGAATTAAGATCGAAAGCTTTCTAGTAAGATCAAGAGAAAAGAAAGAAGAAGAAGAATGAAAACTATAATTGATCCATCAAATTATAACAGAGCTCCCTAACCCAATGAAAGGGGTTTAGTTGTTCATAGCTCTAGAAATGAAAAATGGCAGAAAAGAAGAATACATGCTAAAAGTGTAAAAAAGTAAATCTATAGAGAGTAGTTCCCAAAAGTGCCAAGCTTCTCTATAGTTCAAAACTACTTCTATATATACTACTCCTCTTGATCTTCTAGTGAGTTCTTCAAGTCTTGGATGTTGGCTTTGGATCTTGAGTTGAAGCAGTTCTCATCTTTAGTGGGCCCAACTTGCAGAGAAAGATGAATTAGGCTTTGGGTATTTAGTGAGATTTAACATTGATTTCCATTGTGGGTTCGAGAACGTTAGTGGCATTCACTTTTTCCACTAACGTTCCAACCTCATATATCCACGTTAAATCCAACGTTAGTGGTCTTAACGTGACCACTAACGTTGCTTTCTCAAAACTTGGCTAACATTATTGGGACTCACTTTTTCTAATAACGTTGGCTTATACCCCTTCGCAAACGTTAATGGGAATCACTTTTCCCATTAACGTTGCTTAGTGCCCCTATGTTCCTACGTTAGAATCCACGTTAGTATAGCTAACGTGACTCTTAACGTATGTGTGATCCACCTTCGAGAGCGTTAGTGACACTCACCTTTGTCACTAACGCTCCAAATGCCACATTCTCTACGTTAGAACTCACGTTAACTAAGTTAACGTGGTTCTTAACGTAGTAGTGAAGCCATCTCCCAACGTTAGTGACAAAAGTGAGTGTCACTAACGTTGGCTCTTTGATCTCAATTCCACATTAACTTTCATGTTAATAGTCTTAACGTGAAAGTTAACATAGGCAATGCTAGATGGTATAACGTTAGTGACAAAAGTGAGTGTCACTAACGTTGGCTTTTGTTTCTTCTTCCATGTTAGAGTTCACGTTAACTAAGTTAACGTGACTCTTAACGTGGATCATTGCCAAGTTCTCCAACGTTAATGGTGTTCACTTTTACCATTAACGTTGGAGTCCTTCTTCTTCTACGTTAACTACCACGTTAACTTAGTTAACGTGGCAAGTAACGTGAGCTTTGGATGGCTTCACAGGCGTTATTGGTGATCACTTTTCTCATTAACGTTGCAAGCTTTACCATTCCACGTTAGTGTTCACGTTAACTAGGTTAACGTGAATACTAACGTGGTTCTTCCTTGCTTCCTTTGCCCTGAAAACAAGCAATTAAGTGCATCAAAGCTCTAGCCAAAGTCATGAGATTATGCATCATCAATTTATCATGCAATTCTAGCAAAATACTCATGAAATTATGCAAAGTTCACAAAAGTTGATTGAATCAAGGTGTAAGTGTAACTTCATCCAAAACTTGCCTTATTCACTAAAAAAACGCATGAAACTACCCTAAAACAGTAAAGAAAAAGTCAGTGAAACTGGCCTAGATGCCCTGGCATCATCCAGCGACGTCAATGGCTAAGACGACGACGGCTCTGTAAGGGTGAGAGGAGGGAGTTTTCGGAACTGTGGAGTGGTCGATGACTCGAGAAAAAAATGGAGAGCGGAGAGAGATGGGACTAGAGTTGCTGAGTGTGGTAGTGGCAGCTACTTGGGGTTGGGGGGATTTGATTTTCAGGGTTTTTAAGTAACTAATTCAGTTTGATTAGAGATTTTATTATAAAAATTGAAAATCGAATCAAACCGCAAAAAATAGCAAAATATCTTTTTTATTTCCATTTTTGATTTGTTTAGTTCAGTTAGTTAGTTTTATATGATTTGGATCCATTTTGAACCCCTAGTACCGGTGCCCTAGCTGGGTTGGGTTATTACGGACATGGAAAAAAATTTCCTTCAGAGTGGGATGTCAGGGGAGTTTTAATTTCCACCTCTTAATTATAAATTGAACTATATCATTCTTAAAAGAATTCACATATGTGACAAGCATACAGCTTTATGTGTTAATTAACTCTCCAGTATTTTAGAAATGAATCATTGTAAAAAAATAAAAATAAAAATAATAATAAACATTGACCATAATAGAACTTGGGTATATTGTCTCGTTATTAAGTTGAAATTTGTACCGAAACATTATAATGAGTAACGTTGGAAAAGACCTTTTTCAGTTAATATTAACCAATTTTTATAAAATTATTTTACTTATCTTAAATTTTACAAATTGTTTAATTGTCAATATTGTCTCGTTGTTAGATTGAAAATTTGTAACAAAACATTATAACATTGATCCATATATATAGTTGACCTTATTAATATGACAATTTAGTTACTAGCTGTGCTATTGTAATAAGACAAACAGGATCAAATTGCCAGCATCATCACTGAGATTACTACCAACATATATAGGTTGAAATTAGCATCATCGCTGACATATATACAGCCTCACTAAAACCAAAAAAACATTGGTCATGGATCTCTTTTGCATGCGTACAAAACATAATAATAAGAAGAAGAAGAAGTCATATATAGTTATAGTTAACAGAAAAACATATTCCTTTGTTTTGACCAACGATGAAGACTATTGTCAACCTTCAAGAATGCCAATGTATATAAATTGATTCCAAAAGAATGTAACGGCGATTAATTGATATGAGAGCTCTCAAGACTTTCGATGATATGAAAGGACCATAACAAAATCCTTAGCTGAGCTTCCAACATGTGTTTGAATCTTCTCATTCAATGGCTTTGTTTGCAGCCACAACTCTACCAAGTTTTGCAGTTGCATGCAAGGTAGAACCGGTTTACCTTGCAACGAGATCTCCACCTGGAATTCGTGAAAGCAATTAGGATCTGTTTGGTTTCTGTTTTCATTTTCAATATTTTTCGAAAGATGTGAAAACAAAAAAATAATAAAGAAACACTAGTATACCTCGGATTCGCTAACAAGACCAAGCTTCTTCACTATATACATTTTGATATGGGAAACAAGTAAACTACCATCCCTATAAACAAATTTGAATATTGGTTAGAGGAAATTCGTGCACCTATATAAAGTATATGCTACACAAAAACATAAACTAAAGACAACTATTACATTTAATTTGTGTTTTCAATGGAGCACCACAAAGAAGACCTTTCCAACAACAGAAAATTTTAAAATCATGAAACCATGATGCAAACTTTCAAAGTAAAGGGGCATAACATCTACGTTACCAACAAAATTTATTTTTATACTAAATTCTAACCTTATATTCTAGATCGTAATAATATAAAAATAAAATATTGGACCAAAGTATTAACTAAAATTGATAAAAAAAAAAGTATTGGTTCCTGATATTTCTCATTCTTACATACACTAGTAAACCTTAACCATCTTTTTCTTCTTCCAAAATTGTGTCCCTGTAACTTCTGTGTATACTATTCAAGTAACTAATCAACTGTAACAAACTAACTACTCTTGACTAGTTATTGCTAGTAGTATTTACGCATATACTATTGAGATCCTAACATAACCACACAAGAAAAAAAATAGAAAATAAGTCCCAAGGAGAAATGCCGGAGTAAGGCATTGAAGAGAAAAAAAAAGGTTTAGATCAGATACTATGAATTGAACATACAAAAGCATAATCAAGATAAACAGTTAATTACTTCATGCATGACATTGTGCATTTCAAACATCAGAACACAGCAAATTAATAATAGAAAATGGGAATACATATATATAGATAACTTACTTGACCCTTAAGTAGCTGGGGGTTATTTTTGGCAATTTTGCACTTTCTTCCCTGTGTCCAGCAATTCATAATTCACAAACATACAAATATAGTTAATAAATTTTCAAAAGATCAAAAAATTGAATAACACATGAAATGTAATTTTTTCTCACTTCACTTCAGAAGCAACCAAGGAGAACCAAACTGGACCAAACCCTCTGTTGCTTTCACCATTTGAAGTAATCACAGGCTGCTGTACTGGAACATTCAAGTCCTCAGAGAATTTGAGTTTTCTTCCTTTTGTATCGGATGATCTCGAACGATTCGATTCATTCTCATCACCATTTTCAACCTTAGGCTGGCCATCATTGTCACTTGACTTTACTGATGGAATGACAGCATGTTCTTGCATAGTGGACTTACTGCAAGATTTGTTCTTCCTTGCAGCTTCTACAATGGAATTTAATGGCTCACACAAATCAAGAGCTTCTTGCCATGATTCAACATTGTCAATTGGAATCTTGTTTGGCACTATTTGTTGACTTGAATCTGGTTTTGAAGGATTCTGCTAATCCAAACAAAGCATATATTCAGAACAAGAAAACACAGCCAAAAAATGTAAGAGGACTTTGTCTCATTTACCGGAACTCTGGCTTTGGAACTGTCATTGGAAATTTCAAGCTGAAACCGGTCATCATTTTCTTTCCTCTGATCTCCGGTTACTTTATCCGGTTCACAAGATGATGTTAACTCTTTCAGAAGGTACTTTTTTCTTGCTACAACTTTAGCTCTTCTTGCAGTTAACTTTGTAGAGACTTCATCCAAGATTCCTATCCTCCGCGGTTGTTTCTCGTCTTTCCTGACATCTTCCTCCACCTTTTCAGGTTTAGGAGAAGAACAATCCGGTTGCGAAGGCGCGGAAACTTCTCTCTCAGGAGTAGCAGCTTTTGCTTCTGTTGCGTTGGCTTCTAGAGAAGACAGAGATTTCTTCTTTCTTTTCACACAATTCTTAGGTGTCTTGGCAATTCTTTTTCCTTCTTCAGGCAAAATTTTGTTCCTCAAACCTTGTAAACTATGATCTGTCCTGTGTATTTTCAACACAACATATGCTAAAATTTCAGGAAAAATAGTGACAAAAAGAGTACAAAAGAAAAGCTGCATAGTTTTAGCACATAAAAGTGCTAAAACATGTTTAATTTAAATCCTCTATCTTAACTAAATCATTAGCCCTGACATTCATCAGAATATAAATAAATAAAGTGATGATACAAAATAATAATCATGTGATGATAAGAGTAAAATTAGCATTGATGGTGGGTACCTTAATTTATCAAGTGGAGAACAACCCAAGTCAGCATTGCATACTGGACAGTGCTTTAGTTGCTCATCTATTAGCTTCTTATCTATGCATCCCCTGCAAACTGTTATTCAACAAACACAGACTCAGCTCACATTACATGCTGCATGGAACATACTCACAGTGACACAACCAAAAATGCATCAAAAGATATCAGGTGATAGATACATACATTTTCCACAGAATTGATTAGAAAAGTACTAATACGTGACAGTAACAAATAATGTATCAAAGAGTGAACAAAATAAATAAAAGTTGTACCAAAAGATGACCGTATCAGATACAAAAAATTAATAATGTATCAAAGAACGACCATAATAAATAAAAATTGTATTGAATTTACCGAGACAACAGGGCCAGATAAAAGAGAATTAAATCCGATCGAAACTAAAAATAAAAAGAAAAAGGGGAAAGAAAGATAAAAAAAAAAAAAAACAAGAAGGAGGAGGAGGTGTACTGACAAGTGTGTAAGCATTCTGAAATGGTGGTGGCATTGTTGAACAATTTATTGCACAAAGGACATGTTAAGCATGCCTCAAGCTTGGCTCTATTCAGCTTCACCGCTTGCCCCGTCATTCTTTTGTTTTCTGTATATATATACGTATGTATTTGTATGTATGTATGTATATGTCTATATCTGACAAGGACGCAAAGAAAAGCATAAACAAGAAAGATACGGCACAAGAAGCAGCTAATGATTTCCGTACGGTAACGTACTACAAAAGCTCCACATGGACATGGTGCATGATGATGATGGTGAATAATACAAACAACCTCATTCTCGACGAAGAACGACACAGCTACTGATGATGATGATGGGAAAGGAAAAACAAAAAGGGATTGAAGGATTGTGTGATCGATCCGATGAAAGGGCACGGTTCTTGAAGAAGCAAGGGACAAGGGAGGGGTTGGGTTCTTGGATTATCGAAGGCACGTGCAGCGGGTGCGGTTTTCGATTGGTACAATGATGATGAGGGCGGGTTGAGTCTCTTTTCGTTTTATTTTAATGTGTTTGGGGCTCAGAAAACAACGTATATATATGCTTGTGTGTGAAAAGACGAGGGGAAGAGAGAAAGAGTTGTATATATGCGTTCTTCGTTCGTTCCCGACGGCGTGTGAATGTGATGTGTAATTTGAAGGGGTTCTTTGTCGGATACACTACCCCCTCTCTATCCAACTCTATGCACTCCCCCTTAATTTACATCTTCTAAAATTTAAATTTTATTTTAAAGAATAAAGTATAATTTTTTATTATTTATTTCACAAATAAGATCAAGAGAAAATATAAGATAGAAATTATTTAAAGATGAAAAATCTCACTTTATCCTTTAAAATAAAAATTTAAAATTTTAAAAATTTAAATTTACTATGCTGTTATTTTCTTTACATTGTATCTCAATTGTGTTAATTCTCAATGATCCTTTAAAAATTATATCTATTTGTTAATTTTGTATTAAAAAAATTAGAATTAGGTTTTTTTGAAAAATTAGATAATTTAGTATTTTTGACTAAACTATTTCATATAATAAGTGTCTATCATTTAATTGTTATTTTTACATGAACACATTTTAATGTAAATAACTATTCTTAGAGTGATTATTTTGTGAAATTTTTTAGAGACTATTTTAAATGTTATCATATTAATTTATGTGTAATCTGATAGATAAGATTTAAACTCAAGATAAGTGAGTAAGATGCTTATTTAATAGTAAATAGTATGTTAATTAATCAACACATTTTTTAATGATAGTTTAAACACATAGATTGCATCTTGTATTATCTTATTAATAGTAAATAGTATGATAATGAACACATTTTTTTCTAATTGTAGTATAAACACACAGGTTCCATTTTGTATTTAGATATTACCTTTTAAAATGAAATTTAAAGATACAAAAATAAAGATTGAGATGTAAAATCTCTTTTGTATGTTATGTTTGATTATAATTTCCTTCTTTATAATCACTACAAAGTTTGGGATTTGATTTTGATTTGTTAACAGTATAATAGTGATGTATAAGGCTCTTTTTTAAGTGTTAGTCTCTCAATGTGCGATTCTTTTTCAAGTATTGATTTTGCAAGACTCATAACAATATTGTTAGTATAAGAAAAATTGTATATATTACCTTTAATATATTCACAATAATATAAAACATTTAATATTATCATCCAATCTGCATATATATGAAACAACTTTGTTCATTTTGATTGAGTCAAATGATTTGTATAATCATAAATCGTGTCACGTTTGTCTTGCACGGAATAATATTACTGAGTACATTATATATTTATTTTACTATAACAAAAGATAACATTTTTTATTTTTTATCTTATTTGATCTTTATTTTATTCTTGCATATAATAGAACATCAATTTGAAAGGAAATCTTTTAACATGAGTCATGACCTACCACCTATATAATAAAATTAAAAGAATAAATAAAAGAAGAAGTTGATGAAACTTCCTTATGTAACACAAGTATAATCGGATTCATACAAAACAAATTTATATTTTAATTAACCCAATAAAATATTTTTTTTAGACTTTTAAAATGGTGTTTATCGTTTATGAAAAATATTAAGACCAACAAATTTTGTGATTTGTAATCATCAATTAACTATTATTAGTATTTTTAATAATATAATATAAAATTAAATTTAATAATATAAAAATATTCACTTTTTTTATAATTAAATACTAACTAAATTTTAATAAAAATTCCTAAACTTTCTTATCAATTATTTATCCCCATCCAATATGTGAAATGAAAGAAAGCAATTAATGCGAGGTCGACAACCCCATAGGTTTTCAAAAGTGTTCAACTTTAGCAATTACACGAGATTAGGAGCATAGCCAAATTGACTTGATACATATATTATAATAAAAAATATTATTAGTACACTAAAATTAATTATTAAAATTAATTACTAATATATTTATATATAAATACATATATAATTTAATTTATTTTTAAAATATATTTATATTCTAATATATATTTTATACTAATAATTGACTTTGATGACTAATTTTAATATTCACATAACATGATCTATTATAATATAAAAAAAATACTAGGTAAATAAATTTTTTTATTATTAACCCTTAAACTATTAAATCAACTTTGTTAAAATTGGTTAAACCCTAAACCAAAATATATATATGTATGTATGTATCGATGATCTTATATAACTAAGTTATTTTAATAATTAAATTCAATAAATTTATTCCAACAACTTAAAAATTGATAATCAAAAATTTTATTTGAAGTATATATATATATATATATACCCCTCTAGTTGACTTGAATAATTTCTTATACGTGATGAATTTAATTAATCCAACCGTTAAATCATATTATGTGATGAATTTAATTAATCCAACCGTTGAATCATATTATATATCGTTTAATCTGATATACTAATAATGTAAAAAATTTTATACATCTATCCAATCTGATCCATGAATTTCGATACTTTTTTAAGTAATGAGATTAGAAATTAGTTACTTCTATTAATATGACAACACACAATTATTTGTTTGTTGTAAAACTCTTATACTAATGATGTATGAAAATAAATTATATATATTATGGAGTCTATATTTTGATGGCTATGATGACCACAATGTCTTAAAAAGTGTTATTAACATTAAAGTAATATTTTTTATTATTTAACAATGTTTTTTAATTTAAAAATAAAAGAAAAAATATTACCTAAATATAAAAAAAATATAAATTTTAATTTTAACAACACTTATATAACCATCCTAATCATAGGTAACATAAACACCATATATATATCTATATCTATCTTCAACTGCTCTATTCACCTTTTTTTTGTCAAAAACCAGAGAACAATGTGAACATGCATGTCCCAATAGTAAAGATGACAAATAATTAAGGGGACGTCTGGAAGAGTGCTGCCATATATACATATCAAAATCTAAAACCCATTTCCATTCTATTTTATGTAGGATATGGATTTGGATCCTCTAAATTTTGCATTTCACTTTAGAGGTTAAAGTGTGATCTCTCACCATTTATTTGATAGGTGGGACCAAGAGAAAATAAAGAGAAATCATTTAAAGGTAAGAGATCATACTTTACTTGAAAATTCAAAAGTTAGAGAATTCAAATTCTTAGGATATTGCTCAATAGTCAAGAATACATGAATTTCTGTAGCAACAAACTCAAAAATTTTAGTCGGATTGTATATCAAGGAAATGGGAAAATAGGAGGTTAAAAAAAAATCACATCTATCTAAGATGTAGTATTGGATTGAAATGAAAGCATATAAATATTAACTTGTTCAACTTTTAATCTGTTTTAAGGTACTTGAATCCAGGCAGATAATTAACCTTGAATCATCTTGAATGTAACAGTGCAAGGCACTGCAAGTCAATATTCATTCATTCTTTTCATGATCCAACCAACCCTTTTTTACGAGCATATGCAATAATCAACAGAAACGTAACGGCAGAAATTGTTCCAGAGATAATAACTACCTGTGAATAAATAAGATATCTCTCATTTTGTATTCACAAAAACATAAGTTAAAAGCTTTGTGGCATATGAGTGAAAAATAATCAATGTCTAAGCTTACCCATTTGAACATGTAACCGTGATTTTCATTCCACGTATATGGAATGTTCATGCCAAATATTGCAGTCACCAAGGAAAAGAAGGATAGGCACACAGTTCCAGAGCTAAGGAAGAGTTCTAACTGCATAACATATATACAAATGTTTAAACGCCTTAACATCCACAAGAAAATAAAATAACGTTACAGAATACCGATGGATGAACCACATAAACAAACCTGAATGAGCTGGTTTCGATGATTGTCAAGCTGGAAAAACAAAAAAAAAAAAAACAAAAAACAAAAAACTTTGCTTGTATTACATGCATATCACCAAATACCAACCAGAAAAATATAAAAAACACCAGTACCACTAAACTTCTGGTCACTTACTTGGATATTGATATAGTCTTCAGTATCATCAATATACTCGCGAAGCTGATAATGAAAATAAATAGTAAAGTAATTACAAGTTAGAAATATATGATATTTAACACGATTAAATTTAGTGCACTATCTGAAGATGAATAAAATCAAAAACTTTGTTGCTTTGCGATAAAATGGCAAAATCACAGTTTATGCAAAACCTATTTGTTAATAACATACTTCTGTAGATACTACCAGTTAGGAATGGGAGTTTGTTCTAGGCGATGATGGTGAGCTGAAAAGCTTGAGACCAAGACTGATAATTGATTAATCGTTACCACTAAGAACAGGAGTAACTAGGACAGACATAGGGCTTTCATTGGGATGAATGCAAAATAAAAGGAACTTGAAGAATTTTGAGTGACATCAACGGTGACAAATGGTGTTGAGATGCCTATGGGTGTTGATAGTGATTGATTATTTGGATCAGCGGTTTTCTCAACTGAGAAAATGGATAAAGACGAAGAAGTTAATTTTCTGTCATTAATTATCAATAAAGAACACAAGCAATATATACATATATGAAAGGCAAAGGCTGCTAGAGCTAAGAATAATAAAATCTAAGAGAAGCTATACAAATTTACCGAAATGAAATCACATGGAAAAGCATCTCACAAATGGTGAGTCATAGTAACTAAAATGTTCTAGAAGAGGTGAAAGAAAAAACTGCCAATATCTGATTGCTGTATTGGGCTTTTATCTGTTTCTTGTTTATCGGGCTGTTTGGTGTTGGAAATAGACTGTTGCTCTCTTAAGCATCTTAGTTTTCTGACCCTATATGATATGCTTAATGCATAAGGTGACCATCTAACACATCTCACCATGAACAAATCTATAAAGCATCAATTTGGCACTAGATTTGAAAGACACCCTCTTATGTGCCACGGAAATAAGAAAAGTTCCCTTTTTAATCTGTTCAAACGTCAACATGCTTGCAAATCTAAAACTAGAAGCCTCTGCCTAAAAGGTCTAGCCTTCAGTTCACTGCCTAGAAATTAGATAGGAGATATTCTTCACAATTAATTATAACTTTGTCCAACTACTTAATTAGTACAAAGAAATCTCCTGAAATACATTATAATTAATCTAGCAAGTGTCTGACATATAAAAAAAATAAGATAAGATGATTCTACCGTGGTTAATTTGTTCAATGTGCCGTCGATTTGCATGAAATAAGCCTGAAAATAGAACAACCATCACTTATAAGTTAGCACAGCTTTGTTCTGCCATTAAACAAGAACTGAAGACCCTTTCCTTCTATATTCTCTCAAGTAAATAGTATAACCTCAAGTAACATTTCAAGCTCTTCGACATCATTTTCATCCAAATGAACTGTGGCTAGACTTGCTCTACTCGCTCTGGATATCTTTGATCCTATGGTGGGGGAAGCAGCAAACCAAGCACCACCACCGCCACGTGATCCACTAACTGGTGATGCGCTTGCCAACTTTCTTGATAAGTAGAGGTCAGCCATATCATCATCATCGTCCAGTAGTTGTTCAAGTTCGTCTCTCACCTACAGCAGATAACAAGTTAGAAACTATGAATTGATAGAACTGATGATTTGACCAGGGAAGAGAATATATGTTGTATTCCAGTTAAAACTGATCCAGAATGTTTACAGTCCTTTTGAGCTTTACAAAATCCACCATATACAGTTGAGCAATGCGTTGATGAACACATTGTGAAGAAATTAATCTAATATTATGATTAGATAGATGAAGTATTTTGTTTAGGGTTGAAAGGACATCACTCTTACAACAATGATAACCCCTATAAACTAATATAGTCTACTTATAAACTCGTTGGAGAAAATATTACAAATTTACAATAATGAAAAGATGGAAAAGGAATGAATGAACAGCACTGGGTTTAGAATAGACAGTAAAGATTAAGTATATAGTTCTCAGGGAATCCTGGTTTTAACTAAAAAAAAGCATATAAAATGTAGGGTTCTCTTCAAAATATATCTCATATATTAAGATGTTTGCTCTACTGATGGAGATGTACATGATCTTTCACTGTCAATAACTAGCTGTTATCTCTAAAAATTGCTATTCTACAGGACAAAATAAAATTTTAAATTGGGAACATTTGGATCCTATGTTTGTAATTCTCTTAAAATAATAAGCATCCCAAATTGGTATACAGTGGCTTGAAAGACGAAATCAGGTAAACTTTACACAAGATCCAAGCACACCAAAGTTGTCATTTTTATTCTTGAAGAAAACAAAATGGATGAAGTAACTAGGAAAGAAACAAAAAAAATCCTGAACTTGTACTAAGTACTAACTATCACATGTAGAAGTACAAGAGATTGACATAATCTATTTCACCAAAAAAGGAAGAAATAAGTAACTACGAAGTTTAGTTGCGTAAACAAGTATCAAACTATGTACCATTTTGAAGATTCATACATGCTAGAGTGGTATATAATAAAGCTCAATTCAAAAGAGAAGCAAAGATACCCTTGTATATCTTTCACCTTTATGTACCACTAAAGAATAACACGAAAGGGTCAATGAAGTATTGAGAATTGAATCTTCTGATCTTTAATGAAATTTGGAACTAGTGAACTGATATGAAAGCATTATAAATTTCTCATGCATCACTACAAACCGAATAGCCTATTTCAATTCAAAAAAAGTCCAGAGTATCAAAAACATTGAAGTGAGGGGCAGCAGGCGCAAATTTATTGGCATACAAGATGATTTTCCAAATACATAAATTATCGCTCTTACCTTTTGCACCCTAGCAGTCAGCCTAGTCATTGCACTCTTCAATTTTCGAACTCTATCCAAATTACGGCTGCTAATCTGCAGAACCAAGAGACTAAAACTGTTGATAACAGAGTGCAGATTTTTGTTTCTTGGGGGGGGGGGTGAGGAGATGACTTGAAGGAAAATTTTAATATGGTTTCAGCTCAGAACCAAAATTAAACATAAATAAATAAAATAAGGAGTTCAATTATATATGTACCTTAGAGGTAAGTTCATCCAATGCAGGATAAGCAGCCATCTCCAATTCTGTTGTACGTGCCGCAAGGAAACTACAAATGGCTTCTAAAGCAACCTCCAAAGCCCGAAATTCAAAGGGTGACTCTGCATTGCTTAATCTAGAACATTCAGATGCCAAGGAAAAATAAAATAAAAAATGTTGGAGAAGAATAAATTTAATATCTAGTATATCAATGCTCATTCACAAATAACAAGGTCATGAGATGATGCAAATAGAAGGATAAATTTCCCTTAGAAGCAGAAAAAGTCAAAATGTTTGACATCATATTGCCATGCTTCGTCTATAATGTAACGTACCATCTTCTTCAGCTCCTTCCATATCATGTTGACCAACATTGTACTCTTTACCATCCGCTTCTTGTTGATGACCAGAACCTACTTGAGGAAGTCGTCTTTGCAGTTCCTCGACAACAGGGACCACGTTATCATCCGTTGGATCTCGCAGTAATACCTATCCAATAATCTAAATACAGTTACAATCCAGAAACAGATATCCATCTCAATCTGTATAAACAGTCTGTTCCACACAGGCAAAAGGTTGATATTTGATACACTGATCACAAATACACAAACCAGGTCAGAGAACAACGTAAATGAATTTGATGAGGCTGACTTCACAATATTCTAGTTGTATCAAAACCTGTCTCCCAAAAGTTTAAACTATTGGATGGAGGTATTTGAATGCTTTTATATCTAACATGTCTTCACACCGAATGCTGGGAATCAATTTATACTTAGAAGAATAGGGAACCACAAGGATCAAATAAGTTCATACTATGTCATAAAGCTCGCTCTCTCTCAAATACTTAAGTTATTGCGTGGAAGCACATGAACGATTTTATATTTAACAAGTAGTCCATATAAAAACAGCAAGAATATTGTGACCCGTGCAGCTAGAACAAGTCAAATTCTTTCAGCTTTAGCCGATTGGTATACTGAAGAGACAGGTATATAAAGAACATATATATTTTAAAGAAAAAAGTCTCATGGTGAGAAATTGTTTCACAACCAGTTTTTCTTCAATTCAACACACCCTAATGTAAACTCCAGAAATAAGTTTCAACCGACTATCAGAAAAAGTCAACCCCAAAAAAAATCACAGAAAAAAAAACAATTAAATAAACTGACTAACTAACCTCTTCAGCGGTGATAATTGCCTTGATATGCTGGGAAAAAAGAAAAAAGCAAAACCAAATCAATAACAGAGAACAAATTGCATCTCGAAAAACCATTAAAACAAAAAGAAGTAAAGAAATGATGATAAGTTTAGGGCACCTCCAAGTTAAGAACAATGGCCTTCTCACGACCAAGTATGGTGGAAGGGTAAGAGAGCAAGGGATCAAGGATCCTGAGATCACGAGCGTGAATCTGAACCCTGTGCATGATGGCGTACTTGTCCACATCAAGAAGAGACCCTTGCCCAGATGCATCGAACAGAATCCAACTTCGCGATGACTGCGTCTTCTTCTTCACTAACGCCATCGCCTGCGGGTCCGCAGGGACTACGCTCCCGTCCCTTGCCATCCCCTTTCCTCTCTTATCCTCCACCAACGCAATTCACATGCCCCAAAAAACAACACCTCAATTTCCAATCTTCAATGCCCAGAAACAAATCAGAACTTTTCACAAACACCTTGAGCTCAATGCAATTCACCAGCTATACAACACAACCCCCTCTCGCGCATTTCATCAAACAGCCTATAGGGTACCCGAGTCACGCCTCAAAATTCGAGTTTTCTTTCTTCCCAGTTTTCAACCACTATACTGAGGAATCAGATTCCCCAGAAGAAAAGAAAAATGCCCAAAACAATAATAGCAGTGTATTTTATTTGAAAAAAACACATCACCCTTCTATTGGCATCTGTCTTCATGAAAGAAACAAAGGTACGATTATGTGGGTGTTCTGAATTGATTTGTATATTCCTGTTTATACACTAATTAGCTTTGTCTTGTACTTTTGTTTTAGTTTCAACGAAGGGATGAATAATAGCGTGTGGCTGATTAAATATATGAAAAGGAGAAAAAAGGAAAATGGAAATAAAAGCATGGCCATGAATAAGAATAAGGATGAAGAAAGGTTATTAGTAGTTAGTAGTAGCAAATATATGAACGTCACGGTTTGCTGAGGGCGTGGGTGCGGGGCGGCGCACGGTTAGTGATGTGGGGCCTGTGGGCCTTAGCCAATGAGATCATGACACGTAAGACGCAAGAAGTAGAAGATCTGTGATATTGGGACCCACACTGACATATACGTACGGCGGATCCTCATTGTTGGTCTTGCCCTATAGGCCTATACTGTTTGTCTTAACATGAATACATCTTCTCAATTTTTTAATTATTTGATAAAATATCATTTTTATTTTATATTTTTAAATAAAAAATATATTAAAAATATTAAATAATAAAAAAAGTATATTTTATTAAACAATTAAAGAAAAAAGTGAGAAGATTCACTCCCTGTGAGTCAGTTCCTGTCATTTTTTTTGCAGTTTATTTTATTGAGGTTTAAGGAATCTTTAGGCACTTTGGTCTATTAATTACTGTTGCGATCTCAGTGTTATCGATTATTACTATGTTTATTCGAAGAAGATTAATTGATTTGTGATTTATTTCTAAGAGAATGAGATTTACAAAATATGTAGAATAAACATTATACAACTAACATGACGATCAATATTTAATATTAAAATTTTTAAATTTTTAAAATTTAGAACATTTAAAATTTGACAAATATTTATTTTTAATAAGTTTTATACTGAATTTATTTAAAAATTTGTTATAATATTAATTGAAATTGAATCTTTAAAGTGTTAGTTTTTTAGTATTACTCTAATTTTATTTTTCAATTAAAACAATAATATTTTAAAATATTGAATTATTAAACACATTTATTACTTATTTCCAAACTCGAAGGAGTTCCTTTATAGTGAAGAAAAAGGTATTAAATTTTAACGGGCCTGCTACACATACAAGCATACAAGCAACCAAGTTGGCCCAGCCCAAACACGAATCACGCGCATGAAAGAGAGATAAGATGCCGCGTCCAACTCACGCGCTCAGCATTCGAACGGTTACGTATGGGAGACTCTTCCACTTCTTCCACTTCTTCCATTTCTCAAGGCACTTTCAAAACAACGAAACCCTCTCATTTTCGAGCGAAAATCAACTTTCAAAATATAGAAATCGTAGTTCGAAAACTGCATCAAAACACCATCAACCTCTCTGTGAAGAATCTGAAGAAAAAACAAACCAAGAATACTCAACGTAAGTCCATTAAAATACTGTATATTTTACTTTTGTTCTTCGTCGTTCTGCTAGGGTTTACTATTACTCTTGCTTCTTTGTTATACGTCGTTCTTCTAAGTTATACGTCGTTCTTCTAAGTTCTACGTCATTCTACATTGTTATTCTAAGTTCTCCTGCTATTTTTGTTGATTTTTGGGGGTTTATTCCGTAGATTCGGGGGTGTAAACTGCTTAACCTTGTAATGTGGCTTTATATTGAAGCATGGCTGAGTGATATCTGTCTGATATCTATATGGATGTATCTGAATAATATCTATGGGTGTATCTCACTGTAATCAATGGGTGTATCTTGTTTGACATTGTTGGGTGTATCTGAATAATATCTATGGGTGTATCTCACTGTTATGAATGGGTGTATCTTGCGAATATCTGGCTGTATCTAACTCATAGATATCTTTGGGTGTATTTTTAGTTTCAGAGAAAATGGCAGCAAGAAACCAAACCAAACACCTGAAATGTGCCACACATCTCCTGAATGATAAATTCAGAAACATGACTGAGGAGAAGAAGGCCATTGTCAGGGATCTTGGATTCGGTGGGTTGATGCACATCCCACCACTGAGGGTGGATCACCAACTCTTAAGAGAGCTGGCAAAAAACTTCAAACTTGGGGAGAACAAACTGAGGACAGGATATGGTTCTTTCCATATAACCCCAAAAAAAATAGGTGATGCGCTTGGCATCAATGCAACAGGTAATTAGCTCAAAATTATAGATGTATATTAAGTTGTTGCTTGGTGTATATTAACCTGATGCTTGGTGTATTTGAACCGACTTTGATGCTTTGTTGTCTTTCTTTTTGTAGGAGATCTATTTCCTGAGAAAGTTGACTATAAGAAACTTTCTGATGAAGACAAAATAATTTATAGAAGATTCCAGGGTAAGACCCTCAAAAGTCTTACCGATGAAATGATGGAAATCGGCGTTGGCAACGAAGAGGAACGCCTGATGTTTAAGAGGATATTCATCCTCTACATACAGATGGCGTTCCTTTTGCCAACGACGATAAACAAAATATCGCCCGTGCACCTGGTCCCGATTTTTGAGATGGAGGGCATAGAGGAGAGAAACTGGGGGGGCATGTTTTGACCTTCATGATCAGGGGCATAACAGACTACCAGGAGAAGAAGAAGAAGGCAATCAATGGCTGCCTCTTCGCCCTGATGATAATCTACTTTCACCTTTCAAAAAAGAAAGGCAAGAACAGGGTAGAAAGACCACCAAAGCCATGGATTGCCAACTGGACTAAGGAGCAGTTGGTGAAAAGAATGAATGAAGAAAGAGAGAAAATTTTGGTGAGTAATCATAATAAGTTGATGTACTTTATTTACCCGAATGGTACTAACTAAAATATCTCATGTTTCAGGGGATTCTGAATTTGGCAGAGACAAAAGAAAAAATGAGAAAAAAAGAAAAAAACAAAAAGAACAAGAAATAAAAAAAACAAAAAAAAGGAAGGCGAGCTCAACATCGTCTTCGGAGACAGAAACTACCGAGAGTGACACTTCTACCTCTGAGTCTGAGGCTCAAGAAGACTCGGAGGATTCGGGAATTAAACACCCCGGCAAAAAGGGGAAAAAGTAAGTACCATACTTGGGTGTAATTTCTCTATTGGGTTTGGGTGTATTTTGTTTGTCCACGTTGGGTGTATGTAGTTTATTAAGCAGGGTGTGTTTTGTTTGCTGCGTCGGGTGTATATTTTATACTCAGTTGGGTGTGTATCGTGAATTGAATTGGGTGTATTTTTAGTATGTTCTAAATGATGATTGTTTGCCTGCAGAATGGACTCAAGAAAAAGAAAGCAGAGGGAAAAGGAGTCAGATTCTGATTCAGAATCTGAATCTGAACCAAGTGACGAGTAATGTCCTGAAATTATTACTCCTTTCTTTTGGCTTCGTTATAAAGATTTCGTGTATTAACTGAAGCGTCTGTTATTGACTTATAGGAGCGAAGAATCATCTCCTGCGGAGAAGGAGAAGAAAAAGAAAGAAACAAAAACAACTCCAAAAGAGTAAGCACTTCTTTAGATAAAATTCTGTGATAAAATTAATTTTTTATTTCTGATTGTTACTGTTTTTTTTTCCACCCAGAACACCACAAAAAAGGAAAAAAGTAGTTGTGGAGGATTCACCTCCTGAAGAAGATCAATACTTTTACGGGTACAGTACCTCGTAAGCTATCCTACGGTCTATCATCGTAATTATTTTTGTTAACGTCTTATTTTATGAATGTAGTGAGACATATGAAATATCGAGTGACGAACTCGATGAATTGCTAGGGGAAAACGTTCAAAAATCTGCTGCAGAGGGGTATGTCTTGCTGTGCTGTGTATTTGAGATTTTGGTGTCTTTTGTTTGCTAATAATTGTATCTTGTTTCACAGAGACAACCAGGCTGACCTGCGATCGACAGAAGGTCGCTATGTGTCCTCTGAAACGTAAGAAGCTTTATTATTTAATAAATTCTTGTTATCGTGATTTGGATGTATTCTGTGAAACAATATGGGTGTATTCTGTGCATCAAGTTGGGTGTATCTTGTTCACTAAGTTGGATGTATATTTGTTTTGAATAACATGAAATCTGTTTAGACTACCGGCTGTCAACTTGGGAAGTGATGATACTTCCTCTCAAAGACGCACAGAACAGAGTAGTGTAAACCAGCCGTCTCAGAGCATGTAATTTCTCTTTCAAATAACCGTTACTTTTCTTCTTCTAATAACTTCTACTTCTAATTCTGTATATATTTTTTTTTAGAAAAAAAAGCCCTTTATTATTTTATTCAAGAAAAAAAAGGCAGCAAAAAAAAGCAAAAACTGCAACTATGTAAGTTCTCAAAAAACAAAGTCCGTCTTCTTTTTGAATTGTTCGGGTGTATTTGTTGACCTTCTTTGGGTGTATTTTAGGTTGACTCCGGATGATTCGAATGTGATGGTTGTTAGGGAACAAACGCCGTCGGAAGCACTTGCAATGTGAGTTATCCAAGAATATTTCAACCTTATAACCTTATTATTTTCAAATACGTTGTTAACCTTTCATTTTTATTCTTGTTTAGAGTCCCGATCCAATTTTTTGTGCCGCCATCCCAACAAACAACCACTGACGCAGATTCCGAACCAACCCCTATGCTACAGATTGAAGGGGCTAGAGAAACGTAAGAAAATAGTATTGGGTGTATATTTGTTTAGGGTTTGGGTGTATATTTGCTATGAGTTTGGGTGTATACTCTTCCTGATCGATTTTGTGCAACTGTGCAGCACTCCTGAAACCCCCAAACAACATCAAGAAACAACACCCAAGCTTCCCCCAGCTCCAACAAAAATGTAAGTTAATTAGACTAGAATCAATCTTTGCTTGTCATCCGTATATTCTTACTCTTATTCTTATACATAATGATGCAGTCATCCAGACGCCGAGGAAGCTGCTGCCCTGTTGATGATGGCACGGACAGCAAGCTATGTTCCTAAAACAGATCTGCCGATGCCATCATTCAGCCTTGGATTGACAGATTCAAGCCAGGAGGGGGCATCGACGCAGGAGACAGAAAGGGAAAAATCTCCAGAAGCTGCAACTATGCTGGAACAATTGGACAGTTTGGTCCAAAAGTTAGCAAGCAGTGCGTCAAAGGGAAAAGACGAAAGTCCACAAATTCGGAGGGAGACTGGGGGAGAAAGTTCTGCTAAGTTTGAAACACCGGGGGGAACAAATCAAATTCCGGATGATATGAAAGAAAAGTGCTACATCTGGGGGACGAGACTGAAGGAGGATGCAAAGGGCGATACTAACGAGTTTGAGGAGATATGCACTCTGACTGGCCAAGGACAGTACATTTTGATGAGAACGCACCTTGCATCCCTCCAGGCAAACAGTGATATAGAATGTCAGGTAATTTTAGACTAACATTAATGTTTTTACACCAAAGTCAACTGCAATGGTTATTAATTTAAAATTGATTTCTAGGTTGTATCTGCCATCTGCCTCATCCTAAACCAGAAAAAGGAAAAGAGGTTTCATGCACAAATATACTGTCTCCCCCAGATATTGTGGTAAGTGTTACTTCTACGAACTTTGGGTGTATTTTATGCATGGATTTGGGTGTATTTGTTAGCTTAGATTGGGTGTAAGTTGTGTATTTTCATGTTTTCATTTCTTGTATTACAATTATTGCAGAGCATGGCACTTTCTGATCACCCAAGGGGGAATTCATATCTCTGAAAACGAACAGAGAATTCAGGGTGGAAGCCTACCCCAATTTCATTCCCTTCATAGATAGGAAAAAATTAAGTTCGCATCCATATGTAAGTTTTTGTTTCGTAAATTTGTTAGTACGCTTACTTACTTATATGCCAAATAAAATAACAGACTGTTGAAATGTGGCAATCCTTCAGATTTTTGCTCCTGTTTGCCACTCGGAACATTGGTGGTTGTGGCTAATAAATACAAGAACGCGGAAATGTCAAATACTTGACCCGCTACACAAAAAAGCTCCAAGCCCTGAGAGAAAGGAAATTAATAAATTCACTGTAAGTTCCCTCTGTCTTCTTTACTTTAATAGATAGGTCTATTTTGAAATTTGAGTTGGGTGTATATTCCATATTAAGTTGGGTGTGTCTTGTCAATTGATTCGGGTGTATTACTGACTTGTTTTGGTATTTAAGGGATATGTATTTTCGAGATTGATAGCATATGCCGGCGGGAAACCTCTCGAGAAAGGCGAGAAGGAGAAGGAAATTAAAGCGCCATATGTTAAAATTTCAGGCCAAAAAACAAGGTATATATTTGTGACTCTGAACCTTAAACTTTCCTAAATGAGATTTGTAATTTTTTTTCTTCGTTTTCAGCTATGACTGCGCTATTTACGTAATGAAGTGGCTTGAGTTAATAGAGCCGGAAAACATTAAAAAGGGGAAGTATGAATGGGATAACTGGACACAGGTAACTGTCTTTAGAAGTATATAACTCTGTATTACTTTACTGAATTAATATTTCTGTTTAAACATAACATACTTTTTAATTGTAGGAGGAGGTGGACCACTACAGAGTGGAATATGCTTCCCGGATACTATTCAGTGAGTTGAATAGACAGAGAGATCAGGCAATTAGAGAGAGTAGTGGTATAAGGCTGTCGAAGCCATCCTCTGTATTATTGAGTCCGTTTTGTCAGATTAATTCTGAGGATATAGAAACTGGGTAGTTTGTAAATTGAACAAATAATGTAAATGTTTGTGATGTATATTTTTTCCATGTATATTTTTCCCATAGTTGAACTATCTGTGCTGCTAAACTGTCTGTGATGTATTCAAAAACTGTATTACAGGTGGTAAAACATAAAGCAAAAAATCAAAGCATACGCATATTATAAATTGTTACACCCAACGCTAGTCTAATAATACACCCGAGGTTGAGTAAAAATATACACCCAATTGTCTGTGCTGTATTCAAAATGAATGAATTACATCTACTAAAATATGAAAAAAAAACATCAACTGAAATATACGCCCATAACCTGTAAATTTTTACAGCTTTTGTTCTATATGTATCTATATATGTGTCTATATGTAAATTGTCTATTAACAAAAATACACCCAAAGGTAACAGGGATTTTACACCCATACTCCCTATAACTATACACCCAAAGAGTTATCCCCTGCTGCTGGTACCCTGAACTGATAATTTATAACTTGTCCCTGGTATTGGCTGCTACTTGAATGCGCCGCTGATGCAGCATCAAACAGGTTTATCTGAATATAACACTCACGCATTAGCTAAACAATTAACTAGAAAAATAAACTCAATCGCCACAGATTTAAAGAACATTACATTTACCTCGCTTAAAACTTTTGTCTTCTTCTTCTTTGTGGCATTTGCAATCTGTTTCTCCAACTTTGAACCTAGCCTGTTTTTTGGACGTCCTCTTGTTCGAATCCTTGGCGGGCTTTGAAGCTCGTTAACGGATTCCAAGTTGGCGTCTTCGTGGGATAAAGAAGATGTCCCCTTCCTTTTGGCTTTTACTGCTTCCATCTCAGCCATGACGTTATCGTACGCACGGTGCAGAATTGCAGTCAGCTCCTCCGATTTAGAGGCAAATTCGCAAATATTTTGCGAACGAAAAACCAATTGGTCGAACCTCTTGCTTCTTGGCTCCATTAGTGGCTCGTCGTGGCTGCTCTTGATGTGTGTGTGTCGCCTCTTTACCTTCTTGCTCCATCGTTCCAGTATGTACCTAGGGGACACTTGGCTTACTTGTTCGAAGCTTAACACGCTTAGTGCGTGACGGCACAGTATCCCTCTCGACTCGAATAATAAGCATTGGCATTTTACCTCGGCTGCAACTGAGTCGTAGGTAACCGCGAACTTGTCCAATATTGAGCTGGAAACTTGTTCTCCGACTTCGTATACTGAATAGCCTAGAGCGGAATTCTTTAATCTGGTGATGCAATTCGCCTTTCCTCTGAATTGGGCTTGGACTTCCCTAAACTTTGCTTGGGTGTACGCATCTTGAAACTGAGTTTCGATGGAGGATTTGGTTGCACACGGTATGACCGTATGAAAATCTGCAGCATCTGATTCTCTCTCTGCTTGCTCCCTGCTTCCGAGGCAATTATCGTACTGTTTGACAAACTGAATGAGCGAGCTGTTACGGGTGATGTACTTGTTAAAAAATGAATGCATGCTCTCGCTCCTTTGTGTGCTTCTCATCCCTGCCCAGAAGTGGTGGTCCAGATAGATAGGAACCCATATGTGACGGTCTTCGTACAGATCTGCATAATACACCCAAACACACACAGTAAAATACACCCGAGAGATAGTACAATTTACACCTCTGCTGCAGAATTTAAAAACACATTACCTGAGAGCCACTTGTTGTTCGCAAGACCAAAATTCACCAGAAAATCGTTCCAATTCCTATCGAATGAGTCTTTGCTGTGAGAGTTCCAAACAACATGGCTCATTTGTTGTTCGATATCGGCGTGTGCCTTGTACCCATTTAATTTGCTTGGAATCTTCTTCATGATGTGCCAAATACACCAGCGGTGAACTGTTGTTGGCATACAGGCCTCTAAAGCCCTTTTCATTGATGCGCACTGATCGGTGAGAAACCCTTTCGGAGCGTTTCCTCCCATGCAACGAAGCCAGCATTGAAATAACCATTTGAATGATTCAATTTCTTCGTTCTTCATCAAAGAGCATCCGAGAAGTGTTGACTGGCCGTGGTGATTCACCCCGACAAAAGAACCACAGACCAAATTATACCTGAAACGAATTGCCATGGTCCAGAATGCAAAATCATTAGGTACACCCCAACAAATGCTTAGAATACACCCAATGACACAGCCAATATACACCTCTGCTGCAGATTAGTAAAAATAAATTAATTTAGCATCATAAAAAGGGACAGTTTGTTACCTGTTTGTATTGTAGGTGGTGTCGAATGAAATGACGTCTCCGAAATACTCACAGGCCGCTCTGCTTCTTGCGTCGGCCCAAAAGGCCAGCTTAATCGATTGATCCTCCTCGAGTTCGAGCTCGAAAAAGAAATTCAGATTCTTCTCTTTCATCCTTAACAAATATTTCCCGAATTCCTTTGCATCTTCTTGTTCGGAAACATTCCGCACTTCCCTGGTAATGTAATTCCTCACGTCCTTTTCGATGAAATTTAACTCGCGGTGACCCCCGGCAGCCGCAACAAATGATTGGTAGGTTTTGCTTGGTCTGATACCGGCCTCGTCGTTATTCTCTATCGTACGACGAATGGACATGCTTAGTTCCCTGTGCTATTTGAGCATCTCTGCTTTGCTTGGACAGCAGGGGTGTGAATGATCCAGCACAACCTTTGAAATGATCCAAGCACCAACATCCTTCAATGTGTGTATATAAATTCTTGCAGGACAGTTTAAACCGGCTGTTGGATTGGTCTTCTCGGTTGGAGATATTTTAGATTTCCATTTTCCCTCTCTGCTACATGTAATCAGTTGATTCTTAATCTCGTTTCCCTTCCTATTTGTGCACCGAACTCTTGTAGAGAAACCTGCAGCCTTGGCGTAGTTCCTGTAAAATTTTCCGGCATCTTCAAGGGTCCTAAAGGTCATTCCGACCTTCAGAACAAGCTCGTCATCAACAACAGAGAGAGGCTGCACAATAAACCGTGTCAGAACTGTGAATACACCTATAGATATGATACAAATACACCCAATCATGTCTTATATGATACACCCGAACCGAAACAACTCAACTACAGAATGACCTTTAAAGCCATAAACTGTGAATACACAGACTGCAGAATACACCATCTCAAAAACTAAAAACACACACAATCATGTCTGATATAATACATATAATACAACTGAACAACAACAACTCAATTAAAAATAACAAAAAACCAGTAAAGTGTATATACACCCACACTTATAGCTAAAATACACCCAAAGAAGAGATTGATCTACACCCGAGCGTCTGCTATAAATTCCAGATAATTAAACAATGTTCAGCAATTTTTAAACTACACAATGCTATACAAATTACTGTAAATCAAACCTCAGGAACTTCGTTAGATTCAAATTCATAATCCACATCACCTGGATTCAGCGCAGAATCTGAGCTTGAAGGATCCATTATCTTCAAAACGAGTTCGAACTTTGATTTCAGAAAACAACAAATCAACAGAGAAAACGAAGCTCGAGTTGCAGAGAGAGAAAAAGAAAACGTAAACGAAGAACATACCAGTGAGAAAAGAAGAGGAAAAGATCGATGGAGAATGATGCAATTGCATATTTGTTATATTAGCTAGTTAGTTTAGTTGGTTTTAGCCTAATCTCACTCATTTTCTCTAAATAAACAAGTCTTTTTATGAGTTTTATCTTCATGCATGAGAATACCAAGGAACATGTGATTCTAGCCAAATTCATGCAAATGATTTAAGGAATGCATATATGAATGAGTATGAATGAATCTCATGAAATTTATTGCATGAATTGGTAAGACTTTGAAGCTATTTCCCTTGTTGATGATAGGTGATGAAACAAGAAAGCATGGAAGCAAGAATGATGCAAGCTGGGAAAGAAGAAGTTGGCGTTGCCAACTTGGAGATAGTGGGCGTTGTTCATGATAACGCCAGGCAACCAAGAAGTAAAGTTGGCGTTGCCAACTTGAGAAATGTGGTGCGTTGTTCATGATAACGCCAGGCAACCAAGAAGCAAAGTTGGCGTTGCCAACTTGAGAAATGTGGTGCGTTGTTCATGATAACGCCAGGCAACCAAGAAGCAAAGTTGGCGTTGCCAACTTGAGAAATGTGGTGCGTTGTTCATGATAACGCCAGGCAACCAAGAAGCAAAGTTGGCGTTGCCAACTTGAGGAATGTGGTGCGTTGTTGAAGGCAACGCCAGGCAGCCCTGAAGAAGCAAATCTGGGCGTTGCCAACTCTAGAAGGGCGTTGCCAACGCCACACACAAGCAAGCTTGGCCCTGGAGGAAGAGAAGCTGGCGTTGCCAACGCCAGGAACCATAGGCGTTATTCAAGGCAACGCCAAGCAACAAATGGAGCCTTGAAGAGGAGCTCGAGGGCGTTGCCAACGCCAGGAACCATAGGCGTGTCCCTAGGCAACGCCACACAAGCAAACTTGGCCCAGGAAAATGAGATGCACGTTGCCAACTCCAAGTTATGAAGGCGTGTTCCTTGGCAACGTAGCAAGCAATTTTGGCACCAAAGGGGAGCTCGAGCACGTTGTTGAGCTAGGAAGTATTGGCGTGTTTGGCAACAACGCCAGGAATGGTTACTTGGCTAGGCACCAAGTCTTGGTGCCAACCAAGTTGCCAACGCCCATCAGCCGCACCAACCACGTTGCCAACGCCCATCAGCCGCACCAACCACGTTGCCAACGCCCACAAGCCTTGCCATGCACGTTGCCAACGCCCACAAGCCTTGCCATGCACGTTGCCAACGCCCACAAGCCTTGCCATGCACGTTGCCAACGCCAGGGAGCAAACATGGAGCCTTGAGAAAGGCTCGAGCACGTTGCCAACGTGCTGAAGAGAAGGAGTGTTCATCAACAACGCCAGGAAATGGTGATGCACGTTGCTAACTTGGAATGTATGGGCGTTATCCACAACAACTCCAACAAGGCAGCCTGACCATGTCATCTTCAATGGAAGATATCTTGAGCTACAGAGATCCAAATTGAGTGCTTCCAGTTGCGTTGGAAAGCTAACATTCAGAGCTTTCCAACCATATATGATAGTCTATAGTGGAGCACAAAATTGAAGCCAAACCAGAGTCATCTTTAGGCCCTAAAAACAAGAACATGAAGTGAAATTCAAGGGGGCTAGAGATGAGCCCTGGAGGGGGGGGGCACAACCACGTTGCCAACGTGCCAGAAAGGGGGCGTGTTTTGCAACAACGCCAGCCCCAAGTCCCTGCCTTGGAAGGTGAAGCACGGGCACGTTGCCAACTTGGAGAAGAAGGTGCGTTTTTGGCAACAACTTGGCAGTTTGACCTTACCTTCTTTGAGGAAGCATAACTTGAGATAGGAAAGTCCAAATGAGGTGATTCCAGTGGCATTGAAAAATAGACATCAAGAGCTTTCCAATGATGTATAATAGTCCATATTGAGGCAGAAGGTTGACACTCAAATTCTGGGCTACATTTAGCATGAAAGTAGAGCCAAGAAGAGGAAAAGCAAGTTGTTAGCAACAACTTGGGCTAGCAACGCCCAAGTCTCATACTTCACTTCCAGGAAAATGTCATGCACGTTGCCAACGTGCATTAAGCCTGAAGTTATTGCCAATAACGCCCCTCAATGGGCCACAATGGTTGCCAACTTGCTCTGCTTCCCCTATTCATCACAAAGGCCAAAACTTCTTCAATTGAACCAAGAATGCAACAATGAGAAAGCCCACATTGCTAACCCAAATTGAAGATCTCTGAAGAAGTTTTGGGAGTAGTATAAATAGAAGAGATTGGTGTACTTGTGGAGGACTTTTACACACTTTTTGACACTTAGAACTTTTTCATACTCTTACTTGTTAGCACTTCTGGGAGGATACCCGGAGAGCACTTTTTCTTCTTGGAACTTCTCTTCTTCATTTTCTTAATCTTTAAGCATTTCATTATTCTTCTTCATCTTTCTTTGCAATTTAGTTTAATTTTGATTTATGGCAATTGTTGTTGAAATTGGAGCAATGACTCACTAAACCCCACTTTCATTAGGGGGAGGAGCTCTGTTTGTTGGAATGAATTGGTGAACCCATCTTCTCCTCCTCAATTTTAGTGGTTGATCTAAAGAGGGAACTCTTGCTCTTCAAAGATTCAACCACCATCGAGAGAGGGGTTAATCTATATGAATTATGTGGTGAATTTGAGGAATGAGCCACATAATTCAGTTTAGAGTTCATCCTTTCATGATTTCTTTAATCAATATACCTTGGTTAGTATGTGAGATGTAACTCTCCTTGGTTGAGATTATAGGAATTGTGTGGCTGGATTAGATTTAAGCTTCATCTCTTCTCATGAACAATTAGATCACGAGAGTGGCAATTGGTTATGTTGAGAGAGATTGAATCACCAAGAGATTGGGATTCAATTACCCACTTGCCATGGATCTATACCCATGATTGAGGAAGATTTGACTAACATCAATTCATGAAAACTAGCATCTCTGATTCCTAATGATCCTCTCTATCATTAATTCTCATTTCTTTTGCTCTTAGTGCTTGAATACCCACTACCCAATTCCCTTTCACACTCTTGCAATTTATTATTCTTGTCATTTACATTCTGTTCTTTATTTTCTTGCAATTTACTTTTGATGTCATTTAAGTTTCTTGCAATTTAAGTTTCCGTTATTTACTTTCACTTTATTTCTCTCTTCTAGTTCTTTACATTCTTTGCCATTTAAATTCTTGCAATTATGTTCAAAAATCAAAATGCTCATGAAATCAAAACTATGTTTGCTTGACTAAATCTACCATTTAACTAAAGTTGCTTAATCTACCAATCTTCGTGGGATCGACCTCACTCTTTGTGAGTTTTATTACTTGATACGACCCGGTATACTTGCCGGTTATACGTGAAATATCAATTTTTACGTATCAGAGAAGAATGAGCGAAAACGCGCGAGAAGAAGAACAACCAAATCTCAAAATAACGAAAACGAAGAAGGAAACAAATATTTTAAATTTGGAAGTTAGATATACGCGGCATATTATATAGCGCGTGTAATCAACGTAGCTGGAGGAGCGAGTATTTTAAATTTATTATTTAATAAACTTGTAAAGCATACAAGCCCTAATGGCTTGTATGCAGAGCTTTTCCGAAATTTTAAATATTTTATTATTAATTATTATTATATGATTTATTATGTAAGAGTTATAATCATGTAACAGGCGCATCATGTTTCCAAAGCGCTCTCTAACTATTATGAACGACTATTCTTCTTCTTTTTCGATGAAAATCATAGCTGTCATTTTTTTTCGCGTTTCTCCTCTTCCTCTTCTTCTTCCTTCTTCTTCTCCTTTTTCTTTATGTTTTTCCTCCTTTTTCTTCTCGTGTTTCATCTTCATCGTCGTGTTTCTCCTCCTTTTTTTGATTTTGCAACATTATGTATTTTTTCTTCTTTGTTTAATTTTTTCCTCCAAAAAAGAATTATAAGAATATAAAATAAGAAGATGAAGAAGAAGAAGAAACAGTAGAAGATGAGGAGGAGGAAGATGAAGAGTTCTGAATTATACAGAACTTATCAGAATAAAAATACACCCAAATATCTTCGTTTTACACCCAAATATCTTCATTTTACACCCAAATTTGTTGCAAATACATAAATAATTTATGCTACGTGTACACTAAAATCAACAACCAAAGTCAGCCACTAGTATAAAATACATACTGGAATACAAATAATCCATTAAAAATAAATTAAAGCACACATGTATTTATACACGAATACATTGGTGGCTGATTTTAGTGGCTAATTTTAGTATACAAATAGTATTTTTGTACAGAAAAATGTTTCCTCTAATGCTGCATTTTTTTCTTCTTCTTTTCCTTATTTCTTTCTTTCTTTTAGTTAAATGAATGTAAGTTCATCATCTTCTAAGTAATTTTGCAGCATTATGTACTTTTTCTTCTTCTTCTTTTGATTTTTTTGTTTTTATTCTTGTTCAGAAAATAAAACAAGAAAAAACTTGAGAAGGTAAAACAAAAAAAAAGATGAATAAGAAAAAAAGAAGAAGAAGATGGTGATGATGATAAAAAAAAAAAGAAGAGGCAGCAGAAGATGAGGAGGAGGAAGAGGAAGAGTTCTTAATTATGCAGAAATTATCAGAATAAAAATTCATCCAAATATCTTCGTTTTACATCCAAATATTTTCATTTTACACCCAAATTTTCTGCAAATACAAAAATGAGTTATGCTACGTATACACTAAAATCAGTTACTAAAGTCAGCTACCAGTATAAAATACATACTGGAATATAAATATACATTGAAAACAAATTAAAGCACACATGTATTTATACACAAATACATTGGTGGTTGATTTTATTGGCTGATTTTAGTGTACAAATAATATTTTTGTACAGAAAAATATTTCCTCTAATATTGCATTTTTTTCTTCTTCTTTTTCTTATTTCTTTCTTTCTTTTAGTTAAATGAATATAAATTCATCGTCTTTCAAGTAATTTTACAGCATTATGTGTTTCTTCTTTTTCTTCTTTGTTTGATTTTTTGTTTTTATTCTTGTTAAAAGAGTAAAACAAGAAGAAATTTGAGAAGGTAAAACAAAAAGAAAAAGATGAATAAAAGAAAAAAGAAGAAGAAGATAGTGATGATGATAAAAAAAGCAGAAGATGAGGAGGTGGAAGAAAAAGGATTTTAAATTATACAGAACTTATCAGAATAAAAATACACCCAAAATTCTTACAAATACACCCAAATATCTTCGTCTTACACTCAAATATCTTTGTGTTACTCCCAAATTTACTGCAAATACAGAAAAATATTTCCTCTAATGCTACATTTTTTCTTCTGAATTGAACCACATCTTAACCACTTGATTGGATTAAAAACAATAAAAAAAATTTTGATTTTCCTACTTCAAATTCAGCTGGGGGATTTGTCTTCTCGATCAGAGATATTTTTAATTTTCATTTTTTCTCTCTGCTACATGTAATCAATTGATTCTTAATTTTGTTTTCATTTTTATTTGTGCTCCAAACTCTTGTAGAAAAATCTGCAGCCTTCGCATAATCTTTGTAGAATTTTGCAGCATCTTTAAGGGTGTTAAAAGTCATCCCAACCTTGGATACAAACTACTCATCAACACCAGAGATTTGCTTCAAAATACACCATATTAAAACAAGCATATATAAACTATAGAATACAAATACAACTATAAAACCATCATAAAAAATAACAAAAATCAGATTCATGAATCATCAATAAACAGAAACTAAAATAATTCAACTAAAATAATAAGACAATTCACCCTCAGTGAGATGAAAAGTTATAAATTGTAAATACACCCAAATATTCTTAATTTACACCCCTGATATAAAATGCAAAAAATTCATTAGAACTAGTACATTAGATTCAATTCAAATAAAGAAAAATGAACAGCAAAATTCACAGACAAGATTTACACATTATTTAGCTACACAATCATAAGCTACTAACAGGATTCAAATTCTGATTCAATTATTAACTGGAATTAAACCACACCTCAGGAACTTCATTGGGTTCAAATTCAAAATATACTTCGTTCTGGTTCAGCTGATAATATGAAGTTGAATCTTCCATTATCTTTAAAACGATTTTAAAGCTTAATTTCAGAAATAATGGAAAACGAAAAAAATGAAAAAAGAGAATATAGAGAAAAACTTACGTAAACGGCGAAGGAGAAGGGAGAGAGAAACGTATGAAAGAGATCGAAGAGAGAAAGCAAAAAAACGCAGAAGGAATTCAAAAAGGAAACGAACGAAATCCTTTTGAAAAAGAAAATTATATATTCGTATGTTAATTGATCGAAAAATCTGTTAAAAAGGTGCGTGAAATATACGTACCATAAGAAACGCGTTTTAGAAATTAGAAATTTTCAATACTTTTATGATTTGGATAATGAAAAGACTTATACATGGAAATTAATTCCTAATTTTATAGATGTGAAAGTTCAATTTATGATTGAGGCATTGCAATTTCCAAGTTTTACAAATCAATTCATATATATTTCAGCGCCTTCAATGACATTGAATTCTCTTATTTTAAGTTTAGTTTTTATTTATGAAAAATACATTTAAAATTAGTTTATATTTTATTTACGGAAAATTAGTTTTTATTATATTAGTTAATAATTAATTACAAAAAAGTATTATTACTATTAAAATTAAAACATCTATAAAAATATTTTTAAATAACTATAGCAAGTATTTATTATTACAACAATAATAAAGTCTTGTCCCACTGAGTGGGATTGACTATATGAATTAAATGATGTCATTATATTTTATCATGTATCATATCTATAGAGAGATTGTTTATATGTAGATCTCGTTTGATTATTTCATGAATGATTTTCTTAAGTCTTCTTTTGCCTTTCGTTCATTGTCTATTTTTCATCTCATCCACCTCCTGACTAAGTGTTTTATCAGTCTTCTTCTCATATATCACATTTTTAAATTACTTGAGATACAATTCAACCATCTTTATTGCACTCATTATGTTAAAATTTGTGATTGAATATCTTATTAACTTACTATTATTACTTTAGTAGTGTCATGTGTGGATGGATATCACATAATTATTATAATGGATGAATGAATATCCTATATGGAAAGAATCAATAAATAAAAATGTATCTTAGATATAGTTCTTTTAACAAATTATATCAATTATATGACAATCAAACATAATTATTGACTTATTGTAATTAAATTAGAATTAAAGTATTGTATCATTAATTATAAAATTATTTTTAATTTTCAAATAGATCAATCCTATTCTATAGATATAATCCCTGAATATAATGAAACGTTATGACTTTAAAAAATTACAAAATTTTTAAATCAATTTTCTTTATTTTTTCTTAGCATCTAGTTTATTTTTCCGTACCTTGCATGAGATTAAATTTAATTTAAATTATACATATTATTAAATATTACTATAAATTATATACACAATTATTAAGGTAGGTTATACTTTGTATTTTCACAATATTTATTTTCGGAAATTTTTTGTTATCTTTATTTGCGAGTTGTCTTATTTTAATTTTCTAAAATTATTAAAAATTTAGCTACTAAAAAATTTTGAATTATATAAAAATACTTAATTTTGATTTAGTTTTCATATTCACAATATAATGAATTAGTCTATATAATTTATTATTTTGAAAAAATTATTTTTTTAATCTTTGAAAAAAATATTTTTATATTTTTTAATAAAAATTATAAATATATTTAATTACTTTAAATTAAAATTTAATTTTGATATTTATCTACAACATTTATTAAAATTAGATCTTTTATATTTTACTTTAAGCTTTTAATTTTATTAAAAAAATTATGATTCAAAAAATTTAATTATTAAGTAAATTAACAAATTATCAATGTGTAAACATTAAATTGAGTAGATTTTTTTTTTCAAATAAAGTATGTTAGTGTTATTTACTATTTCAACCCATAATACAATTTGAAGTGGTAAATTTAAGTATGACAAAATAGCATATTAACAACTCTTTTATGTGTGTAAAATTCTTAATTAAAGTAAAATGGCAATATACTTTATAACAAAAGAAAAACTAAAGTAATCATAAAATTTATACCAAAAATAAGAGATGTCAATAGAGCAAGACAAAAACCAAAATAAAAATGCCTCTAAGCTCTTCTTCCTGTCCTCGTCCTCAATCTCAGTCCTGGGAGAATATTACCTTCATTTTTATTATCTTGTGTTTTTCGCAGTTTTACTCATATTCATATCTTAAAGTTTAAAGTAAACCAGAATCAAAGTGACTATATCTAAGAGATCTAATATAATCTAACTCTTCGTTTTCTTTCTCAGCACTCCATCAAACTCTAAGTAGAACAATCCTCAGCGCCTCCTCCATCTGCCAGAGGAATCTCTCAAAAACAAACACAGGCAGAATAGAGAAGAAAAACACAAGTATAACTATTAGAGCAGTGTAAGTAGATTAAGTAGCAGATAGTTACAGTTAAGTAATTAGGCAAGATAAAACAATGCATACTCAAACAAATCATACAAAATGCACATGATGCATGCTTGTCCTATTGGCCATAAACTCACATGTCGGTTACTTTGTCAGAACCCGATACACCCGCTAGCTAACTTGAATATCGTCTCTCTGACATGCATCCACACTCTTGGGGGTATAGTACTCGTTACACTCATGAGATATAGTGCTCGCCACACTCTTGAAATATAGTGTGTAAGACCCAGAACTTTTAAAAAGTCTTATTATGATCAAGTCTCAAATCATATGGTTATTTATAGCCTTAATTTCGAAAATTATTTTATTAAAGATAATTAAGGCGAGTTTTGATTTATTGAATTTGAGATAAGTTATGATCATTATCAAATTTTATAATTATTGGATTATTTTCTATATTCAAATCATATAGTTGGTAGTTGTGAAATAAAAAGGATTTTTTTATATGATTTTGGACTAAATAATTAATATTTTAGAATATTGATATTACTATTTTGGAAAAATGAAGGAATTAAGTATATTATTTCTAATTATTTGGTTGGGACATTTTATTGAAAATAATTTGTAAAATTGATGAACAAATAGTATTTTTATACATTATCATTACTGGATTAGAATTTATTTCTAATTACTATATTATCTCTATTTTTAAGTGAAATTACCAATTTACCCCTAACCTTAATTTCACTCAACACCCTAACCTCTCTAACCCTAGCAGCCGCCACTGAAACCCTCTCCCAAAAACCCAGTAGCAGTCGTGGCACACAAACACGGTTTTCCCCTTTTTCCATGGAAGAAACAAAACAAAAGCAGGAGAGAGGGAATAGCGTGCGACAGGGAGAAGGAAAAGAGGAGAGAGAGAGAGACGCCGTCATCCTCGTCGCCGGAACCGCAAGGAGCGTCGCCGCCGAGCCCGTCACGGTGTCGTTGTCTTCATCGACGCCAGCTGAAGAGAGATGCGACAGAGAGAGAGAAAGGGCCCGCGGAAGGGAAGCGTCGCCGTTCCCTAAGGCCGTACCGTCGTCGCTGTCCATGGTGACCCACGAGCCGAGAGTGCAAGCGCGGGTGGAGGGCGGCACTATTGTTGCCGCTGTTTCTCCCAACGGCGCTGCTATCACTGCCGTGAATCGCGATCCGGAGAGGGAGGATATGCGAGCCATGGCCGGAGGGGAGAAGACGCCATATCTGGAAGCCGCCGTCGTCCTCTCTGCGCCACCGTCGTCCTTGCCACAGGGTCAGCCGCTGTCATGTATGGCAGAGCCAGAAAGAGAGAGTTTGGGAGCAGAGCAAGAGAGAGAGAGATTTGAGGCTGGGCTGGGAGTCCAACCACCGTGTCCAGCCACCGTTTGTGTCGCCGGCGCTGCCTCCGCCGGAGCTGTCACCATCAGAAAGGGGTTTCGACCGCTGTAGGTGTCGCTGCCGGAAAAGGGAGATGCGTCTCTGCTATTCGGATCGCCGGGAGTGGTTCTGTGACTTCCGGGAGCACCGTCGGAGCTTCTGGCTGTTTTTGCCATCGCCAAAAAATTCTATCGGTAAGGGTCTTAAGTTGGTTTCCCTTCCGTTGAGTTTCTGGGAACCTCATTGTCACTGCATATGGTTCAAGTCATCGCTGCCGCTTGAGGTGGCTGCCGGGCTGCCGCCGAACCGGTTCGAAGATTGCCGCTGTTTCGGTTCAACCGTTCCTTCTTCGGTTCGGTAAGCGTTTCGATTTGAAAAGCCTTTTGTTACTGTTCTGTTATCATACGCTGAGGTTTGTGGCGTTAATTGCTATACGATTGAGTTTTGGTTGTTGTATGTTGCGATTAGAGTTGTTGAGACTGTTGCAAAAGTGGCTTGGAACCGAGGTTTTGGCTGCCAGGATTTTGATTGTTGATCTCGGGTTGAGGCGGAAAGGATTATGTGATGCGTTTGGGCTATGGAATTGCGTTTTGAGGTAGGGGCGCTTTCCGAAAACTATAGTTTATTATTGGAATTATTACATATGGATACTGATGTGAGACAATGTATTTGGTGATTGTATAAGCCTTATGTGATGTTGATTGTCCTGGATTGAATGTAATTATTATTTGGTTTTGATGAATGGATTGTTGTGTGGATTTGTAAAATGAAATGCTTTTGGAGTTGATTCTTTTGAAGCTTTGATATCTGAGTTTAATCCTTTGAGGATTGATTTGAATTGAGTTAATTATTTTGATGATATGAAAAGTCGAATGCACTTTTGAATTCAGCCTGGTTTACTTTAAATGACTTGGTCTTGGACAAATGATTTGTTACTGAGCCGTCTCTTTAAAGTTTTGGAAACGAGTTAAATCGGTTGATATTGAGTTGATTTCTGAAATGGTTTCCTTGAGATATGCCAATGAGGCGACTGTTGGATTTAGCTTGCTTTTGAATTAATTTCTAGTTTTGAGCTGTTGAAAATGAATGAGAAATGGTTTAGTTGGGACCCGAACCGGGTGACAAAAGTCCAAGTTTTAGGGGAGGTGCTGCCGAAATTTCTGCAAAATCCTAGTCTTGTTTGAAAAGTTATTTAAAAATGTTTGGATTTGAGAAATTGTATTATTTGATTTATTAAGAGAATATTTATGTTTTCAAGCTTAATTTATTTAATAAACCTTATGCATTGAGTTCGGCTTATTTAGAAATGAACTATTTTTACCGTTTGAATCACTGAAGGAAAGAATGATGCCCTAATATTGATTTCAATATAAAAAGGAGCTTTTAATGATTTTTAAAGGAACCTAGACTTTTGATTGAGTAATTAAGTTTGAGGCATTTTGGAAGAGTTAGAAAAATGGGTTCCAAAAAGAAATCTGAAAGCGGTTTGATTCAAATGAACTGGTTCCGTTTCAAATGAGTTAATTTTTGGACCGGGTTGGAACTTTTGATTTTGTATGGTTCAGTTTCATAATAAATTTAGTTTTATTTACTTGAACCGAGAATCGATGATTTTAAGAGTTTCAATGAATTTTAAGGAATTGATGTAAGTTGACCTTTCCTAAAGACTTGGGACTCTGTCAAGAAACTTTTGTTATAGAATCCCATTGTTGGATGGGTGATTTTGAATACTTTGAAATAAATCCTTAACTTGCCATGATTTTGGAAGTTTTGTAAAGAGAATGCTGAGAGTGGCTTTGTTTTAGAAAGGGAACTCACTTTGAGTAAATTTGGCCTATGAGCCTGAGATGATTTGAGAAATGAGATCTTTAAAGCCAATGCTAAAAAGAGTTGAAATTTGATTTTAAAGTGAAATGGCTTGAGAAAAATGATTTACGGCTTAAATGCCGGTTTTATGAATTTGATGATGTTGAATGGTGGAAGTGCTGTTTTGTTATGGGCCGGAATGGCTATGTATGATTATGAATATTGGCTAGTTCTAGATTGAACCATGAGCCGGAATGGCTGTGTATAATATTGATTTATGGCTGATTGCCGAATGAGTTATGGGCCGTATGGCTGACTATGAATTATGAATTTAAGCCGGATGGCTGAGATGGATGTTGATCCATGGTTGGGACTGAATGAATATATGCTTGAGATACCTGGGTAGTAGCAAAGGTTGTGGTTCGTCCCACTTGCTCCTGGTCAGAGACTGTGACGCCTGGGTAGTAGCGGTAGTAGTGGTGATTTCACTCGCTCTAGGTTGAGCTTTTAAACACCCGCCTGGGTAGTAGCCGCAGTAGTGGTTATTCCACTGGCTCTGGGTTGAGCGGGTAGTAGCAATGAGGTTATAGCTTAAACCTACTTGCTCCGCGATGGGTGTTTCTGTCCATGGTTAGCTACCAGGACGTGTCGGGTTGGCTATATAACCGACATATGATATCATCAACCACTAGGACAGGCATGCATCATATGCATCTATGTGACATTGTTCAGGTGTGCATATTGTATGTGGTTTGCCTTTGTGATTAACTGCTAATTGTTCTACTTGCTGTAACTGTTTGTTTGTGCTTGAACTTCCTATTTGTGTTTGCGTCTGGGACTCTATTGGATTGTGGTGATTGGTTGATGGTTGGATTATTTGGGCCTAGGGCCGTGGTTGGAATGAGATGAACCGATGGTTGATTTTCGGTTTTGTGTTCCTAGTTGGGAATAAAATATGAAAGGCTACTTTGGTTCAGTATAGATAAACCATTTTGAAAGGCTTTGATGTTTTGAGAATTGAACGGTTCCTCTTTCAGAAAAAATTTCCGACTTTACTTTTATTGTAAACTGTTGTTTTTGAAAAGAGGCATAAGACGGTTATTAATCACTGGTACGGTTTATCTTTATGTATCCTATTACAGTAATTCCCAAAAACCTTCTATTGAGAACCCTTTCGAGGATGATGTTCTCACCCCCCTACATTTTTCCCCTTTCAGGATATGGGCGCAGAAGTCACGAAGAGTTTATTTATTTGTTATTGAGACGCTCTGTATTGCTTTAGATTATTATTTTTGTACCCTCGCCTTTATCTTAATATATTCTGTAAGAGGGATAGGAATTGTATTGGGTAATGTTTGTAATATTATATATATATATATATGTATATATATGGATGTACTCTTTGAGTTTTTGTAAGTTGTATGGTATGCATGGATGTACGTTGTATAGCAAAAGTATTTCTTTTGGGAGCGATTTTGCGGTTTAAAGTTTTTAAACATGCTCATATTTTAGTATTAAATAGTATAAGTGTCGTCGTAATGTCCGAGCTATCAGAGTCGCGCAGCCGGAAGCGTGAGCTTTGGTAGTTAGGATGTTACAATAGTGTCCGCCGCATTTTTCAGGATAAAGTCCAGACTCTTGGGATTACTGTCCGACACACTCTTGGGATATAATACCCATCACACTCATGAGATATAATACCTGATGCATTTTCCAGAATAAAGTGCTCCCACACTTTTAAAATATATTCCCCGTCACATTTTAGAAGTATAGTGTCCAACACACTTTACAAAAAGAGAGAATATAACACATTAAAAGAGAAAAAGATTGTAAAAAAAAAAAGATTATAGTACACAACTAATATACGTATCATACCCATCTTTAATATATTCAAGATCAAACATATTCAAAATTAGAAGCAAAATCACAATTCAATATACTCATTCAATCACAATTCTATTAGTTTTTTTAATTACACCATCTAATTAAAAAAAATAATAATATAAATATTTGTCATATTCAATTCAACAATACTCTTATTTCATGAATTATATATAGAATTTTAATATAGATTTACATCGGAATGTTTAACAATTATTGAAAAATATCTAACACAAAAAACATTATATATATATATATATCAAATAATTATTTAAAAATATTTATATAATAAAAAATATTAATATAAAAATTTAATTTTTATGCACTATTGTATAAGACAATTTTGTACTTATATTAAATTATGTAACACTATATTTAATAAAAATAATAATTATTTATTTTTATTATATAAATAGTCATTCCAAAAAATAAATATATCATTATCAAAGCATCAAAATTAATTTTTAATATAACTTCTGATACAAATTCATAAAATCTATGTGCACATTTAGTTTTTAATTAAAATGAGTCATCCACTAACAATATACTTATAAGTAGGGCTGACAATGTTAATTCTATTTATAAGTATTCAAAATTCGATTCAATTTGATAGGATAGGACGATTAAGAGTAAGGTAGGTTAATTTATGAATAAAATCAATTGTAAATTTACCATAAACATTACTCGATCTACTCGCAGTTATAATATATTATAATATATATATATATATATATATATATATATATATATATATATATATATATATATATATATATATATATATAAAAGAGTTAAGCTCAGATACATTCATCTCTAAAAATTTGTAGAAACACTAAATCAATTACTCTAATATTTTAAAGACATTTGTTTTTTAAATAATAAATCGTACCTAAAATAAACTAATATATAAAACACATTGGTTTTGTTGCGTGAGCAATGACGCGGATCTATAAAAATTTAACAGTAAGAATAAAAATATAATAAAATTTAGATATATTTATAAAAAATTAACAATAAAAATAAAAATATAATAAAATTTAGGTATAAATATATATTTTTGGTCAATTCTATAATATCCAACAAATTTAAAATTAATCTATTATAAATTTAAACTTTATTTAAATATCTATTATTATATTGATTAATAAATTACTAACACACGAGATGTAATTTAAATTTTTAATACTTATATAATTAAATAACTAAGCTGATTACAATTTAAGTTGGTTTAGATATATTTAAAATTTTAAATCAAAACTTTTTATATGTATTGAAAAAAAAAAAATCAAAACTGTAGACGTAATCGTCTATATACACATTTATTTATTATAATATTTAAAATAATAAAAAGATAATTTTAGACACATATTATAGTATTTAAAATAATAAAAAAATTTATAATAATTTTTTTTATTTTTAATATGATTAAATAATATTTTTTTATGTATATTTTTATACAATTATTTAATTTTTTATTCAATTATAAAATTTACTTATTATATTATTTATGGTATAATAAATTTTTTAATCAAAATAATTATTATAATTAATATTATTTTAATAAAAAATATTAATACAGTATATTAATATATTTTTTAAAAAAATAATTAATAATTTAAGTTGTATTTAATTAAAAAATTAAATTTTAATTTAATTATCACCTAATTAGCTAATATCTTTAAATTAATTATCATTATTTTTTGAGTTAACTTATTTATTTATTTATTTTTATACTAAATCAAATTTAACAATATTATTATTATTATTATATATTAAACTTAACAAAATATTTTTTAACATAAAATGCAAGAAAATAATTTATATTTTATTTTAGGGATAAATATAATATAATAAATATATATATATATTTTGAAAATTTTCAGGACACAGATCAGATGTCTCCTTTTTATTGTATGAGATCCATCTCTCGAGTTGGGTTAAAAATTTTAGGATAGATAATAAAGTTAAGGTTGAGAGATCTTTAATTTGTGAGATAGATTAAAATTGGATAAAATTTTAAAAAAAAATTTTAACTTACAAATAAAATTAAAATTGAGACTAAATTTTATCCTACTTTATTTATTATCAGCCTACTTAAAGATTAAATTATCGGATTAAAATAGCAAAAGAAAGAAAACGATAAGAAAAGTCTCAAAAAAATAGTATTAATTGGACAAAAATTAATAAAAGTATTATTTTTTATAATAGCAAATGATTTTTATATTTTGCAAATGACTTGTATATTTAATACTTTAATTTGATTTTTGGATGACCATTGAAACAATTATTTAAAGAGTGCATGTAATATATCAAAAAACAAATTTCTACCTGTAGATTTATTTAAAAAAAATCTACTTCTAGATTCATTTTTTTTAAAAAATGGATATTTATAAAATATTTTTAATTCAAAAAATTTATTAAATTTTAAAAAAATATCTTATTTTTTAAATTATACTTAAAAATTATATCAAACTTTGATTTTTAAAATTATTTTTAAAAATATATGAAATTTGATTGTTTTTATATTTTAAAGTTATTTTTATTAACGTATAAATCTTTTAAGTATAATTTTTGTAATTTACCTTGTTATAATATATACTACTATATTAAACGGATTAAATATATTGAATGCTTAATTTTGACGATGTGGTGGCATGAAAGTAACTTATTTTCTTATTAAAATTTGTACTACTATATCGTTTGCTAACAAAATTCCTAATTAATTTAAAAAAATGTGCATAAGAAATAAAAAATGTAAATGAAGTAGGACAACAGTCATGGTTAATAATAGCTTTTGTTATTAATAAAAAAAATCTTAATAATACAGACAGTTTAACACATATTTAACGATATTAAATTAGTTAGATGATGAATTTACACATAAATAACATCTAAGAGGTGTTTAATTTTATAAATATATCATCATATTTTATATACAATTCATTCGATATATATATATCTTGTATTTATTGTGTTCAAAATGTAGAGTTAAATTTCACTTTAATTTTTGAGATAGATGAGTTGCATGGATTTAATCCTTGAAATTTCAATTACTCTAAATTAGTCTTTTAAATTCAAAAAAAATGTGTTATATTAATCTCTTTTTCATTTTTTATTATGAAAACACTAACATTGTCAATAATGTGGTCAATTCTTGTCACACTGAATATATATATATATATATATATATAAAATGTTGTTTGTATTTTGGCGCTAAATACACTTTTAAATGTGTTTGATTCTGAAAAAAAATACTGAAAAAAAATAAAATATTACCTTTTTGTTTCATCATTCTTTATTTTTAATTTTTTCATGATAGTTGTAGAAAAAAAATTTCTCTCTTCTAGAAGTGATGAAAATTAGTGAATGGTAGTTACGTTAGGATTTTTGGAAATCATCGAATTACCGTATCGTCTATATAGCATTAGATTTCGTTGTGAACCACTGAAAAGAGGGGAACATTCACACTCATACTATTTTAGAATCTCGATGTTGTACTTCAATTGGGGTTTTTGTGGTTGACCTCATGGAATTCTAGTTCCTACTTGCAATCATGGTCCTAGAATCGAAATTATGCACAACAAAAAAAAGAAAAAGAACAAAAAAAGAAAAAAGAAAAAAAAACATTTAAAGAAGTAGGTGAAGAAGAATGACATGAATTTGCTTTAGGCTATAAAAAAAACATTGATTAATTTGAAACAACTTTATTTTTATGATATGTCATTTAACCGTTATTATGTCTAGGGTAGTAAGAATTGATCATATTACTGGCAGTGTTAATATTTCGGTGGCAAAATAAAAAAAAATTAATGTAGTATATTTTTTCGAATTTAAGAAATTAATGCTTGGTTTGGTAAAGCTTTTTGAAGAGATATTTGTGCTTTTTAAAAGCTCAAACTCTTCATTTTGTGTTTGGTAAATCAAAAAGATAATGTGCTTGTGCTTGCAGCTTTTAAAAGACCGAATACTTTTGAAAGCACCTAGGATATAGCTTTTCAAAGTTGACTTATACTTTTCAAAATTTAAAAGTCTAATATAACGTCGTATGTTAACTAATTTTTAAATTTAATGCTTGCATTTATGTTTATTATAATATTTTTAAATTTTAAAAATTATTTTACCAAACACAATTGATGTTGCTCATGTTTATTAAAAGTTATTTTTGATTTGATTTATCAAATATAATGCTATAACTTTTAAAAATTCATCTTTTAAAAGTTAACTTTTATAAGCTATTTTTAAAAAGTAAAACTTTTACCAAACTAAGTTTAATTTAGAATGTTTGTGATCTTGAAAACTATATTGATATATCAAATTTTAAATTTATAAATAATTTAAGAATTATGCATATTAATAATAAATAAAGTATTTATTTTATTTATATATTAAAAAATCCAATTAATTACTATGTTTGATGATAAATATTTCACTCTCTTGAAATATTAAAAAGTTGCCACTTTAATTTATTGATTTATTCTTTTGATGTGGTTAAATGGCTATATCTAGTCCCATCACATCTGGAGTAAGTAGTATTTATTAAGCACAGGACTCTATTTTGACTATAATTACATTACTATCCCCATCGTAAATTTTATTGCTACTATTTATTCATTTAATAGGATTAAATTTTTCTAAAGTAAAAAATTAAATATTATAAATTTAATGATAGTTAAATCTTATTTTATTATTTTTATCAGTTTGTTAGGATTTTTTTCTCACTTAATGATAGGCTCCGACTACACTACAGCACCATGTGCTTTTTTAGTCTTTTACACTGCACGGTTCGTTGTTGACTCTGTGTGTGTTGCAAAATGAGGAAAATAGGAAGAAGTGAAGAACCCCTTAAAACAGTACTAGTCATCAACAATTCCACATCTACTTTTGTTTATAAGGAAACCGTCTCCTGCATTTGTTAATTAAATGATAATAATGACAATTAAAAAGGCAAACACATTTTACTTTCTTTTCTTTGTGTGATTAATGATTATGTTGAAAATAACAAGTGAATTTTATTTGTTTATTTGTCAATTTAACATTAAAAGTAGTAACTCCTTCTTTCCTTTAAGTCTTCAACTTCATAAGTAATTACCCAATAAAAATTACCTAAAAATCAAAGAAATTGTCCAACACAAAAATTTATATTAAAATTGTGATGGAGTGAGATTAGCTTAATTTCAAAAGTTAGTTTAAAAATTGAATAATATTTAAAATTGATCCTCTCAAATTTAAATATTTATAACTAAGTGATTCAATAATACTGAATTTTATAAACTCTAATATTATATTAAAATTAAAATTGAGTTAGACTAGTTCAATTATAAAAATTAAATACAGAAATATAAAAGATTTTATCTTTATAAATTATCTAAAAGTTATATTTTTAGAAAATATGAGACTTATAATAATTTGATTAATATTTAAAAAGAAAAAAATCGTATTAGAAAAGTAAAGATGTTTCTAAATATTTAATGATTAATAATCCCTATGAAACACTAATGAATATATACAATCCAAATTAATTTAAGTAAACTACAGGATCAGTCACATCAAGTGATCAAACAATAATACAATATAAAAATTAAAGGTCAACCGTACCCAAAAAAAGATTCTTCATGCGCGAATTCCTTCACTTTCCTAACAGAATGCGTAATCAATAGATTAGTTAATGAAGCCAGGTATTGAAAAATATTTACTTAGCTGGATGCCTGGATGTGATGATCTATTTTTATAATTTTCTTAGAATGGATTTGGGGATTTTTTATTTAAATAAATAATTTTAAAAATTATTATAAAAAAATGTAAAATAACATATGTAAACGAGATAAATTTATATGTATTTCGTTTATATTATAAACGAAATAAAACAGTGCAAGTGACATGTGTATATCTTGTTTATAATGTAAACGAGATACGTATAAACTTATCTTATTTACATTGTAAACGAGATAAGATTGGGTGAGACCTATATATATAGATGTCGTTTACAACTTTCTGGATTCCATTTCTAATATTTTCACCACTTTTTTCTTTCTTCTATCATTTTCTAACCATATTATTGAGTAAGACGAAGATGGTACGCGTAGATGTACGTAATTCGGAAATTAATTGACTAAACGTAACATGACATGTTATTGGGACAGCTAACTTTATGGTTAATTTTGTTATCTTGATGTTTATGTTATTCCATATATGTATAACCATAATTAGAATACTTGTGAAGAATTAGAATATAATTTATGGTTTATGTGGTTAAATATATCGTTAGTAACAGGTTACTGACATGGTATAATTTCAAGAATGTGGTTCTGATTTTTTTGTAATTAAATTTTTAAATACATAATTGTTAATTTAGATATTAAATATCAGAATAGATATTTTTCATCCTTGCAGTTAATTTATTAGTTTTATATTTTTTAATTTATTAATTTAATTATTAACTATTTAAGTAAAAGTTATTTTTTAAGTGAACAATTATATAATTTTGTGTTTACCTAAATTAAATTATTAAATAAAAATTTATTAATTAGATTATTAATTACTTTAGTCAATGTTTTTATTTTAAGTAACATATTGAAGAAATGTTTATTAATTAACTAAGTAAATATTAATGTAAAAAGTTTTATTTACATAAATTCAGTTAGTACATATGTGTAAATTTCTGTTAAATAAATATATATAACAATTAATTCAGTTTGTTATGTCAATGCACATATACAATATTTTTCTAATTGTGATCATTTATTTTTTTTTTGTCAGAGGCCTTGCTTACTACTGCTTTTGAGAGTGAGGCACACACTTCCACCACCGGATGCTATCGTCCCATATTTAAGGGAGGCTGTGTAATATCCTTATTGTAAGAATTCACGTTTTCACGTAAAACCGTTTTAATAAAATAATTTTAGTGTCCGGAATAGATTCAAAATTTAGAAGTTTTAATTTGAAAATAAAAATGTGAAATTTGATTTCAGTAAATTTTTCTGAGTTGAAAAATGTATTTCTTTCGAATTTTTTTTTGTAAAAATGTGTATTGGTGTTTAAGCTGGTAGTACCGGCTCTAGTCTGTCCATTACCGCGTATTTTGGAAAATAATATTTTAAAAGTTGATTTATTGTTTTGAAAGGATAAAAATAATTTAGAATCGAATACCAGACGCTAATCTTAAAGGTTGTTTTGGCCCAAAGTGGACCAAACGGACCAAAAGCTATTGGATTAGACCGGGCCCAATACTCAACATATATAAGCTCATTTAATGAGCTTTGAACTCATTTTCCAGCCCTAAGAGAGAGAGGGCCGCGGTTTAAGAGAGAAGGGAGAAGGAAGGGGGTGACACTATTTACCTCCACCTTCCGGGGCCATAACTTTTGATTCGGAGTTCCGATTGACGAGTCGTTTGTGGTCACACAAAGCTTCTGACGAGCTCTTTCTTTCTATCTAAGTTTTTCTAGTAAAAATTCGAAGCTCAATCCCCAATTCTCCGCCCTAAGTTGCTGCACAATTTTGGTTATGAGTTTTGAGTAAATTTTGTGGTTTTGCTTGTTTAGGTGATCTCTAGTAGCGAGTAATTATTGGATTTTACCCCCTACTCTTGTTGGATAAGGTACGTTTTCACTAAATCCTTGTGTTTAGTTATTTTGTGCATCTTAGGTTTTGATTTTGGTGATATATGTGATGTTAGATTGAGTTTTGGTGTTTGTTGGAGTTGGTTGAGGCTTTGGATCGAGTTTGGTGGCTTCATTTTGATGGTTGGAACATTTTGGGAATCATCCAAGGTATGGTTTTAATTTCCTTTATGTAATATGTAATGTTCATGGATACTTAGGCTAGTGGCCCATAGGATAGGATTGAATTGGATGTGTGGTTGTTGTGGTATATGTATGATGATGGTGATTGTTGAGGATTATTGGTGCTAATGATGTATTATGATGTTGGTTAATGTTAGTTATTGTTTGGTGATAAATTTTTAGAATTGATGAGAATTTATAGTGGTTGTTGATGTTGGTTGGTTGATGATGCTTGATGAATTGATTTTGTAAATGTTGTTAAATAATGATGTTGAGGTATGAGGTATATTGAACTTTGAACGAATGTATATTGTTGATTATTGGTATAAAGCATGAAAGAGGTTGTCGAGGAAGATTGATAGTGAAAGAATGATGATTGGTGAAGGTGTTAGTGGAAGATTGATTATAGTGTTTTATATTTGATGTTTGGATTGATGAGTGTTGAAGAGGTTGATAATTTGAGATATTAAATGTTGGATGTGGTATAGTTAAATAATGATGGAAGTGGTGAGAAGTCATGTTGATGTTAATAAGGTTAATGGAAATTTGAAAAATGTGAATTAGGTTGGATTTAGAATTGTTGAATGGTTTAGAAGGTTGTGTGAGTGAGAAAATGGTTGAGATAGTGTTTGTATGAATTTTGAGCTGCTTTGGTATGGTTGAAATGTGACTGATTGGTATTGGATTGAGGTTTGGTTAAAATTGAGGTTATGTGATTTTTGGGTAAAAATGAATTTTTGGTGAACTTTGTCTGATCATAACTTTTTCTTCGATTTTTAAAATTTATTGAATTTGGATTAGAATCAAAGATTATTGAAAACCCTTCGATTTGATATAAAGTTTGCAAAATTTGAAATTTCGTAGAGGAAGTTATGACCATTCAAAGTTGGTGTCGAAAATATGAAATTCTACAAAGTTGCAGATTTTCAGGATTTCTGATATGTGCACACGCATAGCCTTGTGTGTACGCACAACCCTGCGAAAATGTTATTCTGTGCGAACGCACAAGCAGAGGAAAGGGTTTTGGTAGCAGCGCTAGCATAGGTTGTGCACGTGCACATCAATGAAGAATTACGATCTGTGCGGACGCACAACCCTGTGTGCACGCACAAGTCGGGAAGGGATGTCTGTTAGGGGCGCTCGCACAGCTTGTGCGAGTGAACAGACTTTATAAATTTTAGTACCTGTGCGTATGCACACCCCTGTGCGTTCGCACACTTTCAAAATCTTCCTGGGTGTGCGCATGCACATCCCTGTGCGGACGCACATGCCTTGTTTCATAATTTTAAACTTTGTTTTCAACTATTTCACCTTTCCGACAAGGTTGTAAGCTTATATAACACCATTTTAAGACTCTTGGACTTATTTTTGGGTACTAGAACATGGGAAAGGTCCTAGAGGGTTTGATTTGGGTTTTTCTCTGAAAAGCTAGCAAATGAAGGTTTAGGTTTCTGGTGTATTGTAGGAGAGTTAATGGAGAGGGAAGGAGGAGTGGTGCATATGGTGATTTTTGACAATGAATTGGGAAATTGATGAACTAATGAGCCTAGAATGGAAGTAATGAATTGTTGATGGTTATGATGAGTTGAAGACTCAAAGAGGAAGGATGATCTTGTTGAATAATGAGAGTGTGCCAGGCACTATATCCTTGGGTTAAGTATGAGAATGTGCAGGGTATTATGTCCCTAGGATTGAACTATGATTGATAATCTTTTTCTGCTGCAAGAGTGTGCCAGGCACTATATCCTTGGGTTACGCATGCAAGTGTGCCTGACACTATATTCGTGGGTGAATAGAGTGTGCCCGGCACAATATCCGTGGGTTAATAGAGTGTGCCCGACACTATATTTGTAGGTGCGACAGAAAAGCGACATCGGAAAGGATGTGTCGGGTTGGCATTTATGGACCGACAAGTGATATCACGAGCCAATAGGATAGGTATTTATCATGTGCATCTTCTATATGCTTGCTTGTTTTGTTTACTTGAGTTTGCCTAAATGTATAACATGCTTACTTGCTTCTTGAACTACTTGATGTATATGAATATTACCTGTGCTTTCCTTGCTTGCATTTATCTGTGTTTGACTAGTGCTAAGGAGGTTAGGTAGGCGGTGGCGATGTGATCACACGGAGGTGAGGTTGGCGAAGGCTGTGGGATACAGCGGTGTGATTAGTATTAGTTAGAATCCCCCTAAGTTTAGATAACCCAGGTTTATGGTTTAAGTTCTTTTACTTATTTTGTTCTAAGCTTGAATATCCGTGTGTGATGTGGAGTTCTAGGATTGCCTTCAGTGTCCCGGAGCTTTACATCTTACATCATTGGGCATTGTTACCATACTGAGAACCTCCGGTTCTCATTCCGTACTTTATTGTTGTTTTTCAGATGCAGGTCGTAACCTACTTCGGTGAGATTGCGAATATGGTGACAGAGCGGAGTATGGTTCCTCCTTGGTTTAAGTTATAATATTTTGTTATAGTTACTCTCACATCTTTATGTGTTTCATCTTTATGGCCTTAGAGGCTTACTTGTGAGATAGGTTGTATAAGCTGTTTTAAATTCTAAAACTCTGTATATTTCTATTTGTAACTATTCGGCTTAAACTCCGCAAGCTGTGGCTAGTTCTCTATGATTATTATATTCTTATACTTATATATGTTTTATTCCCTTATACCTATACCTTGTACCTTATGCGTTAGCTTTGTGTGAACGTCTCACGCTTTTGTAATTCTGTAATTTGAGCTTAATCCTTCATCAGGCTTCTAGAATATATATATATATATATATATATATATATATATATATATATATATAACCCTTAGAACTGTCGTAACCTCTGATTAACCTTTACTTTATGGCTAGAGGTACAGCTTAGGGTAATTGGAGTGTTACATTTAGTGGAATCAGAGTAGTTTGTCCTCGTGAGCCTGAGGAATGGACCGATTGTGCTTTGTTTCACACTCTGGGTCATTTTCTTTCATGATATTTAGGTTATCTACTTGATATTTCATAGCATGCTCATTTGTGAGTGCCTTTTTGGGATAATTGAAGCACTAGACTTTTGATATTGAAACTGATCACCCTGATATCGACTATTTAGTGTGGAAAGGAAACCCGAATGGCAACTCACGGATGAGGTCGATCACGTTAATGGAAAGGTAGCGAGGGTAACTAACCTAGCCTATGCATTACGAGCTCAGCATGTTCTGGGAAAGTCTGTTCGTGGGGTTGCAGCATGTCAGTTGATGGGTGAGGCTCAGCATTGGTGGCAAGTAGAGGGCCGCTCGTTACAGTTTCAAAACGCCGACGTTCCTTGGGATGTGTTCCAAATGGTCTTCTGATACGAGAGAATTTTACCAATTCGAAATTAAAGAGATTTTCGTTGTAAGCATAGTCCGAACCGGATACGAATCCTCTCAATCAAATTTAATTCTAAAGATGTCATAATACAATTCAAATAATAACCGAGAGTATTAAACTCCCGAGTCGTTCTCCCTAGGAGTTGCAATTAAGTGTATGTTAATGGCCATGAGGGGAAGTGGGGGATTGTGAGAGTAAGAGCAAGCAAGAGATGTAAATGGCAAGGAATGAAATGAAGAGGCAAGGAAGTAACTTAGCGTGCAAGTAATTAAAAGAGAAAGCAAGTAGAGGCAATGATAAAGGAATTTAAATGACAAAAACAAGCTATTGGTGAGAATTGGGTAATTAAGGATTCCTATCCTAGTTGTGGACCACAAACATGGTAATTGTGTATGAATTAATCCCAATTAGTCAACCCTACATCGAGGATAAGTCAACTAGGCATAATTAATCTCAATCCCTAAGTTCTAGTCAACTCACTAATTACTTAGTGAAAGACTAGCGTCAAGGAAAACCAAATTAATTAACAACCCTCACACAATGTGGAATGGACATCCACCACTCAAGTTCACCCAAATTACACAAGTTCCCACCCAAGAGTATAGAAAACTAGGCTAAAACCCAACTAAGCATTTTGTCAAACACTTGGTGGGTATGAAAATAAAGCATGATAAAATGACAAGAAATAATAAATGCTACAACTACTAAGCAAGGAAAATAAAGATAGCAACTCAATAAAGCAATAAATGACATGAAACATAAAATTGCATTAAATGTAAATTAAAGTGACAAGAGTGTGCATAAGCATAAAAGACAATTAAAATGAGAAATTAACAAGATAAACAAGAAAATTAAGGCAATAGAACAAAGAAAGGTAGAAGAAACTAGATTAAAACAAGAATTAAAAAGCAAAATTACAAGGAAAATAAACTAAAAGCCCTAGGTTCTAGAGAGAAGGGAGAGCTTCTCTCTCTAGAAAATAACCTACATAATGCTAAACTAACCCTAATTTCTCCCCTTTTTCACATGGAGTGAGACCTTGTCTAATATAGGAAGAATCAGCTTCAGAAGGTCCAAAAATTGGGCTCTGGAGGCCCAGAAATTGCCTCCAGTGATTTGCATTAATGAGGTCACGCACTGGTACCTCTGCGTACGCACATATAGTTTTGTGGCTCTTATGCGTACGCACGAGTGGTTGTGCGCACGCACACTCCAATGTGTGCTTCTCCTTTATTTTCTTCATGTTTTCTCTATTTGCACATGCTTCCTTCCACTTTTGCCTTGCCAAAGTTGCCTCTAGGACCTAAAATCACTCAACAAACATGTCATGGCATCGAATGGCATAAAAGTTGGATTAAAATCACTAATTTAAGCTCAAAATAGCTTGTTTTCACAATTAGGCACAATTTGGAGAGAAAACACAAAAGCATGATATTTACATGGATAAATGTGGGTTTATGTGATGAACTCCACTCAAATTAAACCAAAATATATCGTCAAATATGGATTCATCTCCTTCTACAAGAAGTATTTTCTTGAGTCTGCAAGGGAAGCAAAGGAGATGGAACTGATGCAGCTGAAGCAAGGTTCTTTGTCTGTGGCAGATTATACGAGCAAATTTGAGGAACTTTGTAGATTCTCTAGGGCGTGTCAAGGTGCCCCGGAAACCTTTGAAAGTTGGCAGTGTATCACGTATCAAAGGGATTTGAAGTATGACATCATGGCTGTTGTGGCTCCTATGGAGATTCGTATTTTCTCTGATTTGGTGAACAAGGCAAGAGTGGTTGAGGAATACGCAAAAATGGTAGCCTCGTCAAAGGAGACTTCTGGAGGAAATACTAGTAGGGAATGTTACGATCATCTTGGACCAAGGGGACAGAATTTTAAAAGAAATGAACACACTCCTAAACATCTGCGAGGTCAAGGAAATTTTAGAAAGAACAATAACGCTCAGTTCCACATGGCAAAGGGAGATGGTTGATGCTACACTTGTGGATTACCAGGGCACCTTGCTAAGGACTGCCGTAGAGGGAGGAACCGAGGTGTGGGTAAGAGTCAGCAACCAGGCCATGTGTTTGCTTTGGAGGCATGTGAGGCGACGGGGTCGGATCCTCGAGTGAGAGGTAAGCGTATACTTTGAGTCTTATATTGCCTAGACCTGAGGTTAGTTTGGTTCTATCTTTTGTAAAGTCTTCGTTAGAATTTCAAGAGCTTAGAGTTTTGTTGGAAGTAGACCATGGAGAAAGGAGGATTCTAGCAGCGGTAGCCGAGGATTTCGGACTTGTGATGACGAATGATCCGAGTTGGCGTACCGAAATGGTTACTAGGTATGACTAGAAGTCTTGGTGGTTCCCTGTGTGGGCGATGGATGCAGTTCAACACTAGTGGCAACGGAAATACCGACTAACGTCCTTACAGTTTTTAACTATATTTTTTGCCGTTTTAAGATTTAGAGTGATTTTTAAATCTAGTTTGGAGCTTTGGCTTAACTGATTTGGTTTTGAAACTAGGATTTGAACTTTTGATCAAATGATACGATTTAAAAAGGAAGGTGGGTTGTGTGATTTTAATAACTTGTGATTTTGGTTTGCAAATTTATCTTATAAAAAAGGGATTCAAATTGAAAGGTTTTGATTTAAGAATAAATGAATTTTGAGCCTTTTGAAAAAGCTTTCATAATGAACAGGTTTAGATTGAACTTGTTTTCACAGCTTTGCGAAATGTTACAAAAGCAGTCTTTGGTTTTGAAACTACGTCAGAAATTCTTGGTTTGAAAGATATCGTTTAAAAAGAAAAGTGAGTTCTCTGATAATATTCATTTGTGAATTTGGTTTCCAATTATCTTATCGAAAGGAATTCAAACTGAAAAGTTTTTTTTTAAGAAAACTGTGGTTTCAAGTGTTTGATTTACTAGTAAATGATTTTTGACTCCTTTGAAAGAGCTTTAACAATAAACTCATTTAGAATAAACTTGTTTTGAAGGTTTTGGAAACATATTACCAAAAATCAGTATTTATTTTAAGGAAATTTTTGGATTCCTAGTGATGATAATCAGAGTAACGCAGCGGAAGTTGTAAGCCAAGTTGTCGAAGTGTGAGTTCTGGAAGGAAGAAGTGAAGCTCTTATGTCATGTAGTGAGCAAGGGAGGAATAGCCGTAGATCCTTCTAAGATAAAAACGATGATGGAATAGGAAAGGCCGACATTGGTGACGGATGTCAGAAGCTTCTTGGGTTTAGCCGATTATTACCGGAGATTCATTGAAGGATTTTCCCAGATTGCATTACTGATGGCTAGGTCGACAAGAAAGGAAGCGCCTTTTGTTTGGATGTCGGAGTGTGTAGAGAGTTTTCAGGCTTTGAAGCAGAAGTTAACTTCAGCACCTGTTTTAATCTTGTTGGAACCACATGAACCGTTCGAAGTATACGATGATGCTTCTCTAAAGGGTTTAAGTTGTGTGTTGATGCAACATCGGAGTGTGGTGGCTTACGCATCACATCAGCTGGGACTGCATGAGGTGAACTATTCAACTCATGATCTGGAATTAGCAGCGATTGTGTTTGCATTGGAGATTTGGAGGCGCTACCTGTGCGGAGTGAGGTTTAGCGTCTTTTCTGATCATAAGAGTCTCAAGTATGTCTTTGATCAGAAAGAGCTTAAAATGCGTTGTAGAAGACGGATGGAGTTGCTAAAGGATTATAATTTTGAACTAAATTATCACCATGGAAAGGCGAAGGTAGTCGCAGATGCATTGGGTCAGAAATCTTTAACAATTGCTTGGGTAAGAATCAAGGAAGAGGAGTTAGTGGATAAGTTTGTGGATCTTAAACTGGACATTGATGAGGTGGCCAGAAGAGCTTGTCTAAGCCAGTTGTAGATTTCAAGCTCGTTTAAGACAGAGATTCAGAGGGCTCAGCAAGGTGAGCGGAAGCTTCAGAAATTGTTGCAACCAGTTGGTGATAAGGGGTGTGAAGAATTCACTAAGGATGGTGGAAGATTGTGGAGAGATTGCAAACAGGATGTCGGAAGTTTAAGACAAGACTTGTTGTCAGGGGCTCACTACAGTGGATTTTCTGTTCATCCCGAAGGCACGAAGATGTACTGTAACTTAAAGAAGATGTTCTAGTGGCCTGGGATGAAAGGTGATGTAGCTATAGTAGCATCCAAGTGTTCGACGTGTCAGAAGGCAAAGATAGAGCATCAGAAGCCGTCAGGAATGATACAGCCTCTTGAGATTCCTCAGTGGAACTGGGCTATGATGCGGTTTGGGTGATCCTGGTTCACTTAACCAAATCCGCTCATTTTCTGCCTATCCGAGTGAACTATTCTGTGGAGGAGTTGGCGAGAGAGAACATCGACACAGTAGGATGATGGTGAACGAGGTGCCTTGGCAACTTATTGGTTTAGCACATTGAAAGTAGGATGCTTCGTGGGGTATATATATATATATATATCCCATCGCGTGATTCAGATTTTCGAGGGCGAAAATCTTTTTAAGGAGGGGAAGATGTAAGAACCTACATTTTCATGTAAAATCGTTTTTATAAAATAATTTTAGTGCCCGGAATAGATTCAAAATTTAGAAATTTTAATTTGAAAATAAAAATTTGAAATTTGATTCCAGTGATTTTTCTGAGTTGGAAAATATATTTCTTTCGAAATTTTTTGTAAAAATGCGTACTGGTGCTTAAGAGAGTAGTACAAGCTCTAGTCTGTCTAGTACCGCGTATTTTGGAAAATAATATTTTAAAAATTAATTTATTGTTTTGAAAGGATAAAAATAATTTAGAATCGAATACCGGGCGCTAATCTTAAAGGTTTTGGCCGAAAGTGGGTCAAACGGATCAAAAACGCTAACAGATTGGACCGGGCCCAAACCGGGTCTAAGACCCAACATATATAAGCTCATTTAATGAGCTTTGAATTCATTTTTCAGCCCTAGGAGAGAGAGGGCCGCGGTTTTAGGGAGAAGGGAGAAGGAAGGGGGTGACACTATTCACCTCCACCTTCCGGGAGCCATAACTTTTGATCCGGAGCTCTGATTGATGAGCCGTTTGCGATCACGCGAAGCTCTCAACGAGCTCTTCCTTTCTATCTAAGTTTTTCTGTTAAGAACTCGAAGCTCAATCTCCAGTTCTCTGTCCTAATTTGCAGCGCGATTTTGGTTATGAGTTTTGAGTAGATTTTGTGGTTTTGCTTGTTTAGGTGATCTGTAGTAGCGGGTAATTGTTGGATTTTACCCCTACTCGTATTGGATAAGGTAAAGTTCCACTAAACCCTTGTGTTTAGTTGTTTTGTGTATCTTAGGTTTTGATTTTAGTGATATATGTGATGTTAGATTGAGTTTTGGTGTTTGTTGGAGTTGGTTGAGGCTTTGGATCGAGCTTGGTGGCTTTGTTTTGATGTTTGGAATGTTTTGGGAATCGGCCAAGGTATGGTTTCAGTTTTCTTCATGTAATATGTAATGTTCATGGACACTTAGGCTAGTGGCCCATAGGATGTGATTGAATTGGATGTGTGGTTGTTGTGGTATATGTATGATGATGGTGATTGTTGAGGATTATTGGTGCTAATGATGTATTATGATGTTGGTTAATGTTAGTTATTGTTTGGTGATAAATTGTTGGAATTGATGAGAATTTATAGTGGTTGTTGATGTTGGTTGGTTGATGATGCTTGATGAATTGATTTTGTAAATGTTGTTAAATAATGATGTTAAGGTATGAGGTATATTGAACTTTGAACGAATGTATATTGTTGATTATTGGTACAAAGTATGAAAGAGGTTGTTGAGGAAGATTGATAGTGAAAGAATGATGATTGGTAAGGGTGTTGGTGGAAGATTGATTATAATGTTTTATATTTGATGTTTGGATTGATGAGTGTTGAAGAGGTTGATAATTTAAGATATTAAATGTTGGATGTGGTATGGTCGAATAATTATGGAAGTGGTGAGAAGTCATGTTGATGTTAATAAGGTAAATGAAAATTTGGAAAATGTGAATTAGGTTGGATTTAGAATGGTTGAATGGTTTAGTAGGTTGTGTGAGTGAGAAAATGGTTAAGGTAGAGTTTGTATGAATTTTGAGCTGTTTTGGTATGGTTGAAATGTGATTGATTGGTATTGGATTGAGGTTATATGGTTTTTTGGTAAAAATGAATTTTTGGTAAATTTTGTTTGATCATAACTTTTGCCTCGATTTTCAAAATTTGTTGAATTTGCATTAAAATCAAATATTATTGAAAACCCTTCGATTTGATATAAAGTTTGCAAAATTCGGAATTTTGTAGAGGAAGTTATGACCATTCAAAGTTGGTGTTGAAAATCTGAAATTCTACTTTCAGGATTTCTGATATGTGCACACGCACAGCCTTGTGCGCACGCACAACCCTGCGAAAATGTTATTCTGTGCGGACACACAGACCTGTGCGTACGCACAGGCAAGGGAAAGGGCTCTGGTAGCAGCGCTAGCATAGGTTGTTGATGAGCGGATAATTTATACGCTTTTTGGCATTGTTTTTAGTATGTTTTTAGTATGTTTTAGTTAGTTTTTACTATATTTTTATTAGTTTTTATTTAAAATTCACTTTTCTGGGCTTTACTATGAGTTTGTGTGTTTTTCTGTGATTTCAGGTATTTTCTGGCTGAAATTGAGGGACCTGAGCAAAAATCTGATTCAGAGGCTGAAAAGGACTGCAGATGCTATTGGATTCTGACCTTGCTGCACTCGAAGTGGATTTTCTGGAGCTACAAAAGCCCAATTGGCGCGCTCTTAATTGCGTTGGAAAGTAGACATCCTGAGCTTTCCAGCAATGTATAATAGTTCATACTTTGCTTGAGATTTGATGGCCCAAAGAGGCGTTCCAAGTCAGCTCAAGGATTCTGGCGTAAAACGCCGGAACTAGCACAAGAATGGGAGTTAAATGCCCAAAATGGCACAAAAGCTGGCGTTTAACTCCAAGAAAAGTCTCTACACATAGTTGCTTCAATGCTCAGCCCAAACACACACCAAGTGGGCCCGGAAGTGGATTTTTATGTCATTTACTCATTTTTGTAAACCCTAAGCTACTAGTTCTCTATAAATAGGACATTTTTGCTATTGTATTAGACATCTTTTGATCACTTTAGATCTTTAGATCATCTTTGGACGTCTAGTTCTTAGATTATGGGGGCCGGCCATTCGGCCATGCCTAGACCTTGTTCTTATGTATTTTCAACGGTGGAGTTTCTACACACCATAGATTAAGGTGTGGAGCTCTGCTGTACCTCGAGTACTAATGCAATTACTATTGTTCTTCTATTCAATTCGGCTTATTCTTGTTCTAAGATATTCATTTGCACCCAAGAACATGATGAATGTGATGATTATGTGATGCTCATCATCATTCTCACCTATGAACGCGTGCCTGACAACCACTTCCGTTCTTGGTGGACGAAATTGTGATTCCTATTTTCTTGTAATTGGATTTTAGAAATTGGCACTAGTGGACACAACTCCGTTCAACTAACCAGCAAGTGTACTGGGTCGTCCAAGTAATAAACCTTACGTGAGTAAGGGTCGAATCCACAGAGATTGTTGGTATGAAGCAAGCTATGGTCACCTTGCAAATCTCAGTTAGGCAGATTAAAAATGGTTTATGGGTTTTCGAATAATTAATAATAAAAAGAAGAAATAATAAAAGGGATAGAACACTTATGCAGATTTATTGGTGGGAATTTCAGATAAGCGGATGGAGATGCTGTAGAGCTCTTGGACGCCTGTTCTCCTACTCCTTCTACTCAGTCCTTCTTACTCCTTTCCATGGCAAGCTTTGTATAGGGGTTCACCATCAACTGTGGCTACTTTCATTCCTCACGGGGAAATATCCTGTGCGGCTGTCACTCGCATAGCTAACCAGTCTGGAGGCATCACCCATGGCTGATGGCTACATCCCATCCTCGCAGTGAAAACTATGCTAACGCACTCTGTCACAGTACGGCTAATCACCGGTTGGTTCCCGCTCCTACTGGAATAGAATCCCTCTTTTGCGTCTGTCACTAACGCCCAGCAGGTTAAAGTTTGAAGCACGTCACGGTCATTCATTACCGGAATCCTACTCGGAACACCACAGACAAGGTTGGACTTTCCGGATTCCCAGGATCCTACTCGGAACACCACAGACAAGGTGAGACTTTCCGGACCCTCATAAATGCCGCCATCTATCTAGCTTATACCACGAAGATTCTGTTGGGGAATCTAAGAGATATACATTCAAGCTCTGTTGCATGTAGAACGGACATGGTTGTCAATCACGCGCATTCATAAGTGAGAATGATAATGAGGGTAATCTGACTCATAACATTCATCATGTTCTTGGGTACGAATGAATATCTTGGAATAAGAATAAGAGAGATTTGAATAGAAGAAGATAGAATTTCATTAATACTTGAGGTACAGCAGAGCTCCACACCCTTGATCTATGGTGTGCAGAAACTCCACCGTTGAAAATACATAAGCAAAGGAGGTTCAGGCATGGCCGAATGGCCAGCCTCCCTAAACGTGATCAATGATCCCCTAAGATGAAGAATAAAACAAAACTGAGATCAAAGATGTCTAATACAATAGATAAATGTCCTATATATACTAGACTAGCTACTAGGGTTTACATGAGTAAGTAATTGATGCATAAATCCACTTCCGGGGCCCACTTGGTGTATGCTTGGGCTGAGCTTGATCATTCCACGAGCTAAGGCATTTCTTGGCGTTAAACTTTGAGTTATGACGTGTTTTGGGCGTTTAACTCCGGATCATGACGTTTTTCTGGCGTTTAACTCCAGACAGCAGCGTGTACTTGGCGTTTAACGCCAAGTTACGTCGTCATTCTTCGAATAAAGTATGGACTATTATATATTGCTGGAAAGCCCTGGATGTCTACTTTCCAACGTCGTTGAGAGCGCGCCAATTGGAGTTCTGTAGCTCTAGAAAATCCATTTCGAGTGCAGGGAGGTCAGATTCCAACAGCATCAGCAGTCCTTTTGTCAGCCTTCTTCAGAGTTTTGCTCAAATCCCTCAATTTCAGTCAGAATTTACCTGAAATCACAGAAAAACACACAAACTCATAGTAAAGTCCAGAAATGTGAATTTAACATAAAAACTAATGAAAACATCCCTAAAAGTAGCTCAAACTTACTAAAAACTATGTGAAAACAATGCCAAAAAGCGTATAAATTATCCGCTCATCAGTTCTACAAGCAAACAAGGCTTGAATGTTTATCTCTTGGATTCCTTAATCAGAATCTTCGTGGTATAAGCTAGAATTGATGGCGGCATTCAAGAGAATCCAGAATGTCTAAACCTTTTCTGTGGTATTCTGAGTAGGATTCAAGGATTGAATGACTGTGACGAGCTTCAAACTCCTGAAGGCTGGGCGTTAGTGACAGACGCAAAAGAATCACTGGATTCTATTCCAACTTGATTGAGAACCGACAGATGATTAGCCGTGCTGTGACAGAGCGCATTGAACATTTTCACTGAGAGGACAGGACTGTAGCCATTGACAACGGTGATGCCCAACATACAGCTTGCCATGGAAAGGAGTAAGAAGGATTGGATGAAGACAGTAGGAAAGCAGAGAGACGGAAGGGACAAAGCATCTCCATACACTTATCTGAAATTCTCACCAATGAATTACATAAGTATCTCTATCTTTATTTTATGCTTTATTCATAAATCATCTATAACCATTTGAATCTGCTTGACTGAGATTTACAAGATGACCATAGCTTGCTTCATACCAACAATCTCCGTGGGATCGATCCTTACTCGCGTAAGGTTTATTACTTGGACGACCCAGTGCACTTGTTGGTTAGTTGTGCGAAGTTGTGATAAAGAGTTGAGATTGCAATTGTGTGTACCATGTTGATGGCGCCATTGATGATCACAATTTCGTGCACCAAGTTTTTGGCGCCGTTGCCGGGGATTGTTTGAGTTTGGACAACTGACGGTTCATCTTGTTGCTTAGATTAGGTATTTTTCAGAATTTTTAAGAATGAATTCTAGAGTTTCAAGGTGATGTTCTTATCATCACCAAAGTTGATTGATTCTCATCAATTTAGATTTTGAATGCAATGTCCTGCTGAAGCTTGGCTAGCCATGTCTAATTTCTTTAGGCTAAAGCTTTAGACTAACATTGCATGATTCCTGGAATTCTTATTAAAAATTTTGAATCTCTTTATTTTCTTTTCCATATAATCTTCGAAAAATCCAAAAAAATTACAAAGTCATAAAAATCAAAAATATTTTATGTTTCTTGTTGAGTCTAGTGTCAGTAGTATACAAACTTCTAAGTTTGGTGTCTTGCATGCATTGTTTAGTTGATCTTAGTTTCATTTTGATTATTCTTCATTATTAAAAATCCAATTTTTTTTAATTTATGTCTTTTCAAGTCAATAATACAGAGAATTGAAGATTCAGAACATGCAGCAGAGGAATTACACAGAAAAAGCTAGGCGTTCAAAACGCCCAGTGAAGAAGAAAAACTGGCATTTAAACGCCAGCCAGGATACCTGGCCGGGCGTTTAACGCCCAAAAGGGTAGCATTTTGGGCGTTTAATGCCCAAAAGGGTAGCATTTTGGGCATTAAACGCCAGAATGGATACCATTCTGGGCGTTTAACGCCAGGATGGCACAAGAGGGAAGATTTTGTTTTTAATGCAAATTTTTTTTCAAGTTTCCATAATTTTTCAAAATCAAATCTTTTTCAAATCATATATTTTCAATCATATACTTTCAAAATCAATTTCTTTCCACTTTTCAAAAATACTTGCTAACAATTAATGATTTGATTCAACATTTCAAGTGTGTTGCCTTTTCTGTTGAGAAAGGTTAAATATTTGAATCATATCTTTTCTTGTTAGCCAAGTCATTAATTTTCAAAATCAAATCTTTTTTTTAATTATTTTTCAATCATATCTTTTCAATCATATCTCTTTAAAACCATAACTTTTCAATCATATCTTTTTAATCACATCTTTTTCAAAATAGTTTTCAATCATATCTCTGGTGGACGAAATTGTGATCCTTAATTAATGGCTCTTTGGCATGTGCCAAAGAGAACTAATTTAACTAACTGATTACTTTCTTTTCACAATTCCGTTCAACTAACCAGCAAGTGCACTGGGTCGTCCAAGTAATACCTTACGTGAATAAGGGTCGATCCCACGGAGATTATTGGCTTGAAGCAATCAATATTTATTTTATTAGTCTTAGTTAGGATGTCAACAAGGTTAGTTGGATTAAAAGTGAAATTACTAGATTTGATTATAAAAATAAAAGAGGGAACAATGTTACTTTGTTTTGCAGTACTGGGGAATATGTTGGAGTTTTGGAGATGCTTTGTCCTCTGACCTCAACTCTTCCTTGAAATCCTCTTCTCACACGCAGGTTCCTTCCATGGCAAGCTCTATGTAGGGTGTCACCGTTGTCAGTGACTACTTCCCATCCTCTCAGTGAAAACGTTCCTATGCTCTGTCACAGCACGGCTAATCATCTGTCGGTTCTCAATCAGGTTGGAATAGAATCTATTGATTCTTTTGCGTCTGTCACTAACGCCCAGCCCTCAGGAGTTTGAAGCACGTCACGGTCATTCAATTCCGGAATCCTACTCGGAATACCACAGACAAGGTTTAGACTTTCCGGATTCTCATGAATGCCGCCATCTATCTAGCTTATACCACGAAGATTCTGTTGGGGAATCTAAGAGATATTCATTCAGTCTGATGCAGAACGGAGGTGGTTGTCAGGCACATGTTCATGGATTGAGGAAGGTGATGAGTGTCACGGATCATCACCTTCTTCACAATTAAGCGCGAATAAACATCTTAGACAAGAACAAGCGTGTTTGAATGGAAAACAAAGGAATTGTATTAAATCATCGAGACGCTGCAGAGCTCCTCACCCCCAACAATGGAGTTTAGAGACTCATGCCGTCACAAAGTATGTAATTCAGATCTGAAAATGTCATGAGGTACTAGAAATGTCTGTAAAAGTTGTTTAAATAGTAAACTAGTAACCTAGGTTTACAGAAAATGAATAAACTAAGATAATTGGTGCAGAAATCCACTTCTGGGGCCCACTTGGTGTGTGCTGGGGCTGAGACTAAAGCTTTCCACGTGTGGAGGCCCTTCTTGGCGTCAAACTCCAGGTTATGACGTGTTTTGGGCGTTCAACTCCGGATCATGACGTTTTTCTGGCGTTTAACTCCAGACAGCAGCATGAACTTGGAGTTTAACGCCAAGTTACGTCGTCTATCCTCGCGCAAAGTATGGACTATTATATATTGCTGGAAAGCCCTGGATGTCTACTTTCCAACGCCGTTGAGAACGCGCCAATTGGACTCCTGTAGCTCCAGAAAATCCATTTCGAGTGCAGGGAGGTTAGGATCCAACAGCATCAGCAGTCCTTTTTCAGCCTAAGTCAGATTTTTGCTCAGCTCCCTCAATTTCAGCCAGAAAATATCTGAAATCACAGAAAAACACACAAACTCATAGTAAAGTCCAGAAATATGATTTTTGCCTAAAAACTAATAATATTCTACTAAAAATTAACTGAAACATGCTAAAATCTACATGAAATTACCGCCAAAAAGCGTATAAAATATCCGCTCATCACAACACCAAACTTAAACTGTTGCTTGTCCTCAAGCAACTAGATGAATAAAATAGGTTCTAACAGAAATAAAGAAGTAATAATATTCTCGAGTTTTAAATGAGGCTCAGATTCTTATTAGATGAGCGGGGCTTATAGCTTTTTGTCTCTGAATAGTTTTGGCATCTCCCTGTATCTTTAAATTTTCAGAATAATTGGCATCCTTAGGAACTCAGAATTCAGATAGTATTATTGACTCTCCTAGTGTAGTATGTTGATTCTTGAACACAGTTATTTTATGAGTCTTGGCTGTGGCCCTAAGCACTTTGTCTTCCAGTATTACCACCGGATACATAAATGCCACAGACACATAACTGGGTGAACCTTTTCAGATTATGACTCAGCTTTGCTAGAGTCCCCAGTCAGTGGTGTCCAGAGCTCTTAAGCACACTCTTTTGCTTTGGATCACGACTTTAATCACTCAGTCTCAAGCTTTTCACTTGGACCTTCATGACACAAGCACATGGCTAGGGACAGCTTAGTTTAGCCGCTTAGGCCTGGATTTTATTTCCTTGGGCCCTCCTATCCATTGATGCTCAAAGCCTTGGATCCTTTTTACTCTTGGCTAGTGCCCATGGCTTGTGAATATATATATATATATATATATATATATATTTTTTTTTTTGAACTGCTTTTTCTTGCTTCAAGAATCAATTTCATGATTTTTCAGATTATCAACAATATTTTTCGTGTTCCTCATCCTTTCAGGAGCCAATATTCATCAAATTCAAAGTACATATTATGCACTGTTCAAGCATTCATTCAGAGAACAAAAAGTATTGCCACCACATATAATTAATTATAATTTATTATTAAGAACTCGAAAAATATAGATTACTTCTTTATTCTAAAAAAAATCTACTACTTTATTCATGCCTAATGATGATGAGAAAAATAAATTATAGCTCCATTGGAAAGAAAATCAAAATAGACATCCTAATTACTACTAAATATCTTCTAAGGTCAATTTCTAAAAGGAATAATTATTTCTAAGTTAAAGCAGAAAAATTGGAACTCAGCAACCTGTTGTTTTGAGGAGTGGATGCTCCTCTAATTCTTTGGGGTGTGGTTCAAGGATTAATTTTTGGCGCTTCAGCTCCCTTAGATCACGCCCTTGCTCTTCCTGTTCTTTGAGCAGTTTTCAAATCATGCTGCCTTGATTGTTCTGTTCTTCCTTTATTTGATCCATAGCTTCTTGCAATCTGGAAATAGAGGCCTCAAGCTGTTCCCAATATTCGAATTGGGGCAGTTCTGGGAGGGCTTCTTGTGCTCTCCTCTTGGTTGCATCCTCTTGCTGCTGTTGTCTGATCATTGATGTTCCAGTAATGGGCTTTTCAATTAGGATATATTCAGTTATTCCCATCTTTACTCCAGCATCTTTGCAAAGCATAGAAATTAGGCTTGGATAAGCCAATTTGGCGTCCTTAGAATTCCTGTTTGCTATTTTATATAGCTCACAGGAGATCAGCTGATGGACTTCCACTTCTTTTCCCAACATGATGCAGTGAATCATGACAGCTCTTTTGATGGTAATTTCAGAACGGTTGCTGGTGGGCAATATGGAACGACTAATAAAATCCAGCCAGCCTCTGGCTACTGGTTTTAGATCTTCTCTTTTGAGTTGAACTGGGATGCCAGTTGTACTGGTAGTCCACTTGGCTCCAGGGATGCATATATCCTCCAGAACCTTGTCCAACCCTTTATTGACTCTCATCATTCTCCTATTAAAGGAGTCTGGGTCATCTTTCAGTTGAGGAATCTTGAATATCTCCCTGATCTTGTCAGAATTGGTATGAATGATCTTTCCTCTGACTAAGGTCTTATGGTCAAAGAGAGCAGCTCCAATGATTCTTTGCCTTTCTGTCTGCCATAGATTAGCATAGAATTCCTGAACCATATTCTTCCCCACTTTCGTTTCAGGATTGGCCAGAATTTCCCAATTCCTGTTTCGAATTTGCTCTTGGATCTCCGGATATTCATCTTCTTTCAGATCAAATCTGACTTCCGGGATCACTGATCTGTGACTCATTATCTTGTAATAATGGTCTGAATGTTCTTTAGTTAAGAACTTCCCTTGATTCCAAGGTGGCTTTGGAGCGCTTTCTTTCTTCCCTCTTGGGGTGGTTTGCTTTCCTTTAGGAGCCATGATCTTAAGTGAGTATATTTTTGTGATCACGGATAAGCACACCAAACTTAGAGTTTTGCTTGTCCTCAAGCAAAGGAGAAGAAAGAAGAGGGATAGAAGGAGAGCAAGTGTTGGATGAAGATGAGGAGGAGGAGGCCGAATATAATATAAAGGGATGGGGGGTGGGAAATTTTCGAAAAATAAGAAAGAGATAAGATAAAAGATATGATTTTAAAAATTATGATCAGAAAAAGATATAATTTTAAAAAAAGAAAAGATATGAATCATAATTTAAAAGATAATTTTGAAATTTAATTTTGAAGAGGATTTTCTTAAAAGGAATTATTGATGTGTTGGAAACAAATTTGAAAAGATGATGGCTTGAATTGGAAAGCCATTTGGCTTTATGGATTAAGATATATTTAATATTTTTGAAAAAAAAAAGGATTTTAGAAAATAGGATAAAAACTTTTGGAAT